>NC_138865.1:92342608-92942608 GCF_965194805.1 Balaenoptera borealis
CAATGAGGCATAATTCAGCCTCACTAAAAGAGAAGTCATCCTGCTTAATTCTTTACCACTTGAACCCTTGAAGGCTCATCTCTACAGACAGACCATCCCTGGCCAAGCAGATATTAGCTTTTCAGGGTCAGAGTTTACTCCAGCTGACACAATACCAGCCCAGGTAAGTAGGATCAACTGACTCCCTCAGTACAGGAGGAACACAGTCTCCCCTGAAAGTGTCTGACTCCTTCACAGTCAGGAGATCTGAAAGTCTAGCTGAGGTGTTAGGTTGAGGGAAGGTGGCTGGCTTACTCTTTGTTTACCTTTTCCCCATTGTTCTCTTCTCCCACCATCCCATACAGGAAAGATCTGAGAAAGAAATGAGTGGCTTAAAGATTGCCATTAGTTTGTTATTCATGCATTTACTCAAAAAGCAATGTGGCAGATGCTGAGATGTTCTTTCTTCCTTCTTGCCTAGTTTTAGAGATTCCACATGCCATTTCTAGTGCTGTACTGTTTCTCTACTCTTTTGTGTATGTGAATGGGAGTAGCTAGAGTAGGCAGGAGAAAAGACAATGAGATTCTCATCTCTGCATTTAGTGGTGCCACTAAAGTGTACAATACCTTGCTAGGAGAGCTCCACATATTTGCCTAGGGCAATGATACTCAAAGTAGCTGGTTTGCAAACTGTTGTCTATCCAAGCTGAGATAAGGAGCTTGTGCCAGTATGAACCAAATATGAACCAACACACTGCTTTCTTCATCAAGAAAGACTTGCCAAGAAAATAATGTCAGATGAGCCGAACAGTGGGCTTAGTGGTATGGTAGGCGGAGTTGGGGTAGAGAGGTTAGACTGTGTGTCCGTAGTCTCATGAGGAATCTACTATAATTTCTCCTATAGGAGAAATGAGAGACACCAACATTTCTGAAAAACCTTGGGCATCTTATTGAAGCTTTTATGGCAATACCTAAGGCTCTAGAAACTGCACTGATGATGTGCATTTATAAAGATTTGCCACTGGTATAGAAACAGTACCTATGGCATGTCTTCTAATCCTAGGCAAGGGTGCAAGCTAGTTAGGAACATAGTTCTTTTCGGGGGTGGGTACTAAACCCACTTACTTTTTTTTTAAGAGAAATAAAATGAGGGAGTGGGTAGAGAGTAAGGTGGAAGATGAAGACATGTTACACTGTGAATCACATTCTATTTTGATTAGTAGCAACTAATGGAGAATTAGTGGTGAATTAGGACTAGGATGATTCTTAGCAGATCAAAACCAACACCTCTCTACTGGTTATTTAGCTAACACTATAAATTTTTCCAAAGTACTTCACTTTCTTATTTGATTCACACAACTCTGTCAGATTGGTAAAATAACCTTCTTCTGATTGACAAGCCTAGATGCTCACAGAGAGAGTCACCAAGATTCCATGGCCAGTAAGAGGCAGAGGTACACTGAGTCTTTTTTTGAGTACTATTTAATATACCTTCCATTATGTCATGCTCGTTTAACCAACATGACTGGAATTTGACTGGAGGTATTCATGAAATAAAATCTAGTGGCACGAAATCCAAGGTGATTTCTGCCACACCAGAAGATAAAACATTAAGGAATTAGACACCAAAATTGGTTTTCAGTTGATTCAATCATAAGTTAACTCCAAGATGTAATAGCCAAGGAGATCAAGACCCAAGATTCTCTATGACTCTTCTATGGCAGGCGCAAAGAAAAGGGGTGAAACAGATTAATTGCCCAATGAATGGTGTGTGCTAGTCTCTTCTGCTCTATTTATCGAGAAAAATAAGTAAGCGTTGTAAACAAAATTCCCAGAATGGAAATAAAAACTTCCAGATTAATCCCAGGTCTCTGTTTTTCAAGAGGAACCTGTAAAAGATCACTGCTAAGAAAAGTTTTGCATCACTTGACATTTAATTTGAAATCATTTGTCTTCAAGTTAGCAACAATTAGGTGCTACTATCAGCCATTCATCATGAATTGCAGAAGAATACATTTCCCCCAGAGGAGAGAGAACAGTGCCTTGAATAGAGAAAGTCAAGGAAAACCACCACAGTTGAGAGCAGATGTTTTAAAAATAAATGTCCTTTACTTGTCCCCTCATGAGGCACATAAGTTATATTGTGATAGCGTTGCTTTGTCCCTTGTACCATACAAAAGTGGCACCATGCTAGCGAAATTCTAATAAACAGAATTCAGTACTTAGCCCTGTATTATAAAAATGGACCATCCAAAACACTTATATTTCCATGGGAATAAACATATGCTAATTAGTTAGCATATATGGCTCGTGAGACAGGCACATGGTACATTCAACAAGAGAAGAAAATAGTAGTGTGGTCACCTTTTAATTGCATGGGTTTGAATCTAAGCCAATTATATTACTCCATTAACTCTGCCTAATGAAACCAATATGGAATTAACATGAAATACACATTTTAGAAAGAAATGTGTATCTGTCACTACCTCAGCAGGTAAATTTGAGGAATTAACTTTGGAGAAACAATACAAACTCTCAGAAGAAAAAGTAGTAGGGGGAGTGAAGAGAAAGAAAGAACTGTAGGAGCTGAATGTTACTTAAATGTAGATGTTAACTGCATCCACGTGCAGAATCATTATTTGAAGGGCATGGGAACAGAATTTAGTTGGCCTCAAGTGGAGGTTTGGGTGTGATAAAGTCAGAATTTTTGGGGTGGAAGCATGCTTTGACTCTATCCTATATGTAATGTTGTATTAAGCTTTTATGATGTAGTGATAATACACATACGGTTTCCAAAAGTGGGTAGCTAACTATCTTATTTTAATGGATTTCCCTGATTGAAGGAAGTTGGTTCCTTCCAAGCTGATAAACCTATGTGTTTATGTTTCGAATAAATAGTATACTGAAATAAAACGACTATGCTCCTCTCAGGGGTTTGATCATATCAGTGGTATCTCTTTCCATTCAGGAGTTGTGGCAGGATGCTATCAAAACCATTACTTACTAATTAAAGGTTTCATATGAAAGAAATCAGTAGCCCAAAAGAAAGTGGGAGAAAACATTGTTGCTGTTCCTGCTCTAAAAGCAATTTTGATTTGTCTGATCGTGTGGACAAGTCCACTTTCTTCTAGAATCCTTTAATCATGCACTGGCACAGTCAACAAATTAGGTCACTGGGCATAGACTCTAATAAGGACAGTGGCTAAATTAAGTCAATTTGATTTAATGTGTAAAATGACTTCATCATTCTTTTATATTTAGGAAGTTTAAAAAAAAAATCACATCATTGTATTAGAGAAAGGTCCACTTTTCAGAAGCCAGGGGAAGATCGGTTATTATTTTTGCTGAAAGCAGATGGTGGTCATATCTTAAAATTACATGTTACAGTGACTTGACATTGAGCTGGACACT
The DNA here is from genome assembly GCF_965194805.1 of Balaenoptera borealis. Taxonomy (NCBI): domain Eukaryota; kingdom Metazoa; phylum Chordata; class Mammalia; order Artiodactyla; family Balaenopteridae; genus Balaenoptera; species Balaenoptera borealis. The sequence continues at coordinate 92,345,999 of NC_138865.1, forward strand.
TTAAATATAGAACATTATAGAATGACATTTAAATTATATACTAAAAGTAAGACAGGTTAGATATGTTTGAATTTAAAATACAAAGATGAATGAAAGAAAATGTCCTCAGTTGGCCAAACTAGATCTGAGTTAATAAAATAATCCCTCCCTTTCAAGATGTGTGCCATGAAAGTAACAATGACAACAGTGATTTAAAATACACTTCTGAATTGAAATACAGAAGTAAATGTGCTTGACATAGTATTTATTTTATTGTCAGCTTGCAAGGGTTGTCCCTGGAAGACTCTTCATCCTCCAGTGGTCCTAAAGCTTTGAAATTTACTTATTCTAGATGCTTCTTCACAGTTTCTCTGGTCTCCAAGTTGTGGTGTGCTGTATACTACAAAAATTCATCATGGAGCATAGACAATTTCACTTCTAACTAAGGAACACTAATTTTGGGGAAAATTCTTGCTATTTAAGACTCTTGCCAAACAATCTACAAATGGAAAGGAGTCTGGAGAATGTGAACACTATTGGCATGTATGAAGTACTAGGTAATAAAGAAGCAATGATGTTCTCATCAAGTGAGGCTGACTCTTGCATTTGTTAGATCTTATTCTGCATATCTATTAATAATGATACACCTTATGGATGCAATTTCATGTTTATAACACTGGGCATTGGCAGCACTGTGCACCTGTGTTTTCCATGCCCTCCCATCTGCTGCCTACAGTCATTCAGATTCAGGTGACGGAAATATTTCAGATAAAAGTTAATTAGCCTGCACTCTGCAGATCAAATCTCTACAGTTCAGCATTAAATAGAAATCTTCTGGGCAACTGCTGAAAGTAGCCTGAGGCTGCCCTTCCTAAAATTAAAAATGTAAGATTCGTTTTTCTAGAAAAAGAAACCTTTAGTACTCTCTTTATATTTCACGCATAGATTTGATCAAACTTTTCACATATATCTGTTCTTACTCATTTTATTTTTTTATCTCTGTATATATATCGAAAATGGAAGAGAGATTAGAAATATTTTTTTTCAGCTGCAGTGATAGAATGAAAATGATATAGAGTTAGAAATTCTCCCGAGTCTGGACTCTATTATTAGTACACCAACCAATGTTGATCAAGCCCCAGAACTTTCCTCAGTTTCTCAGTTTTTAAAATGGGACCAACACCAACTACCTATGTTTCATAAATACTTTGTGCAAGACTCAGTAATGCTTGATATTTTATTTAAAAATAATGCACAAAATGCAGAAAACTCCTATTGCTAAAAGGACCCCACCTTCTCCGTAAATATTTATCTTATTAATTGTCAACAGTTAAGTTCTCAAATAGCTTCCTTTATTGAAACTATATATATATATATATTTTTTAACCCATAGGAAACTAAATCATAGTCTTCTTTACTTCTAGATAACTGGAGCAGAAATGGGCTGAACACAACTAAATATAGCCAGTCTTTGAACCCACATCACATAGAGAGAGAGTAGGGACAAAGAAACAATCCCAAATGAGTCCTCCCATCCATTTTTACGGTATCAGATAATATTTCTAATGCCTTTCAATACCCAAGACTAATTAACCACTCTACCTATTGCTTCTGTACTAATTGCAGATTTCCTGTTTACTCAAAGCAACTCAGAGGGAGGTGTTTTCTTCTTTACCCGGTCGCCTAAAGCTCAGGGACATCGTCTAAAGAAGTCAGAAGGAGCAGGTGCTCTTTCCGACAGGTGCTTTTAGAGTTCCTCAGGGGACTGAAAGACTCTGGCAGTCTGGGATCTTCTATGCCCATTCCCCGCGCTAGTCATTAGAACCTCGACTGCTCTCCACGCTCCTGAACTTCGACTTCTATTCAACACTTCCATAGGGTATCCACTAGGTTTCTCCCAACTGGTCAAAACGTGAAGATTTTTTTCGCTTATTCTCCCACTTCCTTACTTCCATCTGCTACTCTACCTCTCATTTTATGTCCATCTGCGCTTTAAAATGTTTTATTTTACTTCTACTGAGATCCTTCTACCTATAACCTACGGATACGGTCCGATCCTTAATATCAAAGTTGCAAAGCCCCACGACCCTCAGGTCTTCATCCGCGTTCCCTTTCTTCGCCCTCCCTCCGCCCCCGCTACCGTCCCGGCCCCCAGCGGTGCCCATCTCCACTCCACGCGCCAGACTCCTCTCACCTGACTCTCCCGCGGAAACTCGTGGCGCACGATGCTGATAACTGGAATGTGCAGGACGGAGCTGACCAAGTCGAGCTCCATCATCTCGCCCAGGCCCTGCGGGAAGGCGAGCAGCGCCGATACCCCTTGCACAACCACGGTGTGACACACGCTCTGCAGAAAGGAGAAAGGGTCACTGCTCCACGGCGAGCTAGGGGAGGAGAAGGGCAAGAGCGGCAGATCGCCCAGGCCCGCCTCGATGGCCATCACTACTTCCAAAGACAGGTTGTAGGGCAGCAGCCCTTCCACTCGGTTCAGGTTGTCCACGGCGAAGAGGAGGGCATCCCGAGGCCACAGGGTCTCGGCCCGGTCGTCCTCCCCGGGCTTCCGTGCGCCCGGCGGCCCCCGGCCATACAGGGCGCTCCCCAACCAGCGTGCGCCCGGCGAGGGCGCCGGGGGCCGCCAAGTCCCTGGCTCAGGTTCATCTCGCTGGGCGCCTGTCCGGCTGCCGTCCGGGGCGCGGCTGGCCGTGCGGGGGGCCGTGGTCCAGGGCTGCAAGTGCACCGCGCCCACCCTCACCGCGTGTCCGATGCGCTTGAGGATCTGGCAGGGTTGCGGGTGCGAGGAGGAGCCGGGCACCCCGGCCAGCACCAGTGCGCAGGGCGGCGGCAGCAGCAGACAGACCCTGCTCAGCAGCCACCACAAACTCAGTCTCCTCATTACTGAGACCCGCAGGGAGAAAGCGCGCCCCCTCCGGCCCCCGGCTCTCCCCCGGGCAGCCGCCGCCTAAGGTCTCCGCCCCCAGGTTCCGCTGGCAGCTCACTCCGCGCAGCGAAGCTGTCCCAGGAGCTGAAGCGGACTCCGGGCCATCCAAGTTGGAGCCTAGCGCGCCCTAGGCAGTCTCGGGACCTGCTCCCAAGTCCCTCCGCCTCGCATTCTCTGCCCGCCCGGTCCCTGCGCTGAGCGGGGCGGGCGGCGCTGGTCACCCGCGGCTTGGGCGCTTGTTCCCCGCCCGCCCCATCCGCAGGGCGGCTCGGGCACTGCGTCCGGCCCCGCGGGAAAGCTGGACTGAGAAGCGGCTGGGATTCCTAGGGGGCAACGGTGACCGAGGAGGCAAGGTTCTCACTTGGATTCTTGTCTCGCCCAGGCGAGACCCACTTATTTCCTTGGGGTCGCGCAGGAGAAGGCGTTCACGCCCGGGGTGCGGAAAAGCAGCCAAAGCCTCCTTGCTCCACCGTCGGCCACCCTCTCGCGGGCTCCCCCAGCGCTGGCTTCATTTTTCTTCTTCCCTCGCTACTTCCTCTCTTCCTTTCTTTCGTCCTCTTTCCGCCCAGTCGCCGCCGCTGCTGGCTTCCTCAGAGGAGCGACGCGACTGGCCAGCAAAGGGTGGTTCTGCTGGGAGTGCAAAGTTCTCCCCGCCTCAGCCGGCGCCTCTCTGCTGCTGAGCCCTGGCGCCAGCCTGTCGCTTGGCTGTGCTAGACGCCCACTGTTGGTGAGATTCCCGGGTGGCGCTTCCCGCGCCCCTGGCAAGTTCTCTCCCCTCCAAGGCTAGGGGTCATAGTTCGCGAAATTCCTTGCGACCTAAGAGGGAGAATTCTGGATTCGGAGTTGTGCCCGAGGAATCTGAAATCCAGTAGGTTGAAAGAGGCCGTGATTTTAAGAAGCTTCTTCTCGATGTCTTGCTTTAACGGTTTTTCTAGCTGAGGGTATTAAAGCAAGAATCATATACACGTTGAATCTCGGCTTCCTGCTCTCTGGCGCATGGGCCTTTGCCAATTTTTAAGGATCCCAATGTTTTGGGGTTCTCAAAATTATAACAGTGAATTCGAAGCAATTATTTGATCAAGAAATTAAAGAGATTTAAAATACTTTGAAAGTATACTTTCAAGCACAGTCAACAGCAGTTTGTAGTTTAGACCAAGGGTCCTCCAGATCACTGTTACTAGTAAGTGCTTTCATTTGTGTGGTAATACAATGAGGTCAGTGAGTTATGATTTGATCTTTTCCTCCATGATCTGAACGATCTGGAGTTAGAAGGAAGGAGGGGGTTAAGGGTAGGCCTGTGGTTTCCACACATACAGTACATTTATTTTATTTTATGCCACAGTTTCATTTAGAAGGAGAGTAGGAGAGATGTCCATGGGGCAGAGCAAGCACCCGGGATCAGGAGTTCTGAATTTCAATAACACTTCCAGAGAACCATGACCTTGGCGATTTATTTCACCTGACCTTGCCCTGCTGTTTGGATCTGGTAAATTGTTATGCAAATGCAGCTAGGTTTTAGCTCTGGAGAGTTGTTTTGATTCATGAGCTACAGTTTCCATCTTGCTTTAAATCCTTGGGCTGAAGAGGCTCTAGCTAAATACAATTCCCAAGAAGCTTGCAAAGTGAATGTTGTTTTCCTCAGCACAGATCTTGAAAGTCATCTCAGAGCTAACCTTACCTGACATTCTAATTAGCTCTTGCAAGACTGGGATGCCGGAGAAAAGACTCCCATGAGGCAAAAGTGGAAATCACAGTAGAGTCTGAACCAGAAGGGAAGGATTCTTCCTGAGGCTATAGAGGGGCTCTCATGCATGGACGCTGGAACTTTCCTCTTGCTCCAGATGATTCCACTGATTGGGATCTGAATAAGAAAACTATAGAATTTTGTGGTCCTTGCCTTACAGGAAGACTGGGAATCAATTAATTGTGTAGGAAGGAGGTGTGTTTGTCTGTGTATGAGTATGTGTGCATGGAGGAATATGACATTCCACATTATGACCATGCCCTCGAGTGATTATCTTAGTACTTGGCATTACATGTATGTTCAAACCAGATTCCCAAGAAAGTAGTCGGTGATGAAGAACAGTTGGATCTCATCTGTTAATGGCATCTGAGAGCCGCTGTGTTACTAACCCTTTCCAGTCAGGCCCTAACAAGGGTCCTACTGCCCCGTGTCCTTGGAGCCAATAGAACAGACCAAGTTCAGTTTAGAAGCAAAGTAAAGTTTTTTTCTTTGATCAGAGAACAGAGAGGTGCAGGCTCGCACCCCAGAGAACATGCTTTCCCTGACAGGCTACAGGTGGGGCTGCTTTATAGGGATCTCATCAGTGGCGGGGCGGGGCGGGGGGTGGGGGTGGGGGGAGGCAGCGTCCTCACCGGGCACGCACAGCTGTGCTGCTGACGCCCCAGACGGAGCACGCAGGGTCTCTGGGCGGGGCCCGCTGCCGCCATCTTGAATTGAGTATCCCGCGCGGTTTCTGCACACCGCTCCCGAGCTCCGGCGTCGATGCAGCCATTTCTCACAGGGACACTCTGGTCTGAAGTGCTGAACGTGAGGCCTCTGCACCGGCACCCCATGAATAAGTGAAACTGGACTAAGCGCCAAGGAAAGAAAGGTTAGACTTTATTTTATTACCCGGGTTCTGTTTTTACTTCTCGGGAATTGTTAATGGGCTCTGCTGGTGCCCGTTGTGTGTCCTTTAGGCCTCTCACGAGTCCTGGGCTACTGGGGGGGAATGCCTCCCCTGGCTGCTCATAGAATAGAGGATGCTTCCCACAGTTCTGAGGACAGTGCTGGCTCATGATAAAACTATAGCCAAATCGTTCAAATGCTGTTTGAATGGTGAAGAGCAGCCCTTCCTTCTTGTGCTTCCTCTGGTTTCTTTCAGGGTTTTTCAATTATGCTACCCTGATTTCCTTCCCATTTTCTCATGCTGCTTGGCTCTCTTTTTCCATATCCCTGTAATCTGAACATCTCTGACATGATTCTTTTCTCTCCTTTCCCCACATCTTCCTTTTTCTTTCCCCTTTTTTACGCTTCAGTGGTCATAATTTTGAAAGCTTTTTAAAGATTCAGTCATCAGTTCAATGACCATTTATGAAACTCCTACTATGTGCAGGCATTGCTGCAGAACTGTCCAGGGGAATGGATGAATAAACTCTAGTTCAGAGAAGTTGAGGATATTTTTTTTCCTCCACAAAGTCACATAGTTAATGAGTGAACAAAATGCTAACATCGAGCTTATATTTTAGTGGGAGAGACAGACAATAAAACATACAAGTAAGTAAATGTAGGATGTGTTATTTGATACTAAGGGGAAAAATAAAGCAGCAAAAAAGTATTATGGAGGAGACTGGGTAGTAATTTTAGATAGGGGAGCCAGGGTAAAGCCCTCTGAGAAGATTACTTTTGAATAAAGACCTAAATGGAGGTGAGGAAGTGATTCATATGAATACTTAAAGCAAGAATTTCCGAGCAGAGGAAACAGCAAGTGCAAAGGCCCTGAGGCAGGAGTGTTTCCAGTATGTTTGAAGAGTAGTGATGGGTCCGGAGTTGCTGGAGCAACATGACCCAGTACGAGAGTGATGGCTGGTGAGGTCAGACAGGCAATGAGGAGGCGGCAGATAAAGTAAGCCAATCATTAACTTTGACTTCTACTCTGAAAGGGCTGAGAAGGCCCTGGAAAGGAGAGAGTTAAGAAGAACTTAGGGACTTATGTTTTACCAGGACCACTCTAGCTGCTCTGTTGATAATTAGAGGAAAGATGGGCTAGGATGGAAGTCAGGAGACCAGGTACGATGCTGTTGCAGTAATCCACGAGAGATAATATTACTGTCAAATCATAAAACAACTTTATTGCATTAGTGTTATGATTCCCATTCTATAGAATAGAAAATCATATCTGAGGAAAATTGAGTTATTTGCACAAAGTCATCACATAGTGAGTGGCAGTGTGGATTAGAAATTTTAAGTTCATCCCAGCTGCATTGTTGGTAGCAAGAATCAGCCAAATTTCGAAATTGTCTCACTCAGAGAAGATGAAGCTCTTTTTATTACCAGATTTGAGATGAGAACTACTAATCTAAGAACCCACATTGGAGAGTCAAATAAACAAAAACAAATCCAAATGTTCACAATTTAAAATGTGCTTTTGTGCACATCTCTGTTTTCTGGTACCCGGCACGGGTAGACTGAAAGTTGAGATATTCGGAGGTAGCCCAGGAAAGGCTGCAGTGAAGGATGCTGTGTGAGTCAAGAACTTGGATGCTGTTCTCATCTCTGGTTCCCTATGGATGTGACATTTAACCTCCTGGAGCTCAAGCTGTCACCTGTGTACTGGGGTTGTGGTGACAGCTCTTGGTGGTTGTCTGCATGGCAGTGCATGGACTCCTGTGAACCCTTTCAAGTTCCACGGGAAGAGGAAGCTTCTTGTAGGGCTACCAGTTCTGTCACATTTATAAAGGTTTGGAAAACTATCTTTTTTTTGGCCTATACCCTGACATATTTCAAGTTCTACCCATATCTAGCTTTGTTTTTGTAGATGGCAACAATATTAAATGGCGTGTTTCTATCTGGGTCTGTCTTTTATGCAATAGTAACCGTGTAGGTTTTTAAAATCAATATTCAGATGAAAAGTGTGCTCACCTTTAACTAATAACACGCATGAGCCCAATTGTGCCCTCTCCCACGTCAACTTCTCTGTCTCTGTTGCGAGAGACCTCATGGTTATAAGAAGCTTTCTGGGTAGAAACAAACCAGAAAATATGTGGAGTTGGTAGAGGAGCCATGGTAGCAGAATTTGAGGAGGGAATGAATCTAGAGAATCTAGAAAAAAAGCAAGTCAGTTTAGAGGAGCAGACCCTGAGGGCTCATCTATATAAAGCTTAATTATTCTTTTCTTGTTCCCCTAGTTAAAAAAAAAAGCCTATGTCGGCTTGAAACCTTGTAACATTATCCTATATTCTACTAATTAGGCATTAATTTTGGCAATAGTCATCCTCTTCTAAAAATGCAAATAACTCTCATGATTATGGGACTATCCATCACACATTAGTGTAAATTATTTTACCCCAATTGTTGTAAAATTAATATCGTGTTGGGAATTTTGGTGGGGGGGGGGAAGGAATTCAATTTGTATTATAAGGGAATTTGGGGATATAGAAAAGAACCAGTGGGATTTCACTAAAGAAGTTTTGGGCAATCTGAGGGACTGGAAACAGGAGAAAAAGAGTATTAGGAACTAAGAAAATGGGATGATGAAAAGGAAGCAAAAAATTATTAGTCCATCTTGACTATTTCAAATAGTGCTTAAGCTTTGCCCTTATACTGGAAAAATAAAGAGAAATGGTTTCTCTTTTGTACCACATGATCACCTATACCTGGGAAACCAAATTCAGTGCAAAGTTATTACCAACATATAAATTAGGAACTGACAATAGTTGTCTTTCAGCTGTGAATAAGAACACAGCTGTGGTGTCTTCAGACTAGTTGTCAGGGCAGTAAGTTATCAGCTGTGACGAGAGCGTGGCCTTTTCAACATCCACCAGGATTGTTAGCTGAGCGTTTGGATCTCCGGATTCTTGTCCTAAACAACGCACCACAGGGAGCTCAAATAGGACTCGGAGAGGCCAATATGGCAGTCTCCCTCCATCTCTCTCTTTCTTTTATTCTAATCATTCCAATTTAGTGTTTATCCAAATGAGTTATAGAATAAAACTTGGCCCATTACAGATTGTGACATTTTTAAAGGACTTTTTCTTGCCCAGTTTGTAGCATGAATTTTATAACTAGCCAAAAGAATTTGGGAATTTTCTAAAGGCTATTTGCCTTTCTAGATCTCATGCCTTACATCTGTGAAAAGCATTTTGTTTTTAAAAAAATAGTTTTTGTTTCTTTAGAAAGAGATTTTAAGGGAGGTTTTCAGAACATGCACAAGAATTGGTAAATCTTCGTTATTCTAGAGCTTATTATCTTGAGTGTCTTTTTCATGTCAGGCACTTTGTATACATGATCTGCTAATGTTTTATAGATGATGAAACTGTTGCTTGGTGAGGTTGAGTCATTTGCAAAGGACTGGGAGGCAAACCTAGATTTGATTCTCTGACTCCAAAGTCCATGCTCTTTTAATTTCCACTTCAGACCTGGCTGACTCTTGAACCATTATCTAACTAATGTATAGGGATGAACATAATCACAGAGCTACTTGATTATCACTTGTCAGAGTATATAAATGAAAACTCTAAAAGTTTTAACATTGAAGGAGGTCTTAGGGAATGGTTTTCTCACTGTTTAATAATGCACATAAATAGGCATGAATCATAATTTTCTATTCTCATATTGGGCCACAAAATATCCAGGAGATATATTATCTATTTCAGTTGTGAAATGACTCCTACCATGGCTACAGTTGGAATGTCATTGGAAATATTATCTCATAACTCATTATCCTCTTTAGGATCTCTGTTCAGCAACCATATAGGATATCAAGAAATATTTCAATATGTAAAAGTTTAGGTGATTTGGGATGGTGCTTCTGGAACGTTCTTGGGAAAAGTTTAGTTCAAGGTCAACCTTTATTCTCCATAAGGAAGACCAGAGTCTTTTCTTCATAGACTGTAATTGACAAGACTTCTATCCTGATCAAAATATTGAAGAGTTTGCTTGGTATAAGCTAGCTCACTCAAAAATGAGTTTGGATATACTTTATATTGTGATGTGTGAGTTTTGGCTAAACAGAGTTATCCTCTGTGCCATTTCCAAGTGCTACAATTGATGCAGACAGAAAAGAAAAAGATCTCATGATTTTGCTGAAGGATAACCTCCTGGGAACTGAACCTCTCTTTGAAATGAGAGCTAGTCATCTAGAAATTGTTAGTGAAAGAGGAATTACCTCTTCCTGAATTTGAAACCCCCTTAAAAAACACTGTACCTTTTTCTTCTGGGGGGGGTGCCATAATTGGGTTAAAAAATCAATTGCTCCCCTCCCCAACAGTTCTATCACTGTAGTATACACTATGGAGGGCAGACTGAGAAAGACTGAGACAGTAGCAGCAGTGATTAGCTTATGATCACATGGAATTCTACCAAGAGCTCAATGGGAAAACATTCCGTCCATTAAAAATGCTGGTATAATGAGACTGATTAGGGTGAAGCAGGTTGAAAATAATAACTACTGTATTCTGGAATGGGATGACACCTCTTTTTTTGGAAGAGCTTAATGCATTTTTGCAAAATTAAAAAAAATCTCTAAAGAAGAGGGTAGACATATTAATATATTTATGTAGTTTTCAATCAATTATAAATAGCTGATGCCTGCAGCAGAGGGTCAATAAATGAATAGCCCAAGGTTCCACAGCAGAATTAAAATCCCATTTCTTTTATAGCAGTAAAAATGGGAGGCAGAATTTACTACTGTGACCACAGATGGGGGAGCTGGTGCTGTGTAGTCTGGTGTTTCTCCTCTGATCTGCTCTCAAGCAAAGAGACCCCTATTTGGTTCTGATATTTGATGCCATTAAGGTGAGGGCTGAGCTTTTCTGGTAATGAAAACACTTGCAGCCCATTTGTTTATAATGGCCATATCTGCCTTAGTCTTCATTTGTATTTTTTAGCTGAGAGGTTTGCAGTTTCCTCCAGCCTTAGTATGGCTTCTTCCTGAAGTCCTTCATCTGGTTGGTGGCTCAGTCATGTTTCTGTGGAGTTTTGAAAATGGTCTTCAGCAAAAGCAATCTTCCTTTGCTATTGTACCAGCTATTCAATCTTCCTTTTTAAGACTCCCTGCTAGCTCCCTGCTGCTTTCTAAATCAAGCTGTGATTTTCCTGGTTTATCAGCCTCAACATCATGGGGTTTAAATTTGCTATTAGAGACTTTTTTTTTTTTTACTGGTATCTTCTCCAGTGCCGAAATATATCATCTTCACTCCAGAAGTGGGTGGCCTGGCAGCATCCACAGTTAGTGGTGCAGGCATCTGTGTATGTATGGGATACAGTCTGTATGTATATGGGATATAATCTCCCATTGTCTATAGCTTTTTTGCTTTTGCATCCATAATTTTCAAGTGACTACAGTATCTGTAGGTTGCCTGTATATTATTTTGTTCTGATTCTGTAATGCCAGCAAGTCTTTGTCTACATAGTCGGGGGCTGTGGTTTAAAGAAATGAAACTAGCTAATGCAATCCTTGACTATATTTTTCACAAGGTCAGAAAATATGATAGTGAAATTACACTGAATCCTATGAGTATATTAGGAAAGTCTTGAGTAATATATTCATGTATAATGTATTATAAAATAGATGTGTGTATAATAAAAATATAATTTAGCAGTAGGTACGAGTTGAATTATTAATTTCAATTCTCTATTCCCCTGTATTAGTAACATGGCCTCATGCTAGGTGGAATATATATCCTTAGTCCTTGATTTGGGGCTTGGCTAACCCATTGCTTTGACCAATGGAATTTTAGTGGATATGATGCAAACAAAGGCTTGATATGTGCTTGCACAGTTGGACTTGTTTTCTTGAGCTCCCACTTTTCACCCAAAGAAAAATATTCTTTGGTTAGCTGCTGGTCCAAAGACCATGAGAGGTATGTAGAACAGACCTGGACCCAACTGCAGCTTGAAGCCAAGTCCAAATGACTTCAGCCTGGATCAGCTGAATTCCAGTGAACAACTGTCTGGTGAGTGAGAAATAAGTGCTATGCTTTATGCTGAGATTGTTTTGTTATCTGTTATGCAGCAGAGTGACTGATACACATGTATAAATCTGTGGGAAAAATTAATTAGATGCATTGTGTTCACTTTCAGGAGAAACATGCCAAAGATAAACCAGAGAATTACAGGTTAAGAAAAAACTCTCACACATCTCCATAGTATATCCTGGGGTTAGCCCACATTCAGTCCAAGCTCTTAAATTTGTTGGGTTGGCCAAAAAGTTCGTTTGGATTTTTCTGTAAGATGTTACAGAAAAAGAAGAATGAAATTTTTGGCCAATCCAATGCTTTTGTAACCTCACACCGTGAATATTCACACTCTTTTCATGACCCAACACAATGAAGATATTGAACCAGCGTGAAATTGAACATATTCAGCAAGTACTTATGAAAAACAATTACATAAATTCATATAGTGCCTAGAATAAGCATTATCAAGGTTAAAATGAATACATCTAGTCACAAAATAATCTTAAAATAACATATACTTTACTTGCACTTTTCAAATAGCATGAAGAGAGATACATACAGTGTAGTAATATTAAAAAATTTTTTTATCTTTCCCATTCATTTCCTTTATTCACTGCAACTTTTTCCACATTTCTTTCATTTTAAATTGTCCTTAAAATCTCCTTTTCCCTGTTCGAAGATTTTCTCAGCCATAGCCTGTTTTCTCTGCCTCTAGCTTTCTTCGGGGTTCTGCATAACAAACCCTGAGAGAACTGAGCCCAGTCCAGCTGTCAGGAGACTGAGGACTTCAAGCCAGAATCTTCTTTAGTGCCCAGAGTTAGGATAAAGACTGGGAACACTCATAATTTAATAACTGTTGACACATCACTTGTGGAAACGAAATCAGCTCTGTGTTAGGGATATGATAAATGTTTGGTGTAGAATGCAGACACAAGTGAAAAGGTCCCTGCTTTGGTGTTAGAGAATTTTGTTGTTCCAACAAAGCATTAAAAAGATATGAGAAATAAAGCTTGAAATGGAAGATACTTCCTGAGTTGCTAGTGAGTTCTTTGTAAGAATATCAAACATAAAGGAATCAACAGAAAAATGTTAGACGACAGAAAATACAATATATGCCAGAAATCAGAAAGTGGGCCTAATAGGATAAAATAAAGCCTAAATATATTATTTTTTTTAATATAAATTTATTTATTTATTTATTTATTTATTTATTTATTTATTTATTTATTTATTTATTTATGGCTGTGTTGGGTCTTCGTTTCTGTGCGAGGGCTTTCTCTAGTTGTGGCAAGTAGGGGCCACTCTTCATCGCGGTGCGCGAGCCTCTCACTATCGTGGCCTCTCTTGTTGCAGAGCGCAGGCTCAGTAGTTGTGGCTCACAGGCCCAGTTGCTCCGCGGCATATGGGATCTTCCCAGACCAGGGCTCGAACCTGTGTCTCCTGCATTAGCAGGCAGATTCTCAACCGCTGCGCCACCAGGGAAGCCCTAAATATATTATTAATACACATATATACATATAAATATTGTTTTTAATTTGACATAGTAAATATAGGGGTTCCCAAATTTTATGGTCTCCAAATCAGTGGCATTTTGGGTTGTAAAAATGCCACTTTACTTTCTATAGTTAAAATTTAATATAGCTTTCAAATTTCCATTCCTACTGATGGTGAAAAACAAAATAGGCCAATTTAAGGGTATTCAATCTGTTTGATTTAACACAATCCCTTAGGGTTCTTTCTCTCCCATTCTCCCTTCTTCCCTTTCCTGGGGTGGAAGTGGATTTATGAATTGTTCTGGTGTTCAGTGAGGGGAGTTAGTTTTGTGGGCATCTCTCTCTCTGTTCTGGCTTACACTGGCATCTCCTGATGTGGGCTGCATCTTCTTTTGAAGCCTTAAGCAACATGCCTTCTGTGTCCTCCTTGTTCTAACTCCAGGATTCTTTGAGCCATTGGCTTTTCAGCCACTTCTACACATCTCTTAAGCAGCTATGAGAATTTTCTGATGCTTGTCCATACAACACCGGGGAGTGTGGAATATGGGGAGGCTGCCCTCAGGCCTCTATCTAGGTGCTGCCCTCAGCTACTGTTCAAATGCTTAAGGACTTCTCTACAAGGCTTCCAAACCCATAAGTTATGCTCCAAGTTCCTAGGGAATAGTTCTTCCTTCTGTGGGATCCTCTTAACCTATTTGGGGTTCATATAATCAATCTTTCTCCCCCTTAAGGATTTCAACCCCATATTGGTTTTCTCTTGGTGGTAATAACAAATCACCACATATTTAGCTGCTTAAATTAACATACATATTATCTCACAGTTTCTGTGGGTCTGGAGTCCAGGCACGGCTTACCTGGGTCCTGTTCTTAGGGTCGCACCAGGCTGCAAGCCAGGTGTTAGCCAGGCTGTGTTCTCATCTGAAGGCTCAACTGGGAAAGACTCTACTTTCAACTAATTCAGGCTTTTGGCAGAATTCAGTTCCTTGGTGCTGTAGGACTGAGAGCCCTGGTATTTGGCTATTGGCTGTTGACTGCCCTCAGATCCTAGAGACCACCAGTAATTCATAGAAGCTGCTTTCCTTTCCATTTGGGCTTCTCCAAATTGGCAGCTTATTTTCTCAAGCCCTCAAGGAGAGACTCAGCTAAGATAATCTTATGTAAACATCATCAAAAGAATGACATCCCATTACCTTTACCATAAAACATAACCTAATCATGGGATTGACATCCTGTTAACTTTCCATATTCTATTGGTTAGAATCAAGTCACAGGTCTTTCCTTTACTCAAGGGTAGGGATTATTTAAGGGAGTGGACACAAAGAGGTGGGGATTATGGGGACCACCCTGAGGTCTGTTCATCACAGACCCCAAAATGAGGTAGAGAGCTGGGTACCTTCAGAGGCCCACTGCAGAAAAGTTGTAGTCACATCCCCTCTACTTCTCCTTTTCCTGTCAGCTGGTAATGTTTGTATTTCTTCAGCTAACTCTTACATTATCATGTACACTTTTCTAATCTATCTATGGATAAAATTTATGACCTAAGGGTTGGTCTGTAGATCTTTCAAGTTTTTAGAATTCCAAAACAAAAACAAAAATTTTCTCTCTCAAGCCTGGCTCTTGAAAATGTGGGTTTGAAGAATGATCCTCTATGCTGTAATTTTGCAAAAATCTACTCAGGAGCTAAAAAGCCAAAATATGATTCTATCTTTTCTCTTTCTGCCTTAAATTATGCAATAAACCTCTTTTCCCTGTCTAGCTCTAATGATGGGATAGATGCAAAATTAAAAACAAATTATCAAGAAGGAAAAATAGATCAGGTGATATTTCAAAATATAATTCTTGTCCATAGGCATGAAAACAGTGCGGAATGCTATTATTAAATGACTACTTCTTGAAAGCTTGCATATCAACATTGAGAAAGCTCACTTTTTACCAAATATAATTCAGTTGGATTAAAGAGCTGAGTATAATCACATAGGAAAGTTAAAATATATAGATCAGAGTACTTAAGGCTACATTGTTGATGCTTTGAAGAAACAAGAATATTCCTATGATGATTATAAAATCAAGCTATCAACAAATATGGAGGGCTGCACACATTTTTGATAAAATGATCTGGTACATGGAAATTAATACCAAAAAACAAAGAAGAAAAATAAGGAAGAAAGGAAGAAAAACTAAAAGTTGTAAATAGAAAGGTATTTTGCAGTACAATTGAAACACTGTACAAACCTGGAAAGCAAAATAAATATTTAACAAGAGAGGAATGATTAAGTTATTTATGGCATATTAATTCTATGTTATTTCATTCATTCAGTAAAAATGATGAACCTGAAAATTTTAGCTTCTGGTAAATCACCTACAAATATGAAAAAAAACCTGAGTATGTATTGCATATACTTTGCTTACAAATCTGTGTACGGACTCTACATGTTACCGAACAAAAGTTCCTGTGCCTGATGCGCAGTGAGGCCAAACAAACCAAAAATTCAGAGTTTGGAGCAGAGAAAGGTTTATTGCAGGGCCAAGCAAGGAGAATGGGTGACTCATGCTCAAAAAAACCTGAACTCCCCAATAGTTTTTTGGGGAGAAGTTTTTATAGGGAAAATTTGGGGTGAGGGCTGCAGGGCATGTGACTTTCTTCTGATTGGCTTGGGGATGAGGTAACAGGGCAGTGCTCCGGGCATCTTGTGCTCAGCCTGAAGTTACCATCCTCCACCTGGCTGGGGGCCTTAGTTCTGCAGAAGAACTCAAGATACTGTTATGTATATTCCTTGAGGAAGAACCAGGACCCCGCCCCAAGGCTGCACTATTGTTTCTTGATTGCTCCTCCCTTGTCTCTGTATTCGCTCCCTTCCCTGATTAGGAACTGTTTGAATCTGCCCTTTGGAACTCAGGGAAGGTTAAGGAGGCTGAGTGAAGCCTATTTCCTACAAACAAGAAATGGGGGACACTGAAAGGATTTGTACCAGGGAGGACCCCACAGGGTTCTGCTCCATTTCATACACATTGATAGAAATTGGAGAATGTCAGAAAAATATTAAAATAACATAATGGTTATTATTTCTTTTAAATTAGTAGTGCCTCCAAAAATAAACTAAAAATGGATTAAAGACCTAAATGTAAGGCCAGACACTATAAAACTCTTAGAGGAAAACATAGGCAGAACACTCTATGACATAAATCACAGCACAATCCTTTTTGACCCACCTCCTAGAGAAATGGAAATAAAAACAAAAATAAAAAAATGGGACCACATGAAACTTCAAAGCTTTTGCACAGCAAAGGAAACCATAAACAAGATGAAAACACAACCCTCAGAAAGGGAGAAAATATTTGCAAATGAAGCAACTGACAAAGGATTAATCTCCAAAATATACAAGCAGCTCAATATCAAAAAAACAAACAACCCAATCCAAAAATGGGCAGAAATCTAAATAGACATTTCTCCAAAGAAGATATACAGATTGCCAACAAACACATGAAAGGATGCTCAACATCACTAATCGTTAGAGAAATGCAAATCAAAACTACAGTGAGGTATCACCTCACAGTCAGAACGGCCATCATCAAAAAGTCTACAAACAATAAATGCTGGAGAGGGTGTGGAGAAAAGGAAACCCTCTTGCACTGTTGGTGGGAATGTCAATTGCTACAGCCACTATGGAGAACAGTATGGAGGTTCCTTAAAAAACTAAAAATAAACTACCATACGACCCAGCAATCCCACTACTGGGCATATACCCTGAGAAAACCACAATTCAAAAAGAGTCATGTACCACTATGTTCATTGCAGCTCTGTTTACAATAGCCAGGACATGGAAGCAACCTAAGTGTCCATCGACAGATGAATGGATAAAGAAGATGTGGCACATATATACAATGGAATATTACTCAGCCATAAAAAGAAAAGAAATTGAGTTATTTGTAGTGAGGTGGATGGACCTAGAGTCTGTCATACAGAGTGAAGTAAGTCAGAAAAAGAAAAACAAATACTGTATGCTAACACACATATGTGGAATCTAAAAAAAAAGTTCTGATGAACCTAAGGGCAGGATAGGAATAAAGATGCAGACATAGAGAATGGACTTGAGGACACGGGGAGGGAGAAGGGTAAGCCGGGACAAAGTGAGAGAGTAGCAGTGACATATATACACTACCAAATGTAAAATCGATAGCTAATGGGAAGCAGCCGCATCACACGGGGAGATCAGCTCAGTGCTTTGTGACCACCTAGAGGGGTGGAATAGGGAGGGTGGGAGGGAGACACAAGACGTAGGGGATATGGGGATATATGTATACATATAGCTGATTCACTTTGTTATCCAGCAGAAACTAACACAACATTGTAAAGCAATTATACTCCAATAAGGATGTTAAAAAAAAATTAGTGCCTCATTTACATATTTTAAAGTGAAAAAGTAATATACAAATTAAAGTTGTGACTAATCTAGCAAGTGATTACCCAGTTACCTCTCATATTTGAAACATGTTTAGGAACCAGAAAATAAGCAAAAACATATCCCAGGAGCCAAAAAAGAAAAAAAAAAAAATTGGGAATGCTGATGCTCCAAAGTTCACACACTTTATTTATAGAAAAACACTTCCAGCTATTACTCAGAGCATTCAAACCAGCCTTATTCCTATATCACAGCAGATTTGAAGAGATGGTCAGAAGACAGGGAGCAAACCTCAGAAAATTAATGATAATAATAAAATCCATACAATATCTTGTACTTTTTATAAAATGCATCCACATACATTGTTTCATTTGATTCATACAAGACTTTTGAGATACTATTTTTAGAGTGTGTCCAATTTACAGAAGAGGACATTGAGACTTAAATAATTAAGTGTGTTTGCCCAAGATGGTGAAACGTGACATCTGACTGTCTTCCCACTTTTCAGCATAGTGGGTTCTGGATCAGTCAGACTTGTTTTGCCTCCTGGCTTACCAGCTTTGTGAGAATTCTTAGCCTCAGTTTCTTTGTTTATAAAATGGGGAAAACATTTATTGGGCTGTTGTGCTAATTAAATGAGAAAATGCAGGTAGAGTGCTTGGCCTAGAGTCTAGAGTAATATGGAAAGTTTTAAATGCCTACACTATGCCTATATGTGATGAACTATGCTTCTTCATCGTTCTCTTAGCTTCCATGGTTTTCATTCTAATCATGAAATTAAAAAGTTAGGAACACTGTGCTTTTTCAAGTGCAGGTAACAGTTTTCCTTCCAGAAAATCTTAATGACTGGAAATACGTAGAATTCTACCTGATGCTACTTTATATCGTGGATTTTTAGAAGGAATACAAGGCCCAGAAAAAATGGACATCAAAAGCTTCCATCATAAGAAAAGATTTCTGTGACCTGTAGAAACTTGAGTCAAGTGGTACTCCTTTGAAATGAGCTTGAGGCATCATGTTATTCTTTCTCATGCTGTCTTTTGACTTCATGAAGTACTTAATATATTTTTTAAAGTCCTTCTGGCCAGATTAATTGGTATTTTCTAGATTATCTTACACCCATAAAAGGGCCAATCAAAGAAATAGTTTTGGTGCTGGTAATTTTTTCACACACACACACAAGCACACACACACACATACCACACATCCTTGGCCTCGACTGTCTTGACTGCACTGTATCGAATTTCTGTCATGTCTTTGTTTTAAAAGGTAAACCTTTGAACCCAGGGAAATAGACCCGATTGTGTGTATGAAAAGATAATGGGATTTACTCTTTCTTGGGTCATATATATGCACTTAACTCTTTGGTACCTCTCCAAAATTGCTTATGGTACCAAATAGGTGTGCAATAAGTAGTGGCAAATTCAGACTTTCCTACTTCCAGCAGACCAGGTACTAGGTGAATTAACCATATTTTACTTGCCTTCTAGCAGTCAGAAGAACAGATGTATCACATACTGGGATGAATGAATAAATGGCAGGGACCACTGAAGGTTTCAGCTCTGGTCCTCCTTCCCACCCTCCACAACTCGTCCGCAAGAATACAAAAGTGATTCATAAACACTTCTGAAAAACAAAACAATAGAACAACAACAAAACAAAATCCTCATTCACAAACAAACAAGACAGAGAAGCACCTGGTAGAAGCTACTGGGGTTAGGACCTACAGATGGAGACAATCTTTCTAAAATGCCAGTCTGTGTCCTCCCTTTTGTGATACATTTGAGCTTATGACTGTGGCCAACTAGACTAAGCCACAGCTGGGATCAAATCTTAGATTGAAATGTTCTAATACATGTTTCTTTGTGTTAAGGTGACAACTGATGGGGAATATTACTGGTGATTTTAGAAAATTCATAAAGAGAAAGTTAACCAAGTGGTGTGTAGAGGGAAAGGAATGGATTGAATATCAACAAGAGGACCTAGCATCTGAGTAGGAAAGAAGGTTCAGATTTTTAATGGAGAAACCTTTCCGAACTTCTGAATTGTCACTCTGGCACATACTGTGCACTCAGTATTAACTGTAATTATTACTGACTGAAAACAAACTCTATATACCATAAAAAAAACTACAAAAACAACTTTGAAAAGCATAGGGTTTTAGTATATAGGCAAGTTGTATTAGTCTTCGAAAGCATCTCTGCATTTCAATAGAGTACAGTAGACAGCTGTTTATTCTCTTTCAATTAGATTGAATCATCACAAACCTGTACACTTGGATTGCATTAGTTTATTCCTTTGAAGAACTGCATGTAATGAATTTTATTTAATATTATGCACTTGTCTTTTTTAAAAAAACTTTAGAATTTATTTTTATTCATTTATTTTTGGCTGCGTTGGGTCTTTGTTATTGTGCACGGGCTTTCTCTAGTTGCGGCGAGCGAGGGCTACTCTTCGTTGCAGTGCGAGGGCTTCTCATCGTGGTGGCTTCTCTTGTTGCGGAGCACGGGCTCTAGACGCATGGGCTTCAGTAGTTGTGGCACGTGGGCTCAGTAGTTGTGGCTTACGGTCTCTAGAGTGCAGGCTCAGTAGTTGTGGTGCGTGGGCTTAGTTGCTCCACGGCATGTGGGATCTTCCCGGACCAGGGCTCGAACCCGTGTCCCCTGCATTGACGGGAGGATTCTTAACCACTGCGCCACCAGGGAAGTCCTGCACTTGTCTTTTATTTTAATTACTATGACAAGATTTGCTAAGCATTTTCTGGAAATAACGTTGAAAGTTTTCTCTACTACCTTAGTTGCGCTTAGATAAAATTCTCTGAATAATTCTTTTAGAAATAATTTATAGAAAAATCTTGGTTCCCCTTTAAGAACTGTGATACCCCTTCCTTTCTAGAAATGAGAAATATGATGTGTTCTAATACCTCTTTCACTGTCTTTACCAGGAAGCTCAGTAGTACCAACTTAGAAATTTAGCTAAAGCAAGCATATTGACTTTTTTTTAGCCTTTTTAAATACCAATTTCTTGATTTTTGTGTTTTATATCATTTATATTCCACTATTAGATTTCATGCTTTTTTTTTTTTTTTTGGTGGCCTGTTGTCTCAAATCCTTTGTGGAAAATAATCACAATTATTTGTGATCAAAATTTAACCATGCAATCAATCAATTCCACCAAGTTCTGTGTATGTTGTTTGAATTAAGAGAGGTGTGCAAATGATACATTTAAAATGGACACATTATGCATTTATCTAAATTTATTAAATTTGAAAAGGGAAATACTCAGCCAAAATGCAAACAAAGAACTTCTAGATGTTAGACCCTTAGGATTGAAAGGACTTTGGAGGTCACCTAGTTACACCTTCAATCTCTTAGCTTTTGCATTCCTATTGACATGATTTTCTGAAGGTTTTGTAAAGCTCGGTATACAATTCTTCCATTTTTAAATCTTGTGATAAATAAGCATTTAAAAGATACACTCAAATTAAGGTAGGATTGTTCAATAATGATAATGTACATCACAGCATATCAAATAATTTTAACTAAAAGTGAAAGTATTTTGATCTCTTTTATTTTCCTCATAATTTGTACATTTATAAATATCCTAAGGCTCATTCAAACCACTTGTTTCTGAATTATTTATATTCATCTAAATGCTAGTAAGAGTTATCTTCTATCTAAAAATAACATCTAATTTGTGCCTTTGTAAACTTTTCTAAGCTTGAGAAAAAAGAGAAAGCAATTTATTTCATTATTATTTAAATTTGGGTGTGAGCTGAAAATGTAGTAAGTTTTAAAAATGTAGAAACTTAGTAAATAGTTAATCTCAAACACAGGGATCTGTATACCCTAGCTGTAAAGAATAACAAAAGTGAATTGTAGTTTCGGTCAGTAACCTACATCCCACCTCACCCAACACTGTGTCAAGTTGCAGAAAATATGGAAAGATTGTTTAGGAGCCCTGGAAAATCTAACTGAGGAACTGGGGACATCTGAATCATGAAAGTAGCTGCCAAAAAAAATAAAACTGCCAGCTATGGTTGGTTTTGTGTAGGAATGGGCAGTCATCACAGCTGGGGTTGCTGGACCGTGTTGAGAGAAGAGGTTCCCACTAGCTGTTGTGGTAGTATCCTGCCCATAGAATCATCCACTTTTCCTGATTCAGTGAGCCTCTTCCGATGCTTTGTCTTGTGGAAACATTTCCTTCTAAAAAAACTTGAGTCATGTGCAAATGGTTGTGACGTTCCCTTTCCCTGAAAAGGAAAAGGAGAAAAGCTTCACGCATTTACTTTGGGTAGACTTAAAGTACTCTTTTGGGTGCCTAGAGAAGACTTCTTTAGAGGTGAGAACCCCGTCTTAGTGTGTTTGGACTGCTTATAACAAAATACCACAGGCTCAGTAGCTTGTGAATGGCAGAAAATTATTTCTCACAGTTCTAGACTGGAAGTGTGATTTCAGGGTGCCAGCATGGTCTTCTGGGTTGCATACTTCTCCTTGTATCCTCACATGGCAGAAGGGGCTAGGGAGCTCTGTGGGGTCTCTTTTATAAAAGCACTAATCCTGTTTCTGAGGGCTTCACCTTCATGACTTAATCACTTCCCAAAAGCCCCTCCTACTGATACCATCACATTTGGGGTTTAGGACTTCAGCGTATGAATTTGGGGGTGGGGACACATTCAGACCATAGCAAACCTTTTGCAAAATGTCCCTTGTTTCCTCCAATTTAAATTTATACCAGTACCAAAAATAGGCTGAGGGCTTTCCAAATGGAAGACCATGGGCATTTCTTCATGGGCAAATGCCGCCTTTCGTTTGAGGATTGCAGTCTTGGGATGACAGCTTGTGTTTGCTCTTTTCTTCCTCTGATGTTTGTGCTTTGTTAGTATCACTTCAGCACATCACATGTTCAGTTAGCCAATTAGTGTAAAATTATTGTCATATGTGGAAGTGTTTGGATATAGATAAAAACACACAGGCCTTTTATTTTCAAAATAATGTCCATACAAGGTCACTCAAATATTAATATTCCAACCAGACTTGATCAACTGTCAGGTGAGACAGTATCACTTGCCAGAGCATGCAAGTGACCCACACAATTCTTCTGCTAGAATTCAGTGTGGATCATGGTGTTTTTATACTCAGGCATTGAAAAATCATGAACGTCTTTTTCCTTATTTTTTTTTATCCTGATTCATTCTATTAACCTATACATAATTTGCCTGGAGAAGTTCTAGTCAGAAAAGCTCAATTCAGGCAACGCAGAGTATATAAAAGTGTAGCCTCTCTTGGGTTCCATCATGGAATAATCTGAGATGGAGATTTTGTTTTTACAGTAAAATTTAAGGAAGCTGTAAGATTATTACCAATTTTCTGTTAATGACTTGAATTTTTAAGTTACAAACATGACAGCTGATCTTTGTGCATAAGTCATATAGAGATTATGTTGAGGATGACACCCCAATTTAGGCACCAAATTTAAGAAACAAATATAAGGACATTTAAAATTGGATACAATTTTAGATGTCCTGGGAAACTCTAATTTTGGCATGTTTTAATGTTTTTATTTATTTTCATTATGCTTGATTAATTGACCCCATACTTGTTAAGTACTTTTATGTATTTTTATCATTGGTTTTTCAGTGAAAATGATTATGACAGATTCAATATGGAAACAGGAGGGTAGAGAAAGCTATGTATCAAGAAAGGTGTTTGGGCAGGAATGTAACAGTCAAGGAAAGATGATGCCAGAAACAGAGTGGGCCCATCATGGGTAAGTCCCACTCTTCATGGTCTGTAAGAGATCTAGGATACAGTTCTCTGTAAAAAACCAAGCACTTGTAGAGCATCTTGTGGCTTCAGGTAGCTGTGAGGCATTGTGGAGTCTTCTCTTGAAGTCCTAGGCCAGGTTCTCCAGAAACGTGAAGAGTTGAATATAGGAAGTTTACTGGAGAATGTGCTTGGGAACAGCACCTGTGAGGGGTGAGGAACTGGGCAGAGAGAGAAGGTGATGTAGTTGCAACAGAGTCCTCAATAGACCCCCAGGGAGCCCTGGAGCAGGGCTGGCCTCTCAGAGCTGTCCCCAGTTGAGGCAAGGGGACAGGGCCTTTGCTCTGTCTCCTCTGACCTCCTCCGACCTTCCCTTATCACCCAGGCATTCGAAGAGGGCTGCCTCAAGAGGGTGTGAATCTTGGGTGGGGTTGCTCCCTTTATTACTGGGCATTTGCCAAAGACTGTCTTGGTCACGAGCTATCAGCTATTAGTACTCCTGGTAGCTGGGATAATGAGGTCTCTGTTCTGAAGGGGGATTATGGTGGCCTGACCACAGCATTCTTTGTGATTACCAGGCCCTGTTGAATGTAGAGCATGCAATCATTATATTACTATTGTTATTATTAGTGATAAAAGCTAACATTTATTGAGACCTCTTCATGTATTGGGTACTGTGCCTAATGCTTTGTAAGGCTGGTCACTTTAAGCGTGACCTCATTGTGAGGCAATATAGAGCAATGGTTACAAATACAAGTTTTGGAGTCAAAGTGTTTGGGTAAAATGCCAGCTTGGCTTTCTGCTTTTTCACCTGTGCAACCCAGAACAAGATACTTAAACTTACAGATGCTATCTCCCAGAGCACCTTGAAATATTAAAATAATGAGCTTAATTGTATAAAGCATTTAGATCAGTGCTGTCATATAATTTATACTTAAGAAATGTTATAAGTATTGTTTTTCCCACTTTACAGATGAGGAAACTGAGGCTTGGAGAGGTTAGGTAAATGCTAAGGCACATGAACTCAGGTAATTTGACTACTGAGTCCATTCTCTTACCTTTATTGAGCACTTTCTGTAATAAAGTGCTAAGTATATGTGATAGGTAGAGGTCCAGGAAATCTAATAAATTGTGTTTTCCATGCCTTTTGGATAAGAGGGTCCAACTGTGTGAAGATTAACTCCATAAAATAATATGAGAAAATAATCATTTATTTGTTTATTCATTCATTATACAACAAAATTTTTTTGAGTTGGGCCATAGTGTTTCAGCTGTTCTACTGGACTCTGGGATTAAAGTGGTTAGCAAGACTCATTGTTACTCCCCTTGAGGACTTATGATCAAATCAGAATAGCGTGCTAAATTTTATAAAAGGTAAGTATAAGTTATGTGGATATGAGAGGAAGAGCGAGTTTCAGATTTAGTTAATACTTAAGAACCTACTACATTTATGGCAAAAACTGCCACTCTCATACTCATAACCTACAAGAATCACTAATGATCACCCTATTTCCGCCTGACCCTTGATGTGGCCTCACAGCATGTAGTAGAAGCACATTACATGTGCTCAAAAGGAAAATAAAAAAGTGAAATTTTCGTGGTACAGGTGAGCCATTTCATTCAATGGCTATATGCCCTGGAGAGAGCATGAAATGGGAAACATTACTTTGCTATTCAGTCAGTTGACTTCAGTTTCCATTTATTTTCTATGATATGAACACTTTATCGAGCTGGGCATGATTCTCATGTTAAAGACACTTACTTTTCAAAAATATAGCCTCTAAACATAAACTAAGTATTTAATCTGTGCTGAATTGAAGAAACAGCAATCTGTTCCAATCCTGAAGAAAAAATTTCTGGTGTTGAACTTATTGGTCTCCAGTGTAGTATAAAATATGCCCATGTATGGTAGGCATGATCTGTGATTACAGGGATTTTTAGTGGTAGTTTTGATTATATGCAATTTTTGCCTTGTATATTGACTTTAGAACTTAACCCTTGAATATGATGTGACTTCATATAGTATTGTCCTTAAGTAAATGGATCCTGCAACCAGGTAAACTTGGGTTCAAATCACAGTTCCCACATAACATTTGTGATATTGGGGAATTCAATTAACTTCTCATGCTTCATTTTCCTCCTCTGTAAAATGGGGATAATCTTATAGCATAGGATTGTTAGGAGAATTAAATGAGAATATATGTAAAACCCTCAGCACAGTTTATTGAGCAATAAGTGGCATTATTAAAAAAATCCTTGTGAAAGGTAGAACTCTAAGAGTCAGAGTTGGCACAAGAGCTAAAAGTTATTTTTGTGCTGATGTGCGTATTAGGAGCCAATAAAACATGGAAGAAAGTAGTGTATAAAACAGTGATTAAGTTTAATTTTGGAGTTAGTGCTGAGCTTGAAACTCCACTTACTACACTTACAAGCTTTGTAACTTTGGGCAAGTTATTTGACTTCTCTAAGCTGCTCATCTGTAAAATGATGCAACTAAGAATTCCAAACTCACCGGGTTGTTTTGAGAATTAAATGAAATGATCCATATGAGGCACTTAGCTGAGTTCTGGCACATAGTATGCCCTCAAAGGTGTTAGCTATTATTATGGGAAATTTTCATACACGATAGCTTTTTAACTCTCACAGTTTTTTATTTTACAAATGCAAGAAGGGAAGTTCAGTGATTTGTCTAGCTAGTAAGTGGTGACGCTGTCTCAGTCATGGATCTTTTGACTCCGAGTTCAGGGCCTTTCCCACAACCTGCTTCCGGTCCTTCCTCATACTCCCTTTCCCCTCACCCCCAGCCCCACACCTTGTCCTCACCTCCCCAACGAAACATGGGTAAGATGCTGTTACAGTTTATGCTTCTGATGTAATTGTAATATAATTGCACAGACCTGATACTCAAAATGGATCCTAAAACAAAAATTAAACTCATGGAAAATCCCAGCAAGGTTTCAGTAACATACAACTATGTCAAACTGTGTAAGGCCACAATACCTGAATGAATCCCCAGAAATAATTCAGAGGATATGTCAAGTTTAAATATTCAGACAGAATTTTAAGAAGAGAACTAAAGATAACTTTCTGTAAATACAAAGTGCAGATTAGAAGTGGCAGAAGAGCATGAAAGTAAACTTTTCATTGTGGTGGTTTTAGTTTAGGAAGGATTCATGATAATTGCACTTCATGGTTTAGAAAATCAAATACAATCTCTTGTTGCCTCATTAAAGTCCATTTTTTTTTTTTTTTTGCTAGTTACAGAAGCCTTTCAATATTTACATCTTTTTTTTTTTTTTTTTTTATAAATTTATTTATTTATTTTTGGCTGTGTTGGGTCTTCGTTTCTGTGCGAGGGCTTTCTCTAGTTGCGGTGAGCGGGGGCCACTCTTCATCGCGGTGCGCGGGCCTCTCACTATCGCGGCCTCTCTTGTTGGGGAGCACAGGCTCCAGACGCACAGGCTCAGTAGTTGTGGCTCACGGGCCCAGTTGCTCCGTGGCATGTGGGATCTTCCCAGACCAGGGCTCGAACCCGTGTCCCCTGCATTGGCAGGCAGATTCTCAACCACTGCGCCACCAGGGAAGCCCAATATTTACATCTTTAAAATCCATTTTAGTGTTCACATTTATCAACTGGGAGTGCAGCGTTTTCTTGAGTGGAAGAAACAAGTTAATGCTGGATGTCCACTGCTTCAGTACCTAATAAAATTGACCCATGTCTTTGAACCCTGGAATCTAGTGTGATGAGCAGGTCCTTAGCATCATATTCAGAGACATTAGGGTGCCTGCTGCATATCGTGTCTGTGGCATAAAGGAACCATATACAAATTCAAGGCCATGGTGGTTTTAGTCTAGTCAGTCTGGATCACAGTGATTCTCCACTTCGTTTAGCTGTTGAATCCTTCTATCTTTTGCATTTAAGCCTGCCTAACATCCACTAACTCAACAGTGAGGCGTGTAGTTTCAACAAGATTGACACAGTTGTCCCACTTCCTCTTCTGTTTTTCTTTTTCTTTTTTTAACATCTTTATTAGAGTATAATTGCTTTACAATGGTGTGTCAGTTTCTGCTTTATAACAAATTGAATCAGTTATACATATATCCCCATATCTCCTCCCTCTTGCGTCTTCCTCCCTCCCACCCTCCCTATCCCACCGCTCTTGGTGGTCACAAAGCACCAAGCTGATCTCCCTGTGCTATGCAGCTGCTTCCCAGTAGCTCTCTATTTTACGTTTGGTAGTGTATATATGTCCATGCCTCTCTCTCAATTTGTCCCAGCTTACCCTTCCCCCTCCCTGTATCCTCAAGTCCATTCTCTAGTAGGTCTGCATCTTTATTCCCGTTTTGCCCCTAGGTTCTTATGACCATTTTCTTTTTTTTTTTTTTTTTTTTAGATTCCATACATATGTGTTAGCATGTGGTATTTGTTTTTCTCTCTTCTGTTTTTCTATTGCTGCCTGTTCTCATTCTGACTCAGCTCCTGTTCAATTCCTGGCACTGGACTGAGTCTCTCCACCTCTTTACATTGTGTCTGAGGAGCTCCTGACTTCCATGTCAGCCTCAGAGATTTTGACTTCTACATTTTACTGCTTTGACTGTCCTCTGTTAGGATACCCTGCCCTAGTTTGCTTTCCTGCTCCTAACTTACTTACCTGCCTACACTCTAGGAAGATAATACAACCCAAACAGCTGGTTGGCGGCATCAGGCAGACTTCTTCAGATACTTGCCCCACTCTTGGGGGATTTCATAATTATCACCACCCCATCCCCCAACTCACATGATAAATTCATATATACAATTCTTGAATTGCTTTGTACACCACCATTTCTTGCATAAACTCTGCTCAACTGCACACATGTATTATTTTCACACGTTTCCTCCTGGAAATTATAATAATAACTAATGTTTATATAGCACTTACTGTATGCCAGGTACTATTCCAAGCACTTTATACACATCAAACTTATTTAATCCTCAACTCTGTTGGGTAGGTAATATTATCTCCATTTTACATATGAGATAACTGAGCTGAAGAGAAGTTAAGTAGTTCATCAAAGGTTACCTGAAATATTACTAAATGAAACTTATACAGTGTTCTAACTATGTTAGTACATTAAGTCTACTCAATCACTGACAGTATGGATTCTTCATCCCCAAGTGGGATGCAATAAAAAAAAAAGTGGGTTCTGGGTTACAATATTCAGTTAACAATGTAAGATACATTTGTCTATAGAGTTTCTCATTTCCCCATTGAAGTACCATCCTTCCCCTCAAAGCCTAGTTCTTTTAATTGTCTTATTAGGAGAAAATCCTGATAGAGCAGTGGTCCCCAACCTTTTTAGCAGCAGTGACCGGTTTCGTGGAAGACAATTTTTCCACGGATGGGGGAGGGGGGTTGGTTCAGGTGGTAATGCGAGTGATGGGGAGTGATGGGGAGTGATGGGGAGTGATGGGGAGTGGCGGGGAGTGGCAGAAGCTCCCTTGTGCGCCGCTCACCTCCTGCTGTGCAGCCCAGTTCCTAACAGGCTGCGGACCAGTACTGGTCTGCGGTCCAGGAGCTGGGGACCCCTGTAATAGGGGATGTATAGTAAAAAGTAATGTGACTCAGAAGAAGAAATGTAAATGCTCCATAAACACATGAAAAGATGCTGAACCTTACTAATAATCAGGAAAATGCTAATAAAAACAATAAAATATTTTCACGTAACACATTGGCAAAATTTTACTCATGATACTCACAAAGTTGTGGGAAGTCCCATTTATGCTCTGCTGCTGGATGTACACATTGGTATAGCCTTTTTTGGATGGCAATTTGGCAGCATTTTATAGACTTAAATATGTATAATCTTCAAGACAGCAATTCCACTTTTAGGTATCTGTCTTAGAGAACTGTTCAGATGTGGACATAGTAAGTAGAAGGATGTATACCATAGCATTATTAGTAAAAGCAAAATCCACAAATTGATAATAAGTTAAATAAGTTGTGGTACTTGTATTCATAGAACATCATGTATGTAGCAGTTCCAAAAAATCAGGTAAATATTGGGTTGACCAAAAGGTTTGTTCGTTTTTTTTCTGTAAGATGGCTCTAGTAGCACTTAGTTGTCTTTAACTTCATTCAAAACAATTTTGTTAGATTGTATGTGACAGATGTCATATCAGCGTGCATTTAAAAAAAGACATCAAAATTGGTGAATTTTTGTGTAGCCATTTTAATATTGATGATGGAAGAAAAAAAGCAACATTTTTGGCATATTATACTTTATTATTTCAAGAAAGGTAAAAATGCAACCAAAATGCAAAAAAAAAAAAAAAAATTTGTGCAGTGTATGGAGAAGGTGCTATGACTGATCGAACATGTCAAAAGTGGTTTGTGAAGTTTCGTGCTGGAGATTTCTCACTGGACGATGCTCCACGGTTGGGTAGACCAGTTGAAGTTGATAATGATCAAATAAAGACATTCATTGAGAACATTAACGTTATACCACGCGGGAGATAGCCGACATACTCAAAATATCCAAATCAAGTGCTGAGAATCATTTGCACCAGCTTGGTTATGTTAATCACTTTGATGTTTGGGTTCCACATAAGTTAAGCGAAAAAAACCTTCTTGACCATATTTCTGCATGGGATTCTCAACTTAAATGTAATGAAAACGTTCCGTTTTTAAAACAAATTGTGACGGGCAATGAAAAGTGGATACTGTACAATAACATGGAACGGAAGAGATCGTGGGGCAGATGAAATGAACCACCACCAACCACACCAAAGGCTGGTCTTCATCCAAAGAAGGTGATGTTGGGTATATGGTGGGATTGGAAGGGAGTTCTCTATTATGAGCTCCTTCCGGAAAACCAAACGATTAATTCCAATAAGTACTGCTCCCAGTTAGACCAACTGAAAGCAGCACTCTATGAAAAGAGTTCAGAATTAGTCAACAGAAAACGCATAATCTTCCATTATAATAATGCAAGACCACATGTTTCTTTGATGACCAGGCAAAAACTGTCACAGCTTAGCTGGGAAGTTCTGATTCATCCACCATATTCACCAGACATTGCACCTTTGGATTTTTATTTATTTAGGTCTTTACAAAATTCTCTTAATGGAAAATATTTCAATTCCCTGGAAGACTGTAAAAGGCACCTGGAACAGTTCTTTGCTCAAAACGATAAAAAGTTTCTGGAAGATGGAATTAGGAATTTGCCTGAAAAATGGCAGAAGGTAGTGGAACAAAAGGGTGAATACGTTGTTCAATAAAGTTCTTGGTGAAAATGAAAAATGTGTCTTTTATTTTTACTTAAAAACTGAAGCACTTTTTGGCCAACCCGATATATATGTACTGACATCTGAAAAGCTCCAAGATACATTACTATGCAAAAAGGCAATTTTTATTTTTATTTTTATTTATTTATTTATTTATTTGTTTAGGCTGCATTGGGTTTTCCTTGCTGCGCGCGGGCTTTCTCTATTTGCGGCAAGTGGGGGCTACTCTTCATTGCGGTGCGCGGGCTTCTCATTGCGGTGGCTTCTCTAGAGCCTCACAGAGCAAGGGCTCTAGAGCACGCGGGCTTCAGTAGTTGTGGCATGTGGGCTCAGTAGTTGCTGTGCGTGGGCTCTAGGGAACTTGGGCTTTAGTAGTTGTGGCTCGTGGACTCTAGAGCACAGGCTTAGTAGTTGTGGTGCATGGGCTTATTTGCTCCGTGGCACGTGGGATCTTCCTGGACCAGGGATTGGGCCCGTGTCCCCTGCTTTGGCAGGTGGATTCTTAACCACTACACCACCAGGGAAGTCCCAAAAAGGCAATTTTTAGAAAAATAAAGGTACCTGTTAATCAAAGAAAGACAAAATTACACACCTCTATATGAACATGTATACCATATGCATATAAACCAAATAGAATAGCAGCTATATTGGGGAAAGCTATCTGGAAAGTGGACATACTATTGTTTGAAGTTTTTATATATATACACACAAATACATTCATGGCTTTCTTTTTGTGTGTACATTTAAAGAAAACAAATAAATGTATGTCTTTTTACAAAGAGTTTGTGTCTACCATACTATTCCTCCTTGTTTTATTTGCTTTTTTGAAGAGGACTGCAGAAGAGGGCTATTGTTTGACCATTTTCTATCTACTCATAAGAGGCTATCCTATGATCAAGGCAGGTTAACATCAAAAGTTTCCTAGTGTTTGTGTATCACCTCCAAGGCAAAGTGGACTTAAATGACAGCGGGATAGCAACAATCATTTAGCACAATTCATTAGAATTTCCCAAGGTCCAAACCCCACTGTTCTTATCTGTATTACTCAGTTGCCCAATATTGCAGCCTAACTTGACCCTCTAAATGTTGGGTTTACTCTTTTCCCTTTATGTGACCAGCTCATCTGGATGCCAAATAGGCTTAACCCTTGGATTTCAGATGTTCCAATGATATCTTTGTTTTTTGAATTGAAAAAAATTTTTATTTTATTTTTTTCTTTTCCATTGTGATTACAGGATATCAAATACAGTTCCCTGTGCTATACAGTAGGACCTTATTGTTTACATTATATATAGTAGTTTGTATCTAATCCCAAACTCCTAAGTTATCCCTCCCCCAACACCTCTCCCCTTTGGTAACCATAAATTAGTTTTCTATGTCTGTGAGTCTGTTTCTGTTTCATAAATAAGTTCATGTATATCATATTTTAGATTCCACATATAAGTGATATCATATGATATTTGTCTTTCTCTGTCTGACTTCACTTAGTGTGATAATCTCTAGGTCCATCCATGTTGCTGCAAATGGCATTATTTCATTCTTTTTTATGGCTGAGTAGTATTCCATTGTGTTTATATACCACATCTTCTTTATCCATTCATCTGTCAGTGGACATTTAGGTTGTTTCCATATCTTGGCTATTGTAAATAATGCTGCTATGAACATTGGGGTGCATGTATCATTTTGAATTATAGTTTTTTCCGGATATATGCCCAGGAGTGGAATTGCAGGATCATATGGGAACTCTATTTTTAGTTTTTTAATGAACCTCCATACTGTTTTCCATAGGGGCTGTACCAATTTACATTCACACCAGCAGTGTAGGGGGGTTTCCTTTTCTCCACACCCTCTCCAGCATTTGTTAATGATGGCCATTCTGACTGGTATAAGGTGGTACCTCATTGTAGTTTTGATTTGCATTTCTCTAATAATTAGCGATGTTGAGCATTATTTCATGTGCTTATTGGACATCTGTATGTCTTCTTTGGAAAAATGTCTATTGAGGTCTTCCACCATTTTTTGATTGGGTTGTTTTTTTGTTATTGAGTTGTATGAGCTGTTTGAAAATTAAGCTCTTGTTGATCACATTGTTTGCAAATGTTTTCTACTAGTCTTAGATTGTCTTTTTGTTTTGTTTATGGTTTCCTTTGCTGTGCAAAAGCTTATAAGTTTGATTAGGTCCCATTTGTTTATTTTTGCTTTAATTTCTATTGCCTTGGGAGACTGATCTAAGAAAACATTGGTATAATTTATGTCAGAGAATGTTTTGCCTATGTTCTCTTCTAGGAGTTTTATGGTGTCATATGTTGTATTTAAGTCTTTAAGCCATTTTGAGTTTATTTTTGTGTATGATGTGATGGTGTTGTTCTAACTTCATTAATTTACATGCAGCTGTCCAGCTTTCTCATCACTGCTTGCTGAGGAGACTGTCTTTTCTCCATTGTATATTCTTGCCTCCTTTGTTGAAGATTAATTGACCATAGGTGTGTGGGTTTATTTCTGGGCTCTCTATTCTGTTCCATTGATCCATATGTCTGTTTTTGTGCCAGTACCTCACTGTTTTGATTACTGTAGCTTTGTAGTATTGTCTGAAGTCTGGGAGGGTTATGCCTCCAGTTTTGTTCTTTTTCCTCAGGATTGCTTTGGGAATTCTGGGTCTTTTATGTTTCCATATACATTTTAGGATTTCTTTTTCTAGTTCTGTGAAAAATGTCATGGGTAATTTGATAAGGATTCCATTAAATCTGTAGATTGCTTTGGGTAGTATGGCCATTTTAATAATGTTAATTCTTCCAATCTAAGTGCATGGGATATCTTGCCATTTCTTTGAATCACCTTCATTTTCCTTTTTCAGTGTTTTACAGCTCTGAGCATATAAGTCTTTCTCCTCCTTGGTTAGGTTTCTTCCTAAGTATTTTATTTTATTTTATTTTATTTTATTTGGGTGTGATTTTAAAAGGGATTTTTTTTTTTTTTTTTTACTTTCCCTTTCTGATATTTCATTGTTAGTGTAAAGAAATGCAACAGATTTCTGTATGTTAATCTTGTATCCTGGTACCTTGCTGAATTTGTTTATAAGTTGTAGTAGTTTTTGTGTGGACTGTTTAGGGTTTTCTATATAGAGTCTCATGTCACCTGCATATAATGACAATTTTACCTCTTCCCTTCCAATTTAGATACCTTTTATTTCTTGTCTGATTGCTATGGCTAGGACTTCCAATACTATGTTGAATAGAAGTGGTGAGAGTGGACATCCTTGTCTTGTTCTGGATTTTAGCGGGAAGGCTTTCAGCTTTTCACCATTGAGTATTATGTTGGCTGTGGGTTTGTCATAAATAGCTTTTAGGTTGAGATAAGTTCCCTCTGTACCCACTTTTGTAAGAGTTTTTATCATGAATGGATGTTGAATTTTATCAAATGCCCACCCCAGCCACAGGAGCACCAGTGTTCCATTCAGATGCACCTCAGGCACTGAGTTTACAAATGAGCTGTGGCAAGTAAATCCGTGGATCTCACAGTTGCTGGGACACTCACATTTCAGCCCTGCTCCCAAAGTTGCTTGGTCCCTGAAGATCCGCTCAGGTTTTAGCCCCACCTTTGCATGTGGGCAGCCCACCAGTGCTTGCGTGCTACCAGAACTTGTAGAGGCAGAGCCATACTCACTGGGAGTGCACCTAGAATGAGGCTGCTATGGCAGACTCTGCCCCTCCCTTCAAGCACACAGGTTAACAGTGGGACTTCAGTGGCATACCCAGGCTCCTTCCTGCGCACAACCCTGGTTGCAGCCTGGAGCACACTCCAGCCCCTTCAGACTGTCTCCACGCAGCCAATCCCAGTCCTCTCCCTGGTCTGTCCTCTGAAGCCCAAGTTTCAGCACCCAGCCCTGAAGCACACCAGCAGATGGGTGTCTTGGGCTGGAGAGTGCAAGGAAGTGGCTAGGACCCTCTGTGCTATTCTCTCTCTGTTCTGCCGGCTGCAGACCAGCTGCTGCGCTTTCCTCTGAGCCATTGATGCTCCCTTTCTATCCTGGCTGATCTCCCTGCCAGTGCAGCAGCTTCCCAGTGTGAGGGCACTTTTCCTCTTTCACAGCTCCCTCCCAGGGGTACAGATCCCGTCCAGATTTCTTTTTTTTTCTTTCATCCTACCTGGTTACATGGTGATCTTTCTTGTAATTTTAGCTTTATGAGATCTGCCAGCATTCAGCAGGTATTCTGTGAGAATTGTTCTACGTGTAGATGTATTTTTGATGTATTTGTGGGAGGAGGTGAGCTCCACATCCTTCTGTTCCACCATCTTGATCTGCCCCTTCCCCCCAGTGATATCTTTGATAGCTCTCAGTACTTTTTCTAATGAACCCACTGATAGTCTCTCTGATTGCCCGTAATCTTGTGCTTCCAACCTCAGGCAAAACCATGATCCTAAAATGGACTAGGCAGGCTTCTGAATATTGTGGACCTCCAAAGGCTACTATGAAGGGCTTCAGCTCCTTGAAACTGGGAGACATGGGAGGTCAATATGTAAGAAGCAACCATTGTACTTTGGTCCCCTGTCCAAGAGGCAAAGTAGGGATAATGTGAGTTGTGCTTCCCAGGCCACAGGCCAGAAGTTTCCTGGGAAAAAACTATGAATACAGTGAGAGTGATGCCAGAGACTGGATGAGGGAACCACAAGAAACATGTGTGGTAATTAAAAATAAGGACATGGGATATAGTTGCTAAAGTGACCTTGTTCTGCTAAATGATGCACATTTTTCTCAGACTCAGTGTGGTCATGGCACACTACTTATAGACATTGCTTAGACTCCTTCATTCATGCTCCATTAAGCTCTTCATTGTGGTCTCCTCTTTCTCCCGCACCACCCCCTACCTGCTGCCTGTCTTTTCTCAATATGATGGACAATGTTTGTCTTTGGTGATAGCAGAATTGTTGTGCTGAAGGCATCTTAGGCCCATAATCCTGCTTTTTATTTCTATAGGCAACCAACAATCTGCCCAGGTGCTCCTGGGGATCTAGTATAATAGAAGCAAAAGGACAAGGTGATGGCAACATGTTGTTAGGCTTGGTCTAAAAGGAGAAGGAAGAGCACTGGCTGTAATAGGAGCCAAACTGCAGCCTTTTTAGACTCTATGCTTTCTCTTTACACTCAGGAGTATTTTGAAATCTCTCAGCCTGCTTAACTATCCTAAAGAAATAGAAGAGAAGAGTTATCATCTATTCCTGAGCCAGAGACTTAGTGAGAGAATAGTACAATCTCCAAAGACTGGTGTAATGGTGGCTGCAGGAATCCAAGGGTGAAATTCAAGAGGGAAAGTCAGAACCTAAGGAGAACCTAGTTGTAATCTCTTGGTCCTATTTGGAGGTATATTCTAAGGTTCTGGGCCTAGTTTAGGAGAGGGTTTCAGTTATCTTTAGCAATAGTAATTTCCTTGCCATTGGGGGTGTTCACACAGAGGTAGGATGACTGCTCCTCAGGCTTGACATTGAGAAGATTAAGGAAGCAGGTAAAATAGAAACTGTAGATGATACCACAGGAAACTGGCAATTTTAGGATTTAGAGTTATTGAATTCTTGGTATTAGTCAAACATCATATGGAGTCATGAAATATAGCATAGTTTGTTTTGAATTTTTGGCAAAAGAAATGCAATAGTCTATCTTTAATTTGGGTAATTGATCCTAGAATAATCATTTAAGTGATTAAACTGATACCCTAAAAGCTCACCAACAAATTCAGTAGAGGCAAGCATTTATTTATGTGGTATTCTACCTAATTGTGAAGATCTTATTCTTATAAAATTTTTTTTTAAATCAACATATATGCACATATCCAATGAAGACATTCTTTGTACTTCTCAGACTCAGTAATTTAAGAACAAATATGTAGAAAATGTCTTCACGTTATTTGTCTATATGATCTTTAAAATAACCAAAAGTGTTTAAACCAGGGCATTCACCATACTTGTTTTTCTGTCTACAGTCACTAAACTTTTTTTTTTTTTCCTCATTTTGATTTGTAAGATTTGGCCCAACACCCA
Organism: Balaenoptera borealis; assembly: GCF_965194805.1. NCBI lineage: Eukaryota > Metazoa > Chordata > Mammalia > Artiodactyla > Balaenopteridae > Balaenoptera > Balaenoptera borealis. The sequence continues at coordinate 92,382,556 of NC_138865.1, forward strand.
GGTCTCTGAGTACACATGTTAACATGATTTGGAGGCAGTAGAGTGCTTAGAAACCGTAGTGATTTGTGTCGTTAAAACAGATTTTTGAGGTAATAACAACTCTTGAACTTAAGCTCCACTCTGGCAAAGGCTTGATTAAAAAGGAAACATTTGCAGTTTTCAAATCAACTTATTATTTGTGCTCTAAGGACAATGAAAAGAAGCACTCAGCATAACCAACCATCTTCCAAACTTAATGAAATGCAATGAGAGTGAAACACAGTTATGCAGTGTATCACATTCCTAGAAATTTAAACACAATGAACAATCATTGTTCACACAAAATATAACTCCTTTGATCATTCCCTCTTTGTCCTTATTGTTCCTATCATATATTTACAGGGTCATTTTTCAAAGACAATGAGAGGAATAAGAATGATTTTTTAGCCTCCACTAGGAGACACCTCATTTTAGCCCTGATTCAATTGCAATGCCAGTCAAATAATTTGCTCTTTGTACATAATTTACATGAAGCTTTTTAATATGAAATGTAAAGTGTCTAAATGCTTGGCTTGGCTCTTCACTGTAATGGAATATTTGCAGTTCAGAGACAATAGTAATAACAATAATAATAGTAGCTAACATTTATTGAATGCTTCCTATATGCCTATTACTTCCATTTATAGAATATATATGTACGTATATATATATGTGTGTGTATATATACACATATATATTTATTTATTTTAGCAACTGACTCTTTGGTACTGGCCTCTCTAAGTTGGCAAAGGCTTTCCTCCTGAGAATTCCTCCTCTTATTTCCAGACTGGGTCCCATAAGGTTGAGCTTACTAAACGTGTGCTTACCCTCTGGTAGGTGATAGGCACTTGCATTATCTACTGAGAGGCATGATAGTAACAGTTGCACATTGTGATTTATAAGAAATATATATTTAATCTTCATCCCCTTTTCTGTCACAAAGCTCCTAAAACCCTTGGATTTCCTAAGTGGAGAGAGCAAAAAGGTGTGCTTTGTTATGCTATGAGGCAACTTTTGGAACCTATGGAGGGATGGGGGCTGGTTGCCAGGAGAACCAATTATGTGATTGGAGGGTTAAAACGTTTGTTCCCACACTCCTGATCTCTAGAGAGGAGAGGACTGTAGATTGAATCAACTGTCAATGACCAATGCTTTAGTCAGTCATGTCTATGTAATGAAGCCTCCATCAAAACCCAAAGGGACTGAGTTCAGAGTTCTTCCAGATTGGTGGACACATAGAGATCTTGGGGAGAATGGTGCCCTTTCCCCATACCTTGCCCTATGCTTCTCTTCCATCTAGCTGTTCCTGAGTTATGTCCTTTTATAATAAACCAGTGATCTGGGCTTGTAACTGGCCTCTGAAGTCGGTAGCGGGGGTAGGGGAATGGGTGGGGGGGGGGCGTCTTGTGGAACTGAACCCTTAACTGTGGAATTTGATGCTATCTTCCAGTAGATAATGTCAGAATTGAGTTGAATTATTGGAAAACCAATTGGTGTTCAGAAAATGGCTTTTTGGTATGTAGAACTACCACTCCCAAAGTGGAATTGGGTCCCAGAACCTAAAGACATATATATGGTCACTGCCCGCCATGAATACCTACTTAGGTGCTGTATATTAAGGAGGACATACAAGCTGTTATATGCTTAATACTGTTTAGAGGTATAGCTTTTTAGTTGACTGTCTTTCTGGTTAAAGCATAGTGCCTGGCTCAAAAATTGTTTGCTGAGTTAATGGTCTAGTGGAGGAGATAGAGATATACACAGATATTATGATAAATGATACAACAATAAGAAGTGAGATCATGATGAAAGTGGAGATTGAGATCACAAGTATTATCCTTCTCCTTTAATATATTATAGCAATATGGTGGAATTCTATTGTTATATCTTTAATTTGATAATGACAGTAATAGTATATTAGGTATAATAATAACTGAACCACAGTATATGGCTTTTAACTTTTTTAGGTGATTTCACAACCTGAGAAAATATATTTTCTCTCATTCTGTAGGTATGCCTTTTCATTTTTTTGGTTGTTTCTTTTGCTGTGCAAAGTGTTTTCGTTTGATGTAGTCTCACTTATTCATTATAATCACGCCATATTTTTGGAGTAGGTAAAAGTGTCATTGCCCTCATCTTGCAAATGAGGAAATTGAGGTAAAAAGGGTTTTAACAGATGCTGTTTTCTAAGCAGCGTTGCTATAGATACAATCTGTGCTGAACAGACAGCCCATTGGCTAGTCGTATTTTAAAACGTTTATTTATTTTTCCAGCTTTTTGAGATATAATTGACATGTAACATTGTGCAAATTCAAGGTGTACAGTGTGTTGATTTTATATAATTATGTATTGTGAAGTGATTGCCACAGTATGGTTAGTTAACACCTCCATCACCTCACATAATTACTCTTTCTTTTTTATTATGAGAACACAAAATTTATTCCCTTAGCAACTTTCAAATATATAATACGGTATTGTTAACTATAGCCACCATGTTCTACATTAGATCCCAAGAACTTATTCATCTTATATCCAGAAGTTTGTACACCTCTGACCGACATCTCCCCATTTCTCCCACCCCTCAGCCTCTGGAAACTACCTTTCTCTTCTCTGTTTCTGTGAGTTTGGCTTTTTTAGCTTCCACCTATAAGTGAGATCATACAGTATTTGTCTTTATCTGACTGATCTCACTAGCATAATGCCCTCAAGGTCTACATATATTGTTGCAAATGGCAGAATTTCCTTCTTTCTTGTGGCTAATGTTCCATTCCATTGTATACACACACACACACACACGCCCCGCCCCCCCCCCACATTTTCTTTATCCATTCATCCATGGATGGATATTTGGGTGTTTCCATATCTTGGCTATTGTAAATAATGCTGCAGTAAACATGGGAGTGCAGATATCTTTTTGATATAGTGATTTCATTTCCTTCAGTTAAATACTCAGAAGTGGTATTGCTGAATCATATGGTAGTTCTATTTTTAAGTTTTTGAGGAACCTCCATACTGTTTTCCAAAGTAGCTGTATCAATATAGATTCCTACCAACAGTGCACAGGGATTTCCTTTTCTCCACATCCTCACTAACACTTATTTCTTATCTTTTTGATGAAAGTTATTCTAACAGGTATGAATTGATATCTCATTGTGGTTTTGATTTGCATTTCCCTGATGATTAGTGATATTGAACATTTTCTTTCTTGTACCTGTTGGACATTTGCATGTCTTTTTTAGAAAACTGTCTATTCAGTTCTTCTGCGCATTTTTAATTTGATTTTTTTTTTAACTATTCAGTTGTGTGAGTTCCTTGTAGTTTTTGGATATTAACCCCTTATTAGATATATGATTTGCAAATATTTTCTCCTGTTCTGTAGATTGCCTTTTCATTTTGTTGATGGTTTCTTCTGCTGTGCAGAGCTTTTTAGTTTGATGCAGTCCCACTTATTAATTTTTCCTTTTATTTCTTGTGCTTTTGGTGTCATATCCAGAAAACCATTGCAAAGACTGATGTCAAGGAGTTTTTCCCTATGTTTTCTTCTAGGAGTTTTATGGTTTCAGGTCTTATTTTTAAGTCTTTAATCCATTTCAAGTTAATTTATGTGAGTGGTGTAATATAGAGGTCCAATTTCATTCTTTATCTCTAAGGTACTCCCTTATCCACAGCTTCATTTTCCATGTTTTAAATTACCTGCAGTCAACTGCAGTCAAAAAACATTAAATGAAAATTTCCAGAAACAAACAATTCATAAGTTTTAAATTGCATGTTGTTCTGAGTAGTGTGATTAAATCTCATTCCATCCCACTCCATCCTGCCTGGGCCATGAATTATTCCTTAGTCCAGCCTCTCTTGCCTGTTAGTCACTTAGTAGCCATCATCTCAGTTATCAGATCAACTATCCAGTATCACAGTTCTTGTGTTCAAAGTGACCCTTATTTTACTTGATAACTGACTCAAGAGTAGTTAAGCTGGCAATTCAAATATTCTCTTACTGTGCCTAATTTATAAATTAAACTTTATCATAGGTAAGTATGTGTAAGAAAAAACATAGTATACATAGGGTTTGGCACTATCTGCAGTTTGAGGCATCCACTGGGGGTCGTGGAACGTGTATGTCATGGATAAGGGGGAACTACTGTATTTTTATGCCAGTACCATACAGTTTTAGTTACTATAGCTTTTTAGTATAGTTTGAAATCTGGAAGGACAGCAGTGTTTTTTGATATCAGGCGCTATGCCCTTTGGACATAGCTGATGGAATTAAGGGATAACCTTGATCCAAGGTCAACCAATTTATAAGCTAGTGTGATGGAAAAAGATAAATTGAGCCTATCTGATTCTATCTCTGGAGAATACTGAGAGAAAATGGCAGAATCATGTAAAACTAAAGTTATGAGGGAACAGAAGTAGTAGACACAGGATAATAGATACAGGGTAATGGACACAAGATGGGTGGCAAAGCTGGTAGAGAAGCAGGGAGACACAGGTAGGGAGAGAGTTGCTGAGTCATGTAAATGGATGAGCATTTGAGGGAATAGATGTGAGATCCCTTGAGCTGTAGTGGACTCAAATTAAGCCTCCAGTTTATGCTGTTCCTGAGGCCAGATGTTCAGGTTTTCATATGCCCCTCTTGTAGTTTCCAGGAACTTGAATGAATTGTTGTTTTTGTAACCCTACAGCATAGGAGAATATTGTTTTACTATAGTGCCAAGGTTTGACGATCAGCTCAAAGGTATTGCCAGTGCCAGGCTGACCCCAGGCCCAGCAGAACTGGCTACCTTGATGGGAGTCCAGTATAAGACTCAGCCAAGGAGTAAAATGGCAGTGACCCATTATTCACACCGGGATATAAAGTGGAGTTGTGACCATGGGGATGTGAGCAGAGTGAGTATAGCAGAAAAGTCATGTTACCAGTCAGTGAATCTCTGCTTTGAGGCCTCCTCGTTCTTCCAGGCTGAGAACAGCAATGGCTTCTAACCCTAGGGCAAGACTGAGATAGTTGCTAGGATCTACATGGATCCAGTTGTAACTCTGCAGTCTCATCTCATCCGTCTCTGCCCTTACTCGTTAAATTTTCTAGCCACATTGGCCTTTTTCAGTTTCTTAAGTGTTTTAATTTTTTCTGCTGACGCCCTTACTTTCTCCTCATTAGTAATGTCTACTCATTCGTTTGGTTTTGGGTTAACTGTCCCTTCCTCTTAATGCCATCCTTGACTAATAATTTTAAATACTCTAAAGTAATTCTGTACCATCCCTCTACTTTATCTCAGAACAATTTGTAGTTTTTCCTCAGGGCACTTAACAAAATTTATAATTATATATTTACTTGCATGTTTATATGTTAAATGTATGTTCTCCCCACTAGACTTATACCTCACAAGGGCAGGGCCTATGTTTGCCTTAGTAACTTCTATTTCCCTAACATCTGGTACAGAATTAGACTTTAATAACATATGATAAATGAATAAGTAAATACATGAGAATTAAAGCAGTGTATGGGTAAGGAGTTGGGCAGTCCATTATTGAACCAAGTGTTTGCTTTCCTTCAATACAAGATCATTATTGTTACCTAATGATAATTTTCTTCTTACTATAAAACTGCCTTGTATTTTTAGTGATTTTTAGTCTCTCTGAATGCCTTTTTTAAAAAAAGCATCTAATCAAGGAAATTTCTTTTCTCAGGTGAATTTCTTGGTGTTATGTGACTGACATATATTGAGTGATACTATTAATGACAGTCTTAAATAGTTGCCTTTTAAATAATTTTTCAAAAAGCTTTCCAAAAGAAAGTCACAGAACACACACAGTCATTTGTAAATTATGTCACCCTTTCCTTAAAAAATTCTGCATTTTTTATTTCAGTTGGAAATCTGAGTATCATGACATTTTTCTTCTTTTAGAATGAGAGTTTAATCCTGATAGCCTAGTTTTAGCTGGCCTTGTAGAATTTAGCATGTCAAAAACAATCTTATCTGTTTTTCATATCAGATTCTAAAGCAAATTCACAGTTGGATCTAGCAGAAGGGAAGGCAGGGATGTCAAAGAAACAGATGTTGGCATTGTAAAAGCAGATGCTCTGTGCTTAATTTTACATGCCAAAAATTTCTATTATTAAAATTCAACGTCTGTCTTTTTAGAGGAATTACTCTCAGCCAGGTTGAAAGTAAGCCCTAGTATTCAATTATAGGTATTCTGTGACTCAGAACGTTATACTTTTGAAAATAAAGCCAATAAACCAGATGAAAACCTCTTCCAATATTAGAAGGCCTTCCAGTGATGTATGCAAGTAGCTTCCGACGTGAAAAGTTTTTTATATGATTTGCATCTGATTTCTGCACTCTGAACACTCCTTTGTCCCTTGAAGAACCTGGCAATGACAGGGATACTGGTGTAAGACTACCCATTAGAAGGAAGACGAAAAGGAACTGAAGTCTGAGCCCAGGAGTGTTCCTAGAGAGACTTTTGATCAGTAATGAAGGGAGGCTTATCTAAGCCTGGGCTTTGAAATCCTGCATCCTTGATAAGGTCAAAGATACAGAGCTGGCTGCCCTAGAAATCTAATTAAAGCCCTGCCTCTCTGCGAGAAATTAAGCATCGGCAGGAAGGAAGGCACCAGCAGCTGTCAGGAGGCCATTTCTTCAAGGACAGCCACACCTTGACAGTATTTTAAAAGTGTCTCCCTCATCTGCTCTGTGAACTCCTAAAACTCAGTCCTTTCATCTCTGATTTGACAGCTGGCCTTGAACAACTTAGTGAGTCTGTGCTGCTTTTCCCATGCAGGAAACTGCATTCATGCACAGGCCTTCTCATTTGTGGCAACTCAAAGTTGCAATGATTGGACAGTGAGTCTATGGATGGCCCATTCATTAGGAGGGAGGTGAAGGAGAAGCATCATATTAAACAAGGAACCTGAGTTTCCAGGGTCATGCATTTCTAAATTAGACAGTTGGAGTTTCAGTGCAGCTTTTCACTTGGCTTTTAAGGGAGAGGGTTGGAGAATCCATTTAACCCCACAGAAACTGGATGGCAGAAGGGCACTTAGGCACTCAGCATGTGTTAATCTGTTTTCAGACATTCTGAAGTCTTGGAGGAAAGTGTGTAACACCTTGTAGGTTTCCATAATACTTCCCAACGTGGGTTCTGTAAGTCCACTGCAATTCCCATCAGGAAATGCCAGGAGGAAATTTCTTTTCACCTGTGGATTTGGCATCTAGATATTGATGCCTGTAAGAAGGATTTCGGTTTGACAATGACTAGGGCATGAGAAAATCCACAAGGGAGTTTTCTGAGCACGAAAGAGAGAAATCAAAAACTTGTTAGGAAAGGCAGAGAAAAAATACATTTCTACTACAAGAAACCATCAAATATATACTTCACTTCTGGTTGAAGACTGAATTTGAAACTTGGGAAGCACGAAATTGATAAATATGCAAGATTCTGAGGTACTTGAAAGAAATTCACTTGGTAATGACGATGGTGGGGAAGCATGTCTCTCAGGACCATTGAGAGGGTCTAATAAGAAATCTGTAGCTGTCCAGGATAGTGTCTGTTACATAATGCTGAGATCAGCATTAAAAGCAATAAATAAAAAAAAACATAAAATATTGTACACCCATTTCTTTTAGCACTTGATATTTTAAAGCTCCCCTTTTGACTCGTATATGCTGACTGTTAGGATAGGTTTGCTCTAGCATGCTGGCTTTTGACTTTGACCTCTTTGAATGTGCAACTGATTCTTTCATCCAGCTTCAACTTGAGCTGGAGTAAATTGAGACAGAGTGACAGTACCAATATTTTCTCTAGTATATAAAGAAACATAACACAGACACCAGAAGTGTGCATTGTTTTCTGATCCTTCCAAAGGATTGTGGACTCTGACAGCTTGCTCTGATTCCCTCTGATGCAAGAAGGAGTACTCAGATCTTCCTGGGTGAATGAGAGAAAGCTTCATACAGCTGCTGTTTTGGCTGAGATCTAAAGGCTGAGTAAAAGTTTGCTGAAGGTGTAAAATAGAGAGACATAGGCAAGCGTGGTATGCCCCGATACCTATAAATTCCGCTCCTATCTTTGGTTCCTGTAATTCACTTTTTATCCAGTGGCCGAAGTATTCTTTTTGAAACATAAAAATCCGGTTACATTACTCCCCTGCCTGGTACCCTCTTTTGGCTTCACAGTGCCAAACCTCTTATTTCTCCTGATCCATTCTCCCCCTGCCCATGACTTTTCAGACACACTGGACTTCTGTTTCTTGAACCTGTCAACCTTTCTTCTCAGTCATTACCCTTGTTCCCTCTGCTAGAAAGTTCTCCCTCCAGATTTTCAAAAGTTGGTTTCTTATTATTCAAGCCTTTCCTGAACACCTTCCCAATCTAGCTACTCCTATAATATTTTTCTGTTATATTATATTCATAGCATTTATCCCTTTCTGAATTTATTAATTTTGCTACTTACTGTTTCAGTAAAGAGAACATAGTACCATGAGACTAGGGACATATCATCTAGCTTCAGTAAATTTGTTAAGACAGAATTGTCACAGGTGGTAGGTGCTCCACAAATGCTTATTGCATGGATGAATGAAGAATCAAAGAATGAATATTTTTGTAAAGTTGAAAAGCAGTGAGTGTCAGAAAATAAAGCTTAAGAGGTAGATAGACACCTGACAATTAAGGCTGAATGCTGTGTTAGGAACTTTAAACTTTATCTGGAAGAGTATAAAAGGCATTGAATAATTTTGAGAAGGGGGTTAGTATCAGAATGGATTTGAAGGATGTGAAAGGATGGATTGATGAAGAAGGCTGGAAATAAGGAGATGACTTAGACATGTATTCCAGTACCTTTTGAAGGAAAGGTGGTAGAGGGAGGAAGTGTGTCATGTAAGGTGTGAGGTCACACTGCATGGGTTTGAATAATGGCTGCCTATTTTTTCTTCTGTGAAATCATGGCAGATTACTCATAGCCTCTGAACCATTTATGAAAATGTGCCTTTCAGATCTTTGACTGCAGGGAGGGAAACAGCCCCAGCTGCTGCACTCTGAAATTGATCACTGCATTCCCAGGAAATACGAGGCCGTATTTCCCTGGGCTGCTGCTGGCTAGTGACTGAGCGTGCTGGGGGTACTAAGGCAGGTCCTTTCCTGGGAGCTGTGGGACTCCTCTGAACAGTGAGTTTACTTTGAGGACTCCCCGTCTGCCTTTCAAAACTTTTTTAGGACTGCACTGTGGTCTAAGCAGTTCCGACTCAACCTTTCTTCCCTCCCTCGTTCACATAGGTTAGATCTGCCTCTTGGTTAGATTCCTCTCGCAGCCTCCTCTGGCTTCCATCTACTTTCCTGTCACATGTGTATTCCCCAATAAGTATCTTGCTAATCCTGCCTTGATGCCTGCTTCTTGAAGACCTGAACTGACACACTTTTAGTCTTAATTCCCTGCTGTTGTTGTTTTTGTTATTTGAAAGGCAATTTTAGAGAGAATAGATAGAGCTTGGTGATTGCCTGGATGTTTGTAATAAAGCAGAAGGAAGAGTGTACTCCCAGGTTTTTGATCATGTGATCTTAAGTAACTGAGGCAAAGGTGTTTACTTGCACAGATAAGGAATACAGGAACTATGTTTGAGGAAAAAGGGAAGAAAAATGGGTTTTGTTTGGACATATTACTCTTGAGACCCCTCTAAGACATCTTGAATAAATGCCTGGTTGGTCATTTGATCCATGGATCTGGAGCTCAGAGAAAATGTGGGCTAGAGATTATGAGGTAGGTGTCATCAAGGTATGAGTACAAGCCATGGGAATGGACAAGACTGCACCGGAAGAGCAGGAGAGCTGAGAGAGCTTCCAGGAACAGCAATTCTTAGTGTGCAACGGAGGAGGAATCAGCAAAGGACAGAGAACAGACAGTTGATTATAAAGCTGCAATTAAGTTCAAGAATAGAAATATAGATTAATGCAATAACAGAAAACCCAGGAAATGGTCTTGATTTACATAATATTTTTTTATGTGACAATACAGTGGAATTGGAAAGATTGTAGGAATCTGGGAAAATATAATTCAAATTCATACCTAACATCATAAACCTAAGTATATGTGTAAGTAGATTAAATAAGTATAAGTCAAACAAAAAAAATTTAGATTATCATATACCCAATTTTGATTAGACTTGACAGAATTACTGAATTTTGGAGAGTTGATACTTTTCTATGTATTACATGAAAAAAATATCAGATTCAATTAAATAAACATTTAAAATATTTGTAAAATTAAAATGTAACCAAAGCAAGAATGGAAATCAACAAATTTAGAAATATTTAGAAAATTTACAAATCTTTAAAAAATTTACATTTTAAAAAATATTAGAACATTTAGAAATATTAGTAAAATGAGAGACAAAGGATTCATACCAACATTTTCTATAAAATATGAAAAGTTCAATAAATAAATTGGCAAAAGACATAAAAAAAGAGATACAACTATAAGCAAGCATATGGAAGATTTCTACCTACCTCATTAGTGATGAAACATATGGATGAGTGTTCAACCTCTTTATTTATCCAGGTATGAAAATTAAAATAAAAAGGTTTGGAGGTATAGTTTTACACCTATACAAAATGAAAAATAACTTGCCAATTATTGTATTGAATAGATTCCTTTATTTCATTTCTCATATTTTATCAATCATTAAATTTATTTACTAATTTAGCAAGTATTAACTAGCACCAAGTGCTAGATACTGCTCTAGGGATTAAGGATAAATGGTGGTTAAGATAAGGTCTTCCTTAATATCACTCATTAGAACATCCTCTCCTTTTTCTCTCATTAGTATTGCCTTAAGGGTTTATTCATCCTTTTTTTTCTTGCTTATGGTGGTAATATTCTGAATCTATTGGGTCCACATTTTTTTCAATCAGTTTTTTACCTTGCTACCAGAGTGATATTTTTAAAATATATTTTTGTGAACTTCATTATACATGTCAAAGAGTATATAAAATATGAAGCTTAGATTTGATTTTAATTTGCATTTTATTATTACTAGTGAAGAAGAACGTCTTTTCATATGATTAGGGGCCATTTGTGTTTTCTTTTCTATGAAATGCTTATTCAAGTCTTTTACCCCCTTTTGGCCAATTTAATTGTCTTTTTCATAATGATTTGAAGGTTTTCATGATTTATACCTACTAATCCTTTGATACTTGCGTGTGTGTGTGTAAACCCCACCCCCCAAACACATACATAAGTACATTTCTTTCTCCCTGATTAGCAGTCCTTAATTTTAATTTTAACACGGTCAAATTTACCCATCTTTTCCTTAATGGTTGTTTGTGCTTTTTGAGTCTTTTTATGAGATATTTCCTAGTGCACATTTATAAAGAGATTTTCCTAGATTGTTTCAAAATATTTTATGAGTTTATTTTTCACCTTTATTTTTAATTCTCTGGGAATTGATTTTCATCTATGGTGTGTGGTAGAGATCCATTTTCCTTTTTTTCCACATGGATAAGCAGTTGTCCTAACACCATTTATTAAATAGTCTAGCCTTTTCCTACTGCTCTATAGTACTATCTTTGTGATAAATCAGTTTCAATACACATGTAGGTCTGTTTTGGTGCTCCATATTCCCTTGGTCTCTTTCATTAGCCCTTACAATGTACCAAACTGACTTAATACCCATAGCTTTAAAATAAAGTATTGGTAGTAAGTAGGGCAAATCCTCCAACCTTGCTTTCTTCTATAGGAATATTTTGTGTAATTTGGCTCTTTGCTCTTTCACGTGAATCTTAGAATAATAACTTGCCAAGTTCCATGAGAAAAAAATATCCTGTTGAGATTCTGACTGGAATTGCATTGAATCTGTAGATTAAGTTGAAAGAATCGACAGTTTTATGATTTTGAATCTTTCTATCAAGGAACATGGTTTATCACTCTATTTGGGTTGTATTTAATAGCTTTTAATAAAGTTTTATAGTTCTATCTATAAAGGTCCTGCACATCTTTTGTTAGATTTATTCCTAGCAACCTTATATTTTTGCTGCTATAATAAGTGGTTATATTTTTAAAGCTACATTTTCAAACAGTTGCCAATGTCTAGAAATGCAGTTGTATTTGTGTATTGATTTTATATTCAACATTGTTAAAATCTTTTAGAATTTCCAAACATCTGTAGTTACTTTTTAGGGTTTCTACAGAGCCAATTATAGCATTTCCAAATATTAGCAATTTGGTTTATTCATTTCTTATCCTTATAACTTTCATTTATTTCCCCTTAAGCCCTGCATTAAGGAATTTCTAATACACTGCTGCATAGAATTAATGACAGTAGATTTTTTTTTTTTATTTTACAGTATAGGGAATGCTTTCAACATTTCACCATTGTGTTCGACGTTTATAGTAGGTTTTGGTAGTTACCCTTGATCAGGTTAAGGAATATTATTTCTAGCCTTGTCTTCTATATTTTTTAATATCATGAAAGGATAATACATTTTATCAAAAATGATTTTCTCATCTATTGAGATTATCATATCATTTTTCTGCTTTAATCTATTCATGGTGCATTACATTTTTTGATTTCTCATTTAAAACTAACTCACAGTGTTGAATATAATAAACCAATTTGGTCACAATTTAATCCTTTTAAAGCGTTACTGGATTTGGTTTAATAAAGTTTAAAATTATTTTTTGTCTATATTCATACATGAAATTGACTATTATTTAATCTTCTGGTTCTGTCTTTGTTAGGTTATAATAGCCTCATAAAGTGAATTGGGAGAATTTCCTCTTTCTTGTTTTTTTTTCTTTTTTTTTAAATAGATCTTTATTGGAGTATAATTGCTTCACAATGTTGTGTTAGTTTCTGTGGTACACCAAAGTGAATCAGCCATATGCATACATATGTCCCCATATCCCCTCCCTCTTTTTTTTTTTTATTCGAACAGAAAGTCACAAAAATTATAATCATCCTTATCAGTTCACTCAGTCCCATGTAGTTAATTTTTTTTTTTATCGTGATCTTTTGTTAGCACTTTTATGAATTCATCAGTTTTCCATTAGAGTTCTGAAAATGCTTATTCGTTCAGTTCAGCAGTAGAGTCAGTTACCAGAAACCTGTACTTGTCAGAGTCTTTTCCATGAATTCCTTGAAGATGAAACCCTGCTATAGGAACATTTTTGCAAAAGCATCAGAGTACACCCAGAACTGTCATTAAATGGCAAAATACTTAAAAATGACCACGGTTAAAGATTTGATGAAAGTTCATAATTAATGCAATTGACAAGGAAATTTAGTCATTTCTGAGATATACATTTTAAAGTAATAGAATTATGACTCATAACATTATACCAGAACATATAAGACTTTTAGGAATTTCATGTAATGTCTGAAACATTTATATTAACATATTTCCATACAAATAACCCAAAGAGAGTTTAGTATTAGTTGTTTTTTTAAAGTTTTAAATTTAACTTTATTTATTTTTTTATACAGCAGGTTCTTATTAGTCATCAGTTTTATGCACATCAGTGTATACATGTCAATCCCAATCGCCCAATTCAGCACACCACCATCCCCACCCCACCGTGGCTTTCCCCCCTTGGTGTCCATACGTTTGTTCTCTACATCTGTGTCTCAACTTCTGCCCTGCAAACCGGTTCATCTGTACCATTTTTCTAGGTTCCACATACATGCGTTAATATACGATATTTGTTTTTCTCTTTCTGACTTACTTCACTCTGTATGACAGTCTCTAGATCCATCCACATCTCAACAAATGACTCAATTTCGTTTCTTTTTATGGCTGAGTAATATTCCATTGTATATATGTACCACATCTTCTTTATCCATTCGTCTGTCGATGGGCATTTAGGTTGCTTCCATGACCTGGCTATAGTAAATAGTGCTGCAATGAACATTGGGGTGCATGTGTCTTTTTGAATTATGGTTTTCTCTGGGTATAGGCCCAGTAGTGGGATTGCTGGGTCATATGGTAATTCTATTTTTAGTTTTTTAAGGAACCTCCATATTGTTCTCCATAGTGGCTGTATCAATTTACATTCCCACCAACAGTACAAGAGGGTTCCCTTTTTTCCACACCCTCTCCAGCATTTGTTGTCTGTAGATTTTTTGATGATGCCCATTCTAACTGGTGTGAGGTGATACCTCATTGTAGTTTTGATTTGCATTTCTCTAATAATTAGTGATGTTGAGCAGCTTTTCATGTGCTTCTTGGCCATCTGTATGTCTTCTTTGGAGAAATGTCTATTTAGGCCTTCTGCCCATTTTTGGATTGGGTTGTTTGTTTCTCTAATATTGAGCTGTGTGAGCTGTTTATATATTTTGGAGATTAATCCTTTGTCTGTTGATTCGTTTGCAAATATTTTCTCCCATTCTGAGAGTTGTCTTTTCATCTTGTTTATGGTTTCCTTTGCTGTGCAAAAGCTTTGAAGTTTCATGAGGTCCCATTTGTTTATCTTTGTTTTTATTTCCATTACTCTAGGAGGTGGATCAAAAAAGATCTTGCTGTGATTTATGTGAAAGAGTGTTCTTCCTATGTTTTCCTCTAAGAGTTTTATAGTGTCCGGTCTTACATTTAGGTCTAGACTCCATTTTGAGTTTATTTTTGTGTATGGTGTTAGGGAGTGTTCTAATTTCATTCTTTTACATTTTGCTGTCCAGTGTTCCCAGCACCACTTACTGAAGAGACTGTCTTTTCTCCATTGTATATCCTTGCCTCCTTTGTCATAGATTAGTTGACCATAGGTGCGTGGGTTTATCTCTGGGCTTTCTATCTTGTTCCATTGATCTATGTTTCTGTTTTTGTGCCAGTACCATATTGTCTTGATTACTGTAGCTTTGTACTATAGTCTGAAGTCAGGCAGTCTGATTCCTCCAGCTCCGTTTCTTTCCCTCAAGACTCCTTTGGCTCTTTGGGGTCTTTTGTGTCTCCATACAAATTTTAAGATTTTTTGTTATAGTTCCGTAAAAGATGCCATTGGTTATTTGATAGGGATTGCATTGAATCTGTAGATTGCTTTGGGTAATATAGTAATTTTCACAATATTGATTCTTCCAATCCAAGAACTTGGTATATCTCTCGATCTGTTGGTATCATCTTTAATTTCTTTCATCAGTGTCTTATAGTTTTCTGCATACAGGTCTTTTGTCTCCCTAAGTAGGTTTATTCCTAGGTATTTTATTCTTTTTGTTGCAGAAGTAAATGGGAGTGTTTCCTTAATTTCTCTTTCAGATTTTTCATCATTACTCTATAGGAATGCAAGAGATTTCTGTGCATTAATTTTGTATCCTGAAACTTTATGAAATTCATTGATTAGCTCTAGTAGTTTTCTAGCGGCATTTTTAGGATTCCCTATGTATACTATCATGTCATCTGCAAACAGTGACAGTTTTATTTCTTCTTTGCCAATTTGTATTCCTTTTATTTCTTTTTCTTCTCTGATTGCCGAGGCTAGGACTTCGAAAACTATGTTGAATAATAGTGGTGAGAGTGGACATCCTTGTCTTGTTCCTGATCTTAGAGGAAATGCTTTCAGTTTTTCACCATTGAGAATGATGTTTGCTGTGGGTTTGTCGTATGTAGCCTTTATTATGTTGAGGTAGGTTCCCTCTATGCCCACTTTCTGGAGAGTTTTTATCGTAAAGGGGTGTTGAATTTTGTCAAGAGCTTTTTCTGCATCTATTGAGATGATCATATGGTTTTTATTCTTCAGTTTGTTAATATGGTGTATCATATTGATTGATTTGTGTATATTGAAGAATCCTTGCAACCTTGGGATAAATCCCACTTGACCATGGTGTATGATCCTTTTAATGTGTTGTTGGATACTGTTTGCTAGTACTTTGTTGAGGAGTTTTGCATCTATATTCATCAGTGATATTGGTCTGTAATTGTCTTTTTTTGTAGTATCTTTGTCTGGTTTTGGTCTCAGGGTGATGGTGGCCTCATAGAATGAGTTTGGGAGTGCTCCTTCCTCTGCAATTTTTTGGAAGAGTATGAGAAGGATGGGTGTTAGCTCTTCTCTAAATGTTTGATAGAATTCACATGTGAAGCCATGTGGTCCTGGATATTTGTTTTTTGGAAGATTTTTAATCACAGTTTCAATTTCATTACTTGTGATTAGTCTGTTCATAATTTCTGCTTCTTCCTGGATCAGTCTTGGAAGGTTATACCTTTCTAAGAATTTGTGCATTTCTTCCAGGTTGTCCATTTCATTGGCATAGAGTTGCTTGTAGTAGTCTGTTAGGATGCTTTGTATTTCTGTGGTGTCTGTTGTAACTTTTCCTTTTTCATTTCTAATTTTATTGATTTGAGTCCTCTCCTTTTTCTTGATGAGTCTGGCTAATGGTGTATCAATTTTGTTTATCTTCTCAAAGAACCAGCTTTCAGTTTTATTGATCTTTGCTATTGTTTTCTTTGTTTCTATTTCATTTATTTCTGCTCTGATCTTTATGATTTCTTTTACTTCTGCTAACTTTGGGTTTTGTTTGTTCTTCTTTCTCTAGTTCCTTTAGGTGTAAGATTCGATTGTTTATTTGAGCTTTTTCTTGTTTCTTGAGGCAGGCTTGTATAGCTATAAAATTCCCTCTTAGAACTGCTTTTGCTGCATCCCATAGGTTTTGGATCGTGTGTTTTCATTGTCATTTTTCTGTAGGTATTTTTTGATTTCCTCTTTGATTTCTTCAGTGATCTCTTGGTTATTTAGTAACGTATTGTTTAGCCTCCATGTGTTTGTGTTTTTTACGGTATTTTTCCCCCTGTAATTGATTTCTAATCTCATAGCGTTGTGGTCAGAAAAGATGCTTGATATGATTTCAGTTTTCTTAAATTTACTGAGGCTTGATTTGTGACCCAAGATGTGATCTATCCTGGAGAATGTTCCGTGAGCAGTTGAGAAGAAAGTGTAATCTGCTGTTTTTGGAAGGAGTGGCCTATAAATATCAATTAAATCTATCTGGTTTATTGTGTCATTTAAAGTTTCTGTTTCCTTGTTTATTTTCATTTTGGATGATCTGTCCATTAGTGTGAGGTGTTAAAGTCCCGCACTATTATTGTGTTACTGTCGATTTCCTCTTTTATAGCTTTTAGCAGTTGTTTTATGTATTGAGGTGCTCCTATGTTGGGTGCATATATATTTATAATTGTTATATCTTCTTCTTAAATTGATCCCTTGATCATTATGTAGTGTCCTTCCTTGTCTCTTGTAACATTCTTTATTTGAAAGTCTATTTTATCTGATATGAGTGTTGCTACTCTGGCTTTCTTTTGATTTAAATTTGCATGGAATATCTTTTTCCATCCCCTCACTTTCAGTCTGTATGTGTCCCTAGGTCTGAAGTGGGTCTTTTGTAGACAGCATATATATGGGTCTTGTTTTTGTATCCATTCAGTAAGCCTGTGTCTTTTTGTTGGAACATTTAATCCAGTCACGTTTAAGGTAGTTATCGATATGTATGTTCCTATGCCCATTTTCTTAGTTGTTTTAGGTTTGGTTTGGTAGGTCCTTTTCTCCCCTTGTGTTTCCCACTTAGAGAAGTTCCTTTAGCATTTGTTGTAGAGCTGGTTTGGTGGTGCTGAATTCTCTTAGCTTTGTTTGTCTGTAAATCTTTTGATTTCTCTATCGAATCTGAATGAGATCTTTGCTGGGTAGAGTAATCTTGGCTGTAGGTTCTTCCTTTTCATCAGTTTAACTATATCATGCCTCTCCCTTCTGGCTTGTAGAGTCTCTGCTGAGAAATCAGCTGTTAACCTTATGGGAGTTCCCTGTATATTATTTGTTATTTTTCCCTTGCTGCTTTCAGTAATTTTTCTTTGTCTTTAATTTTTGCCAATTTGATTACTGTGTGTCTCGGCGTGTTTCTCCTTGGGTTTATCCTGTATGGGACTCGCCATGCTTCCTGTACTTAGGTGGCTATTTCCTTTCCCATGTTAGGGAAATTTTTGACTATAATCTCTTCAAATATTTTTTCTGGTCCTTTCTCTCTCTCTTCTCCTTCTGGGACCCCTATAATGCGAATGTTGTTGTGTTTAATGTTGTCCCAGCGGTCTCTTAGGCTGTCTTCATATCTTTTCATTCTTTTTTTCTTTATTCTTTTCTGCAGCAGTGGATTCCACCATTCTGTCTTCCAGGTCACTTATCCGTTCTTTTGCCTCCGTTATTCTGCTATTGATTCCTTCTAGTGTAGTTTTGATTTCAGTTTTTGTATTGTTCATCTCTGTTTGTTTGTTCTTTAATTCTTCTAGGTCTTTGTTAGACATTTCTTGCATCTTCTCGATCTTTACCTCCATTCTTCTTCCAAGGTCCTGGATCATCTTCACTCTCATTATTCTGAATTCTTTTTCTGGAAGGTTGCCTATCTCCACTTCATTTAGTTGTTTTTCTGGGGTTTTATCTTGTTCCTTGGGTACCCTTGTTCCAGAAGGTACGTAGCCCTCTGCCTTTTCATCTTGTCTATCTTTCTCTGAATGTGGTTTTTGCTTCACATGCTGCAGGATTGTAGTTTTCTTGCTTCTGCTGTCTGCCCTCTGGTGGATGAGTCTATCTAAGAGGCTTGTGCAAGCTTCCTGATGGGAGGGACTGGTGGTGGGTAGAGCCGACTGTTGCTCTAGTGGGCAGAGCTCAGTAAACTTTAATCCGCTTGAATGCTGATGGGTGGGGCTGGGTTCCCTCCCTGTTAGTTGTTCGGCCCCAGGCAACCCAACACTGGAGCCTACCTGGGCTCTTTGGTGGGGCTAATGACAGACTCTGGGAGGGCTCAGGACAAGGAGTACTTCCCAGAGCTTCTTCTGCCAGTGTCCTTGTCCCCACGGTGAGCCACAGCCACCCCCCACCTCTGCAGGAGACCCTCCAACACTAGCAGGTAGGTCTGGTTCAGTCTCCCCTGGGGTTACTGCTCCTTCCCTTGGGTCCCGATGCACACACTACTTTGTGCCCTCCAAGAGTGGAGGCTCTGTTTCTCCCAGTCTTGTCGAAGTCCTGCAATCAAATCCCACTAGCCTTCAAAGTCTGATTCTTTAGGAATTCCTCCTCCCGTTGTTGGACCCACAGGTTGGAAAGCCTGACGTAGGGCTCAGAACCTTCACTCCAGTGGGTGGACTTCTGTGGTATAAGTGTTCTCCAGTCTGTGAGTCACCCACCCAGCAATTATGGGATTTGAGTTTACTGTGATTGCGCCCCTCCTGCCGTCTCATTGTGGCTTCTCCTTTGTCTTTGGATGTGGAGTATCTTTTTTGATGAGTTCCAGTGTCTTCCTGTCAATGATTGTCCAGCAGCTAGTTGTGATTCTGGTGTTCTCACAAGAGGGAGTGAGAGCATGTCCTTCTACTCTGCCATCTTGGTTCTATCCCTCTTTCTTTTTATTGTCTGGATGAATTTGTATAAGATTGGAATACCTGTCTTTGAATGTTTGGTAGAAGTTACTTAAATTTGTATCTGAACTTCCTGTTTTCTTGATAAGAAGATTTAAGCAGGTTCAGTTTCTTTAATTCATATAGGTGTATTGGGATGTTCTGTTTCTTCTGGAATCAGTCTTCATATGTTATATTTTTTAGGAATTTGTTCACTTCATATGTTTTAAAAACAGTTGTTCATAATGCCTAATCTGTTTAGCCTCTGCTACATCTGTGGTTTATCTCCTTTTTCATTACTAGTATTTTCACTGTGTTTTCTCCTACATGATCTAAGTTTCTCTTCATTAACCTTGCTTTTCTCTTTCTATTTATCTTTATTAAAAAACCCAACATTTTGCTCTGTTGATCTCTTTATTTATTTATTTAAACATCTTTATTGGAGTATAATTGCTTTACAATGGTGTGTTAGTTTCTGCTTTATAACAAAGTGAATCAGTTATACATATACATATGTTCGCATATCTCTTCCCTCTTGCATCTCCCTCCTTCCCACCCTCCCTATCCCACCCCTCTAGGTGGTCACAAAGCACCGAGCTGATCTCCCTGTGCTATGCGGCTGCTTCCCACTAGCTATCTATTTTACATTTGGTAGTGTATATATGTCCATGACACTCTCTCACCCTGTCACATCTAACCCCTCCCCCTCCCCATATCCTCAAGTCGATTCTCTAGTAGGTCTGTGTCTTTATTCCCATCTTGCCACTAGGTTCTTCATGACCTTTTTTTTTTTTCCCCTTAGATTCCGTATGTATGTGTTAGCATACTGTATTTGTTTTTCTCTTTCTGACTTACTTCACTCTGTATGACAGACTCTAACTCCATCCACCTCATTACAAATACCTCCATTTCATTTCTTTTTATGGCTGAGTAATATTCCATTGTATATATGTGCCACATCTTCTTTATCCATTCATCCGATGATGGACACTTAGGTTGCTTCCATGTCCTGGCTATTGTAAATAGAGCTGCAATGAACATTTTGGTACATGACTCTTTTTGAATTATGGTTTTCTCAGGGTATATGCCCAGTAGTGGGATTGCTGGGTCGTATGGTAGTTCTATTTGTAGTTTTTTAAGGAACCTCCATACTGTTCTCCATAGTGGATGTATCAATTTACATTCCCACCAACAGTGCAAGAGTGTTCCCTTTTCTCCACACCCTCTCTAGCATTTATTGTTTCTAGATTTTTAGATGATGGCCATTCTGACCAGTGTGAGATGATATCTCATTGTAGTTTTGATTTGCATTTCTCTGATGATTAATGATGTTGAGCATTCTTTCATGTGTCTGTTGGCAATCTGTATATCTTCTTTGGAGAAATGTCTATTTAGGTCTTCTGCCCATTTTTGGATTAGGTTGTTTGTTTTTTTGTTATTGAGCTGCATGAGCTGCTTGTAAATCTTGGAGATTAATCCTTTGCCAGTTGCTTCATTTGCAAATATTTTCTCCCATTCTGATGGTTGTCTTTTGGTCTTCTTTATGGTTTCCTTTGCTTTGCAAAAGCTTTTAAGTTTCATTAGGTCCCATTTGTTTATTTGTGTTTTTATTTCCATTTCTCTAGGAGGTGGGTCAAAAAGGATCTTGCTGTGATTAGTGTCATAGAGTGTTCTGCCTATGTTTTCCTCTAAGAGTTTGATAGTGTCTGGCCTTACACTTAGGTCTTTAATCCATTTTGAGTTTATTTTTGTGTATGGTGTCAGGGAGTGTTCTAATTTCATACTTTTACATGTACCTGTCCAATTTTCCCAGCACCACTTATTGAAGAGGCTGTCTTTTCTCCACTGTATATGCTCTCCTCCTTTATGAAAGATAAGGTGACCATATGTGCGTGGGTTTATCTCTGGGCTTTCTATCCTGTTCCATTGATCTATATTTCTGTTTTTGTGCCAGTACCAAACTGTCTTGATTACTGTAGCTTTGTAATATAGTCTGAAGTCAGGGAGCCTGATTCCTCCAGCTCCGTTTTTCGTTCTCAAGATTGTTTTTGCTATTCGGGGTCTTTTGTGTTTCCATACAAATTGTGAAATTTTTTGTTCTAGTTCTGTGAAAAATGCCAGTGGTAGTTTGATAGGGATTACATTGAATCTGTAGATTGCTTTGGGTAGTAGAGTCATTTTTACAATGTTGATTCTTCCAATCCAATAACATGGTATATCTCTCCATCTATTTGTATCATCTTTAATTTCTTTCATCAGTGTCCTATAATTTTCTGCATACAGGTCTTTTGTCTCCTTAAGTAGGTTTATTCCTAGATATTTTATTCTTTTTGTTGCAGTGGTAAATGGGAATGTTTTCTTAATTTCACTTTCAGATTTTTCATCATTAGTGTATAGGAATTCAAGAGATTTCTGTGCATTAATTTTGTATCCTGCTACTTTATCAAATTCATTGATTAGCTCTAGTAGTTTTCTGGTAGCATCTTTAGGATTCTCTGTGTATAGTATCATGTCATCTGCAAACAGTGACAGCTTTACTTCTTCTTTTCCGATTTGGATTCCTTTTATTTCTTTGTCTTCTCTGATTGCTGTGGCTAACACTTCCAAAACTATGTTGAATAATAGTGGTGAGAGTGGGCAACCTTGTCTTGTTCCTGATCTTAGTGGAAATGGTTTCAGTTTTTCACCATTGAGGACAATGTTGGCTGTGGGTTTGTCATATACGGCCTTTATTATGTTGAGGAAAGTTCCCTCTATGCCTACTTTCTGGAGGGCTTTTATCATAAATGGGTGTTGAATTTTGTCAAAAGCTTTCTCCGCATCTATTGAGATGATCATATGGTTTTTCTCCTTCAATTTGTTAATATGGTGTATCACGTTGATTGATTTGTGTATATTGAAGAATCCTTGCATTCCTGGAATAAACCCCACTTGATCATGGTGTATGATCCTTTTAATGTGCTGTTGGATTCTGTTTGCTAGTAGTTTGTTGAGGATTTTTGCATCTATGTTCATCAGTGGTATTGGCCTGTAGTTTTCTTTCTTTGTGACATCTTTGTCTGGTTTTGGTATCAGGGTGATGGTGGCCTCGTAGAATGAGTTGGGGAGTGTTCCTCCCACTCCAATATTTTGGAAGACTTTGAGAAGGATTGGTGTTAGCTCTTCTCTAAATGTTTGATAGAATTCACCTTTGAAGCCATCTGGTACTGGGCTTTTGTTTGTTGGAAGATTTTTAATCACAGTTTCAATTTCAGTGCTTGTGATTGGTCTGTTCATATTTTCTATTTCTTCCTGATTCAGTCTTGGCAGGTTGTGCATTTCTAAGAATCTGTCCATTTCTTCCAGGTTGTCCATTTTATTGGCATAGAGTTGCTTGTAGTAACCTCTCATGATCGTTTGTATTTCTGCAGTGTCAGTAGTTACTTCTCCTTTTTCATTTCTAATTCTATTGATTTGAGTCTTCTCCCTTTTTCTCTTGATGAGTCTGGCTAATGGATTATCAATTTTGTTTATCTTCTCAAAGAACTAGCTTTTAGTTTCATTGATTTTTGCTATTGTTTCCTTCATTTCTTTTTCATTTATTTCTGATCTGATCTTTATGATTTCTTTCCTTCTGCTAGCTTTGGGGTTTTTTTGTTCTTCTTTCTCTAATTGCTTTAGGTGCAAGGTTAGGTTGTTTATTCGAGATGTTTCCTGTTTCTTGAGGTAGGCTTGTATTGCTATAAACTTCCCTCTTAGCACTGCTTTTGCTGCATCCCATAGGTTTTGGGTCGTCATGTCTCCATTGTTATTTGTTTCTAGGTATTTTTTGGTTTCCTCTTTGATTTCTTCAGTGATCACTTCGTTATTAAGTAGTGTATTGTGTAGCCTCCATGTGTTTGTATTTTTTACAGATCTTTTCCTGTAATTGATATCCAGTCTCATAGCATTGTGGTTAGAAAAGATACTTGATACGATTTCAATTTTCTTAAATTTACCAAGGCTTGATTTGTGACCCAAGATATGATCTATCTTGGAGAATGTTCCATGAGCACTTGAGAAAAATGTGTATTCTGTTGTTTTTGGATGGAATGTCCTATAAATATCAATTAAGTCCATCTTGTTTAATGTATCATTTAAAGCTTGTGTTTCCTTATTTATTTTCATTTTGGATGATCTGTCCATTGGTGAAAGTGGGGTGTTAAAGTCCCCTACTATGATTGTGTTGCTGTCGATTTCCCCTTTTATGGCTGTTAGTATTTGCCTTATGTATTGAGGTGCTCCTATGTTGGGTGCATAAATATTTACAATTGTTATACCTTCCTCTTGGATCGATCCCTTGATCATTATATAGTGTCCTTCTTTGTCTCTTGTAATAGTCTTTATTTTAAAGTCTATTTTGTCTGATATGAGAATTGCTACTCCAGCTTTCTTTTGATTTCCATTTGCATGGAATATCTTTTTCCATCCCCTCACTTTCAGTCTGTATGTGTCTCTAGGTCTGAAGTGGGTCTCTTGTAGACAGCATATATATGGGTCTTGTTTTTGTGTCCATTCAGCCAGTCTGTGTCTTTTGGTGGGAGCATTTAATCCATTTACATTTAAGGTAATTATCGATATGTATGTTCCTATTCCCATTTTCTTAAATGTTTTGGGTTTGTTATTGTAGGTGTTTTCCTTCTCTTGTGTTTCTTGCCTAGAGAAGTTCCTTTAGCATTTGTTGTAAAGCTGGTTTGGTGGTGCTGAACTCTCTCAGCTTTTGCTTGTCTGTAAAGGTTTTAATTTCTCCATCAAATCTGAATGAGATCCTTGCTGGGTAGAGTAATTTTGGTTGTAGGTTTTTCTCCTTCATGACTTTAAGTATATCCTGCCACTCCCTTCTGGCTTGCAGAGTTTCTGCTGAAAGATCAGCTGTTAACCTTATGGGGATTCCCTTGTGTGTTATTTGTTGTTTTTCCCTTGCTGCTTTTAATATGTTTTCTTTATATTTAATTTTGGATAGTTTGATTAATATGTGTCTTGGCGTGTTTCTCCTTGGATTTATCCTGTATGGGACTCTCTGTGCTTCCAGGACTTGATTAACTATTTCCTTTCCCATATCAGGGAAGTTTTCAACTATAATCTCTTCAAATATTTTCTCAGTCCCTTTCTTTTTCTCTTTTTCTTGTGGGACCCCTATAATTTGAATGTTGGTGCATTTAATGTTGTCCCAGAGGTCTCTGAGACTGTCCTCAGTTCTTTTCATTCTTTTTTCTTTATTCTGCTCTGCAGTAGTTATTTCCACTATTTTATATTCCAGGTCATTTATCCGTTCTTCTGCCTCAGTTATTCTGCTATTGATCCCATCTAGAGTATTTTTAATTTCATTTATTGTGTTTTTCATCGTTGCTTGGTTCCTCTTTAGTTCTTCTACATCCTTGTTAAATGTTTCTTGCATTTTGTCTATTCTATTTCCAAGATTTTGGATCATCCTTACTATCATTATTCTGAATTCTTTTTCAGGTATACTACCTATTTCCTCTTCATTTGTTAGGACTGGTGTGTTTTGACCCCGCTCCTTCATCTGCTGTGTGTTTTTCTGTCTTCTCATTTTGCTTATCTTACTGTGTTTGGGGTCTCCTTTTCACAGGCTGCAGGTTCGTAGTTCCCGTTGTTTTTGGTATCTGTCCCCAGTGGCTAAGTTTGGTTCAGTGGGTTGTGTAGGCTTCCTGGTGGAGGGAACTAGTGCCTGTGTTCTGGTGGATGAGGCTAGATCTTGTCTTTCTGATGGGCACGTCCACGTGTGGTGGTGTGTTTTGGGGTGTCTGTGGCCTTATTATGATTTTAGGCAGCCTCTCTGCTAATGGATGGGGCTGTGTTCCTGTCTTGCTAGGGTGTTCAGCACTGTAGCTTGCTGGTCATTGAGTGAAGCTGGGTCTTGATGTTGAGATGGAGATCTCTGAAAGATTTTTGCTGTTTGGTATTACGTGGAGCTGGGAGGTCTCTTGTGGACCAGTGTCCTGAAGTTGGCTCTCCCACCTCAGAGGCACAGCCCTGATGCCTGGCTGGAGCACCAAGAGCCTTTCATCCACATCGCTTTTGGGAGGTCTGACGTCTTCTGCCAGCGTTCAGTGGGTGTTCTGTAGGAGCAGTTCCACGTGTAGATGTATTTCTAATGTATCTTTCCAGCTGCCCTGCTCCTCAGGCCGGGTCCCCATGGGAGGCCTGTTGATCTCTTTATTTCATGTTTGGTTGCCATTTTATTATTTTCTGATCTAACCTTTATTTCTTTTCTATGCTAGCTTTGGCTTTATTTTGATGATCTTTTCCTAATGTGTTACTCTGCCTGCTTAGATCATTGATTCTGAAGTTTTTTTCCTAATGAAAACAGTTAAGGCTTCATATTTCTAAGTACTACCTAGCTGCATTCAACAAGCTGTAGGAGGTCATGTTTTCATTGTTCAATTATAAATATTTTCAGATTTCCATTATGATTTCTTCTTTGACCTATGAGTCATTTAGAGGAATGCTTTTAAATTTCCACGACTGTGTAAGACTGAATAGCCATATTTTTATAGTTGATTTTTAAAATTTATTGCATTGGGTTCAGCAAACATGTCTGATTGACACAATTCTCCAAATTTATTGAATTTTATTTATACATGTGGCTTAGTAGTTGGTCATTCGTAAAAATTTTTACTATGCTTGAAAAGATGTGAAGCTTGCAACTCTTGGTTGAATCCTATGTCTGTCAGAGCAAGTTCCTTTATTTTGCCATTCACATCTTCTACATCCTTGCTAGTTTTTGTCTTCTTTCTCTTCCATTGGTTGAGAAACATAATAAAGTTTCCCACCATGCTTAGATAAATGGCTGATTTTAGGGCTGGGGCAAGGAAAATATGACATGAACCTGGAGCATCTTGTAGTGCCAGAGAGTAAGGAAGTACTCAGAAAGACAGGATGATGGGACCATGTTAATGGGACACAGGCGCCAACCTGAAAGAACTCCCAAAGGCCAAAACCAGAACATTTTGAGCAAAAAAGTAGATAATGTGGTATTGTATTATAACCAAAAGTATAAAATCCATCTGTGTGAGTATAAACTGATACAAATAAATGATTGAAATAAGTAAACAGCATAGGAGAAACTAATCTTATGATGTGCCAAGCACAGATATGGACATTAGAGATGTGTCAATAAAAAAAATATACAAAAGTTCTTGCCTTCCTTGTGCTTATGTTATGGTACAAGGAGAAAGACGATTTTAAAAATAAGTAAATTTTATAGACTCTTGGGAGGTGAAAGCTTCTAGGTTGATAAATAAAACAGGGAAGAGGGAAGGGAGTGCTGTTGCAGTTTTAAGTACATCAGACATCATGCAAAGGTGACTTTTGAGCAGACACAAGGAAGGAGTGGAAGAGTTATGCAAACATCTAGGGGAAGGGTGTTTCAGGGATAGAAAACAGAAAATAGAAAGGCTTTGAGGCAGGAGCATGCCTAGGTATTCAAGGACTAGCAAGTAGGTTGTAGGTGGAGTAGAATGACCAAAGGAAAGAGTAGAAGGAGATGAGATTAAAGAAGTGTATTAATTTCCTAGGGCTTCCATAATAAAGTACCACAAAGTTATTTTTCCATCCAGTTTTTATTGAGCTATAATTGACATACAGCACTGTGTAAGTTAAAGGTATATAGCATAATGATTTGACTCACATACATTATGAAATTATCACAGTAAGTTTAGTGAACATCCATCGTCTCATATGGATACAAAATTAAAGAAATAGAGAACAGTTTTTTTGTGTGTGTGATGAGAACTCATAGGACTTACCCTTAACAACTTTCAAATATAACATTCAGCAGTGTTAACTATATTTATCATGCTGTACATTACATCCCTAGTACTTATTTATCTTATAACTGTGGAAGGCTGTGCCTTTTGACTGCCTTCATCTAATTCCCCTGCCCCTCACTTCTCCTGTTTCTGGTAACCACAAATCTGATCTCTTTTTTGAGTCTGTTTGTTTTTGAAGTATAACTGATCTACAATACTATGTTAGTTCCTGTTATACAACTCAGTGATTTTTTTTCTATACATTTCAAAATGATCACCACGGTAAGTGTAGTTGTGATATGTCACCATACAAAAATATTACTTACTTATTGACTATATTTCTCACCCTGTACATTTCATACTTGTGACTCCTTTATTTTGCAGCTGGAAGTTTGTAACTCTTAGTCTCCCTAATCTATTTCTTTCCTCTCCCCAACCCCCTCTCCTTTGGCAACCAGTTATTTGTTCTCCTTATCTTTAACTCTGCTTCTGTTTTGTTATATTTGTTCATTTGTTTTGTTTTTTACATTCCAGATATAAATGAAATCAAACAGTGTTTGTCTTTCTCTGACTCATTTCACTTAGCATAATGCCCCCTAGGTCCATAAAGAGCATGTTGTCTTTTTTATGGCTGAGTAATATCCTATTATATCTATGTATGTAGATATATATATATATATAATATCTCACATCGTCTTTATTCATTCATCTATTGATAGGCACTTAAGTGGCTTCCATATCTTGGATATCTGTTTCCTGTCTCAGGTTAGGCAAATTTTCAGCTATTAGGTCTTCAAATATGTTCTCTAGCCCTTTCTCTCTCTTCTCCTTCTGGGACCCCCTATATTGCAAATATTAGTATGCTTGATGTTGTCCTAGAAGTCTCTAAAGTGTCCTCATTTCCTTTTATTCTTTTTTCTGTAAAGCTTCAGTGATTTCCACTACTCTGTCTTCCAGCTCACTTATCTGTTCCTCTGTATCATCTAATCTACTTTTGATTCCTTCTAGTATATTTTTAATTTTAGTTATTGTATTCTTCAGCTCTGGTTTTTCTTTATGTCTTCTAACTCTTCGTTAAATACTTCTCATGGTGTTTGTCCATTCTTTTCCTCTGTTCTTTGATCATTTCCTTTAACTCTTTATCAGGTAACTTGCCTATCTCCACTTAGTTCTTCTGCAGTATTATCTTGTTCCTTTGTTTGGAATATATTCCTCTGTTGCCTTATTTTGCCCAATTTGCTGTTTTTATGTCTATGTATTTGATAGGTTGGTTACATTTTCTGACTTTGGAAAAGTGACCTTTTATAGGGGATGTCCTATGCATCAGTGCACTCCTCTCTTGTCACCAGAGCTTTATGCTCTAGGGTACACTCTGTTTGGCCTGTGTGAGTCCTGTTATGGCAGGCTGACTACTGTAGGCTATCTGGTAGGCATGGCTGGCCCCCAGTCCCGTTAGATGGTTGCCAGGCCCTGCCTTGTGTGGAGGCTGCCAGCTGCTGGTGAGTGGGGCCAGGTCACAAGGTTGCTGGCTGTGGGCCCCCAGGGGCCCCAGGGCTAGTGCTGACCCACTGGTGACCAGAGCCACGTTCTGGAGTGGGTGGCTGTTGGCCTGGGGGTCCCAGATCCCCCAGATGTCAGACAGCTGGTGGGTGGGGCAAGTTCCTAATATGGCTGGCTGCAGGGTTTGGGGTGTCCCAAAGTTGGTGTTGGCCAGCTTGTGAGTGGGGCTGGATCCTGGGGCAGCTGGCTGAGGGGTCCACAGTGTCTCAAAGTGGTGTAGACCTGCTGTTAGTTGGGTACAGACCCCAGGGGGTCCTGGGGCTAGTGCTGTCTCACTGGTGGGCTGAGCCAGCTTCCCGGGTCTTTGGCTACAGGTTCCTTGGGAGCCCTGGAGCTGGTGTTGGCCCTCTGGTGGGTGGGACCAGTTTGTAACATGGCTGGCTGTGTCATCCAGCATGTCCCAAACCTGGTGTTGGCCTGCTGGTGGGTGGGGCTGAATCCCAGATGGCTGCCTGATGGGCTATGGTCATCCTGAGGCTGGTGTCTGCCTGCTGGTGGGTGGGATTGGGGCCTAGGGGATCCTGGGGCTGGTGCCCACCCACTGGTATGTGAGGTCAGTTCCTGGGGCTGGTGCCTACCACTGGTGGGTGAGGCTGGTCCTGTGGCTAGTACCAGCCCACTGGTCATTGGAGCTGGGTCCTGGGCCTCTGGCTGCAGGGTCCTGGATGTCTTGGTGTTAGTGCCAGCACACTGATGTGTGGGGCTGTGTCCTGGGGCATCTGTGGGCTCAGGAGTTCTTAGGCAGCAGGCCTCCTGGTGGGTGGGGCTGTGTCTCTGCTCGGCTATCTGCTTGGCCTGAAGTGTCCCAATACTGGTGCTGATAGGCTGGTGGGTGGGACTGGATTCCTGTGCTGATAAGCTAGAGGGAGGATTCCAAAATGTTGCTTGTCAGCCCCAGTGTCCACATAGTAGAAGAAGCTCTACCAAATGGCTGTCATTAGTGTCTATATCCCCAGGCCCAGACCCAGTTCCCTTCTGCCTCTCTGGGACACTCTTCAAGATCAGCAGGTGGGCCTGACCTAGGTGCCTTTCAAACGACTGCTTCTGCCCTGGACCCCAGAGTGTGTAAGATTTTGTGTGTGCCACTTAAGAGCAGAGTCTCTATTTCCCACAGCCCTCTGGGCCTCCTAAAAGTAAGCCATGCTGGCCTTGGAAGCCAAACATTCTGGGTTCCTCTTTCCAGTGCATGACCCTGGGCTGGGGAGCCCAATATGGGGCTCAGACCACTGGCTCCTGGGGGAGAGCCTCTTGCGATTGTAATTACCCTCCCCTTTGTGGGTCACCTACCCAGGGTTTGTGTCTTGACTATACCGCTTCTCCACCCCTCCTACCCATCTCATTGTGGTCCCTTCTTTACATCTTTAGTTGTAGATCTTTTCTGCTAGTCTTCCAGTTTTTCTCATCAATAGTTTTCTCTATAAATAGTTGTAATTTTGGTATGCCCATGGGAGGCAGTGAGCTCAGGGTCTTCCTACTCCACTATCTTGGCTACTCCCCACCGATCGCAAAGTTATTTTAAGGGTGGCTTAAATCAACATAAATTTATTCTCTCATAGTTCTGGAGGTTAGAAGTCTGAAATATAGGTGTCGGTAGGTTGGTTCCTTCTGGGGGTTCTGAGGGAGAATTTGTTTCATGTCTCTCTCCTAGCTTCTGGTGGTTGCTGGCAATTCTTGGCATTCCTTAGTTTGGAGATGCATGGCTCCAATCTTTGCCTTCATGGCATTCTCTCTCCACCATCCCCTACCCCTTGTGTGTCCATGTCTTTGTTTTCTTTTTCTCTTCTCATAAGTATATCAGTCATTGATTAGGGCCCACCCTAATGCAGTAAGATCTCGTCTTAACTAATTACATCTGCAGAGACTCTATTTCCAAATAAGGTCAGAGTCTCAGGTTCTAAATGGACATGATTGGAGGGAGAATACTATACAACCCACTCTAAGAAATAACATGGGCTGAAATCATTTAGGTCTCTGTAGACTATAGTAACATGTTTGGCTTTTACTCTGAGGGAGATGGGAAGCTGTATGAGGGTTTTGAGCCCAGAAGTGACATGACCTATTTTAAAAGGGTTATTCTGGCTGCTGCATTTAAAACAGACAGTAAGGGGCAGGGTGAGATGAGGGGAGACTAGCTGGGAAGCTATTGCCTCCTATTCTTACTAAAATAATTCAGATGCCAAAAGATCATGTTTTGGATTAGAGTGAGACCAAGGAAATGGAAAGTGGTTATATTCTGGATGTTTTGAAAGTAGAGCCAACAGGATATTCTGATGGATTGGAGGTGGCACAGGAGAAAAAGAGAGGAGTAAAGATTACTCAAGATGTTTTACCTCAGCCACTGGAAGAAAGTAGTTGCCATTGAATGGAGATAAGAAAGGCTGTGGGGTGGGACAAGTTTAGGGGAAATATTGGATGATTCATTTCTGATATAATTTCAGAAGCCAATTAGATATGGAAATGAATATGTCAATTAGGTAACTGACTATGTAAGTCTCAGTGAGTGCAGTGAAGAAGACTTGGAAAGAGACATAAAACTGAGAGTCATCAATATATAGATGGCATTTAAATCTATGAGATTGAATGAACTCACCAAAAGAGTGAAGATAGAAAAGAGATGAGGCCCAAAGACTGAATCTTAGGCCACTTCAACAAGATCAGAGATCAGAAAGAATAGAAGAAGGAGCTGCTGGTGAGGGAATACGGAAATCAAGAGAGTGGAGTGTCCTGTTATCCAAGTGAAGAAAGTGTTTCAGGGAGGAGGGAATTATCAACTCTGACAAATGCTGGGAGGAACATGAGGGAGACCAAACACTAAACATTGAATTAGCAATGGGGAGGCCATTAGTGACCTTAATAAAAGCACATTTAGTAGAGTGGTGGTCGTGGATGCCAGCTAGGAAAGCCACGAGAAAACAGGAGAAGAGGAACTGAATGGAATGGAGAACTTGGTGTGAAATTTTGCTATAGAGCATTGGTTACCAACTGGAGCAGTTCTTCTCAGGGGAAATTTGGTCATGTGTGGAGACATATTTTAGCTGTCACAACTGGGGCCGGGGGTGCTACTGGCAACTAAGTGACAGGGGACAAGAATGCTGCTAAACATCTTACAGTGCATAGGATATGCTTCACTGATGCATCCAGATCATTCTCCATTCTTCCTCACAAAAACTTAGCTTTGAAACTATTGTCACCTCTCTTTCATACCCACTTTCTTTATGCTATAGTTATCTAACATTCTCTAGGTAACTACCCTTCATTTTTAGAAAATTTAAACTCTTGATGCACTCTCACCCCTTGAACAATTCCCATCTTAATTCTTATTGATTTCAATATCCACCTGGAAAAATCCAGCAGTTCCCCAGTCCCTTGAATTTCCCCTCTTTTGGTAAGCTCGTTCTCCAGTTCATCACTTCCACAGTCTTCTCAGCCAGGGTCTTTGTTGTTGCCGGTCACTACAAGCCCTCCATAAACTGTTTCGAGCAGGCTACTTTCTGACCACTGCCTCCTATCTTCCCAGGCTATTCACTGTTCTGGTTCTATTCATGTGATTTCATGAGGGTCCTAAAATTTATTTTCTGTCACATTTTAATTGTTTTTCATGCGCTTCATGTTCTCACTTTTCTCTTTACCTTGGTGAATCATTATCATTACTCCATTCCATACAACTTTTTCTTCCTTATTTTTATCTCATTTCCTTTTTTTACACTTTGCTAAAACCTAGTTTTCTCTTCCTACTACTTTCCTGTACTTCTGAAGCTGAATTGTCTCACTTAAATTTCGTGACCACAACCTCAAGAAGATTATTAGTGTTCCTAGCAATCATTCTATCTTTTCCTACTTTATTTACTCTTCTGACAATTATTCCATAATTTCTCAAACCCCCAGATTTCCCCACCAGCCTCCACCTTACTCTCCATTGATGACTTGTTCTCTATTTCATGGAGAATTAGTTCTCAGAATAGAACTTCTGGGACTTCCCTGGTGGTCCAGTAGTTAAGACTCCATGCTCCCAATGCAAGGGGCCCGGGTTTGATCCCAGGTCAGGGAACTAGATCTCGCATGCCACAAATAAGAGCCCACATGCTGCCACTAAAAAAGATCCCACATGCCACAACTAATACCTGACACAGCCAAATAAATAAATAAATAAATAAATAAATAAATAAATAAATAAATATTAAAAAAAAAAAAGAATAGAACTTCTTCAAGCTTCCTCTGCCACATCTACCCACCCACCAACATTTATACTCATATACTTGGCTTTCCCCTCTGGTACTAAAACTGAATTTTCTGAACCCCTCAGTTTAAGGCCAACCATTTGGACACTTGATCCCGTTTATCTTCAATTTCTAATTGCTTTATAGTTTCTCTTTTAGAGGAGTTTTCATTTCGTGTCTATTTGTAGATTAAAAAAACATCTTCAGATTTATTATGCTTATATTGGATCTACGGATGATATCTTTCAGTAATTCTGGAAAAAAATTTCTATTATCTCTTGGATCCATAGAAACTATGGGTAATATCCATTATGCAGACATCCTGGAATTTTTTTTGGATAATTATTAGAATTTATCCCTTTGTCCTCCACCGTCACTTAATGGCACTTTAATACTTTTTTCTCTTTTTCTCTATGTACAGTATTCTAGACAATTTCTTAAAATCTGCCTTACTGTTCACTGATTTACTCCTTGCCTGTTTTCTAATCTTCTGCATAATTCTTCACTTAGTTTTAAATTTCAGTTTGTTAATCTGTTTATTTCTTTTAGAGAAGCGCAATGGCCAGCCTCCTGCGTATTTTAAAGTTCTAGACACCCAAAAGTCTGTATTTTTCTCCAGGGTATCCTAGTGACTTGGTGCTTGCTTTTCCTTCATATGTGTTCACACTGATCCTAACTTTACCAGATTCCCTTACTTTCTTGTCGGCTCATTCAATTATTTAAAAATTTCTTCCCCCCACCTCACCCGCTTTCAAATTTTAGCAAGCGTTTTCACATGTTAGTTTCTGAATGTTTTCAGTATCTCTGTTCTACCCTAGTGACAGAAATGGAAGTCCCATAAATTCTTTCCAACAATTAATTTTTAACAGACCCCTCCCTGCCCCCGATTCAATGATAGAAAAGAAATACTAATACAGTAAGGCATGGTGTTGCAGGCTAGGGCCAAGGGGCCAAATCAAGTCCACTGCCTCTTTTTGTATGGCCTATGAACTAAGAATAATTTTAACATTTTACAAGAGTGAAAAACAAGGATAGTATTTTGTGACATGTGAAAATTACATGAGATTCGAATTTCAGTATCCATAAATAAAGTTTTACTGTAGTACATTTAAGCCCATTTGCTTATGTGTTGTCTATTGCTGATTTAACGCTATAGTGGCAGAGTTGTGACAGAGCATGGCCCTGAAAGCCTAAAATATTTACTATTTAGCCTTTTACAGAAAAATTTTTATAGACCTCTGCTGTAAAACAACGCCTTTCATGTTTACCTAATACAGGGAGTTGAGAGATAGAATTGCTAAGAAAGGGATAGTTCCTTTATGATCTATGAGTGTAGGCGTTTATTTACTCCAAGTTTTTTTCTCGTTCAAATGCTCCTCAGATTCTCTTTGACACTTTGGCACTGATGATCAGTATTTTCATGATACAAATCACATTATTTTTAATGCTCTACTCTCCTTGATATATGTTACTGCGATTACTTTTGCCATATGGTAACAAATAGAGCTCGGGAATTTCTAACTAGGTTGCTTCTCCCATTTACACTTGCCATTTTTAAAAACAGAAAATGTCCAAGTTCCATATAATGTAGGAGTTTTCCATTTACTCTGCAGAAGCCTGTTACATGAGGAGGAAATAAAATCTACAGATGATATGCATTAAGGCAGTTTCCTTTATTTCTGGGAGTTAAAAACATTTTGTCAAATAACTTAA
The DNA here is from genome assembly GCF_965194805.1 of Balaenoptera borealis. Lineage (NCBI taxonomy): Eukaryota > Metazoa > Chordata > Mammalia > Artiodactyla > Balaenopteridae > Balaenoptera > Balaenoptera borealis. The sequence continues at coordinate 92,417,203 of NC_138865.1, forward strand.
AATAACCTTGCTCCTTTGGTAGAAATTGCACTTCCAGCAGCCGATAGTAAAGCTGTTATCTGGAGGAGGGAATGATCTGTACAGTTATTGTGAAACATTCCCAATCATCAGCCGTGTTACAAATGTGCCCGAGATCATCTTCCATAGTATATTTTAAAATCTTTCACTCAGCCTAATGAGATTTCTGAGTTAATCTGTGTGGAGAAACTTAAATTAGGGAAATTAAATAACCTCTTTCTTTCCCACACATTTTGAGTTTCCATTAAACAATAACAGTAGTAATTTAATATTTCTAGTATAGAGAAGAGACCCTGGAGGAATTCTGAACCACGACTATTGAATGGGAATGCCACATTCTTCTGTACTTAGGGTCACGTGAGAAAATTTAGCTGGAAGAGGGTTGTTTCTGGATGAGTCGGAGGTAATTAAGCAGTGGGCCAAAGAGAGCCTCGGAAGAAGGAGTCAAGGACAGGATGAATTTGCAGGAAGATCTGCAACAACATTGCAGATCCAAGTTAAGAGAGGTTATCAAAGCCATTTCAGAGGCGAAGAAAAAAAAAAAAAAACCACGTGGCTGTTCACAGCAAGGATTGCAGGTAAAAACCATACATGTGGTGCTGTTAGTAGTGAATATTTTGTATGGGCCAAGATCCAGTTGTCTGCTTTTGCTTTTTGAGTCTGGCTGATTTAAATGAGATTTATTGCTATTAGTAAACATGCTGTTTGAGAAAATGCCACAACAAAAAGTGAATTCTAATAAGGTCTCTGGTAAAAGTTAGGACTATCCTGGCACAACTGGAGAGTGTGGAGACAGAGCAGGAATCCCGGCAAAATCCCAGTAAGAATTTCCTCTCATTATAACTATCTCTTCCATTTCTTTACTTAAAATAGTTAGCCTCATCTAGAACAGAGGTTCACAATTCTGGTTGTTAGAATCACCTGTGGAATTGGCACACGCGAACACACACACACACACACACACACACACAAATGGAAATTATGTCAGGCAACAGATGTGTTAACTAGCCTCATTGTGGTAACCATTTCACAATATATTATATGTATCAAATCATCACATTGCACACCTTAAGCTACACAATATTATATGTCAATGCTACCTCAATAAAGCTGGAAAAAATTCAGATACACTGAATAATATGGATAATATAGACTCTATATTTTTTTCCTCATCCTTTTATACTAATCTGTATTAATCTGCAAAGATAGCTCCTTCACTTGAAGATACTCCCTTAGACTTGGCTCATTTGAAGTAACAGGGTAAGCTGGGGTATGTATGTATTTGGGAAAAATTAATATTAAAATTTACATCACGCATTCTGTTTTACTTATAGTGTTATATTTGTGTGTGGTATTAATATAGAACAAGGATTCCTGGTTATCTAACCCATGAGTCAAGTGATCAACTGATATACTTTAAAAAGAAAGCTCATCAGAAACTGACCAATAGGGGGATGGAGGACAGAATTCCATACTCCACAAGGGTTTCAGGAAGCAAAGTGGGACATGGTGATAATGATGAAGAGTATGTGTCAAGTACTGGCCTAAACCCTTTACGTGTTTTGTCTTTTTAAAACGTTCACAAATAACCCTATGACAATTAATGCCATCTCCTGGTAAGAGCTACATCCATATTTACAACGAGTTTGCCCTGCTTGGGAGACACTAGTATAATGGGAAGAAAACTTTTAAAATTAGAAACACCTGAATTTGAATCCTAATTACATCAATTGTTAGATGTTTGTTCTTGGGTCAGTTATCCATATTGAGCTTCTCTTTCCTAATATTTGAGATGAAAACATCTTGGCTATTATGTGTGATAATTAGAAATCATGCATATAAGAAACATAAATAATATCTGGCAATAGTTGGCATAAAATAAACATTAGATTCCTTTCTTTGTCTCTTTCCTTTTCACAAAGTACTGACTGTTCTAGGTGCATTTTTCTCCTTTAATCCTCACTACAGTTGTGTCAGTTAAATATTATTACTTTATTTTACACTTGAGGAAACCAAAACTTAGAGAAATTAAATAACTTGTCTGAAGATAGGTGCTAAGTCACAGGATCAGGCTTTGAACCCAGGCAACCACCTGGGTGAGAACACTGAGATAGAACACTCTTTACCTGTTAGGTAGTATCCTTAAATTCCCTTCAAACAGGCACATGGATACTTTTTTATTTGGATGTTCTACTGCTCATCACTACAGGATACTATACAGAGAAAAATGGAAATAAGTATGGGAATTAAAGACATTTCAAAATTATATCCTTAATCATTATAGACTCCAAATAGTACCAGGACTGAGTTTTTCTTAGCCTCTTTCTTGACTTATTTTTTTAGATTATTCAGCAGAAATCCTCTACATCCCCATTCTTGCAATTTTATTCTTAAGAAGGGTGGAGAGAACTCTTCAGTTTTCCCCCATTTTTTCCTTTCTCTCCACAAAATCTCTTGTTGGTTCTCAAAGGAGAAAATAAGTATGAAATTATGGCAATTAAGAATAAAATCCATGACCAGTCAAAGTCCCACTTTTTCTTAATTTTTGCAAAAGATAGAATTAGTTCAGGTAGGTCCATAGATTTCAGATCAGTGATCAAGTTAATCTAAGTCTTGAGAATAAGTCAAGATGTCTAAAGGAAGAGTGATTCCCAAGTAGATAATCGTATCTCATTATGATTAGAGTTTGTTAATTGGCTATCACAAAACAAAAGACAAGAATCTCACAAAATCCCCAAAACAAACCCCAAATGAAAGCAACTTGCTAGAAACAAAAGAGAAACAAGCTGATAAAAAGAATAAAGGGAAAAAGATAAAGGATGCCAGGTTTTCGTAGATACCTTTTTACTGTTTTATTGAATATAATCAGGAAACCTGATAAGATGGTACAGTGCTTTTTTTCAGTGACTTGGACAATTCACTCAGTTGCCACAGAACTTCCCTGTGCCTCCTTCAACAGGTCCAACTGTAGTGATTACCACTGAAGCATGTGCACCCTCAATTTTCTCACTTTTACCAGCAATTTAAATTTCAGTGTAAGCTCAGATATTTGTGTTTGGTTTCCAGAGCTGATACATTTTGCCTGCACATTTTGGAAATATTACCATGGAAAATAACTGATAAAGATTAAATTAGTGGTAGAAATTATAATGTATGTGGTGATATAATCTCTTAAAAAAGTCTTTAAAATAATGAAAGTAATTTTAACTGATTTTAAGCTGTAAATTTCTCTCTCTATATATTTTAGAAAGTGAACACAACAAAAATTAATTATAGTTACCTTTGGGAGAAGAACTGAAGGGATAGAGGTTTTGGATGAGAGGAATAGAGAAGCAATGTTTAAATTTTTTTAACCTTTATTGCTCAATTTTTTAATCCACATATGTGGATTAATTTTTAAGTCAAAAGTACAGTAGAATTCTGGAGACCTCTTTTTCTTTAAAAATTTCTTTACTAAGAAGTAACTAATAAGTAAGATATTGATATTATTTAAGGATTAAGCATAGGCTTTAGAAATCTTACATTTTCATGTGACAAAATCTGTCTGAAATTTACTTAAATTCATAGAATGTATTAAGTTTAATTTTTTGTATGGCATATTTATGGAAACAATGGAATATTTTACAGTAGCTACCATATCAACTGGTAGAAACATCCATTGAGTTATTTGGTATAATAATTGCATACATGGTCCTTGCCCCTTAATCCTAATATTGTTCTGTCGTAGTTAACTGACAGCTTCATTAAATCATTCTTATTACCTTTGGGTTTTGCACTACTGAAGCTGGAACTCATGTTCTCCATTGATGTGTTAACAGTCTTATCAGCAAATCTGCTTTGCTCTGAGAAGAGTAAACATCACCATTAAATTTGTTATTCGCCCCATGTGTGAGGACTTCAAGCTCAAGAATGTCATGCTGAAACCTTACCATTATAACATAAGGAATTCCACAGGAAATGACTTTCTGATATTAATAGTTAGAAAAACCCATGATAACACTAAAATACAGTTTTATTCAATTCTTTTCCAGAGTCTTTGAGTCTGTGAAGCAAGAATGTTTTCACAGTTGCTTAGAAGTGATCTGGCAGTGATATATGAAGGTTAAGAGATTGGACTTTGGGGTTAGACAGACCTTGGCTCTGTTCTGTGTTTACCACTTGGTAGCTGCTTAACCTTGAACAATTTATTTAACCTCTGTGAACCTCAGATTCTTCATCTATAAAATGCAGATAATATTACCTTACTTTATAGTGTTGAACTGAAATTAAATGGACAATTAATTTAAGGCACTTAGCATTCAATTATTATTGCTATTAATATTTTCATTGCTCCATACTTCCCTCATATTTATGAAAACTTAGTTTGTACAATGAGGAAGTTTGCCTAAAAGTATAATCAAAATAGCTTAAAACTCTGATAATGATAATAATAATAGCTAACATTCATTGTACTCTTTCCAAGTACTTTTCTTTCATTATCTTATTAGATTTTTCACAACATTGGACTTATTCTGGCCAAGATGGACTAGCAAAGATGAGATTTATCCTTCTACCTAAAGTAACTAAATCAAGACTTTGTATATGAGGAGGAGAGATATCTCTGAGAGATAGGAAACAATTGCAGTGAGCCCTACAATTTCCCTAGCGTACTGACTTGATAGCATCTCCATGCCATGGTACAGAGAGGGGGAAGTCCATGTCTACCCCAGGAGACTTCCTGAGCTGAGAAGACAAAGGTGAGAGTCTGGTGAGATCAAGGTAGCTAGAGTTTACAGAGCAGACTATCAAAGAGGAGGGAGATGTACAAAGAACTGTGGAGATCTTCAGAGATACCCTCTTCAGTATTCAAGAGAATACTGATTAGCACATGCATATGAAGAAACTACTGAGGCATAGGAAAAAGAACAACCTGAAAGGATTACAGGGAAGGGTAGCTGGCACTCATATAGGGCCAGCAATAGTCCCTGTTCCCACTAGCCAGACCTTATAATTTATGAGACATTGGATAGAGCACTCAGAAAAGTCTTGCCCCAGTAGTGAGAAATCATTAACCCTAGTCTAAGTGTTGCTCTGGTTCTGCCTGACAAATGTTAAAAGCAAGGTCCAAAAGGGTCTAATTGTTTCCAGGTTCACTCTGGACAAAGTACAAAAGTAGTTATTGACATAAAAAAAAAAAATCTAGCACCAAACAAGATAACATTCACAAAGTCTGACATCCAGTAAAAAATTGTAAGGCATTGGGCTTCCCTGGTGGCACAGTGGTTAAGAATCCACCTGCCAATGCAGGGGACATGGGTTTGAGCTCTGGTCTGGGAAGATCCCACACACTGTGGAGCAATAAAGCCCGTGCACCACAACTGTTGAGCCTGCGCTCTAGAGACTGCAAGCCACAACTGCTGAGCCCGTGTGCCACAACTACTGAAGCCCGCATGTCTAGAGCCCGTGTTCCATAACAAGAGAAGCCACCGCAATGAGAGGCCTGTGCACTGCAACGAAGAATAGCTCCCACTCGCTGCAACTAAAAAGAAAGCCCACGTGCAGCAACGAAGACCCATTGCAGCCAAAAATAAATAAATTTTTTTTTAAAGTGTTTAAAAAATTATAAGGCATATAGCAGGAAAGTACAATTTGTAATGAGAGAAATCCCTATATTAAAACTAACCAAGAACTAACCCAGATGTTAGAATTAGCAGAGGTTGACATTAGAACAGTTATAACTGCATTCTGTATGTTCAGAAAGCTAGAGCAAAGATTAAACATGTTAAATACAGACATGAAAGATATTTTTAAATATCCTAATTGAACTTCTATAGATGAAAACTACAGTGTCTGAGATGAAAAGTACACTGGATGGAATTAATGACAGACTGGACATTGCAGATGAAAAGACTAGTGAATTTCAAGACATAGAAGTAGAAAATATCCAAAATGAAACACAGAGGACTGAAAGGGACTAATAGTATTATTATTATTTAAGAGTACATTAGTGAGCTGTGTGACTACTTTAAGTGTGTGTAATTGGAGTTTCTGAAAAGGGAGGGCCAGAAAAATATTTGAAGAAATAATGAAAAATTTCCAGTTGGGTAAACCCACAAATACAAGAAGCTCAGTGTGAAGAAAATGAGAAAATCTTAAAAGCTGCCAGACTAAAAGATATATTACATATAGAGGAACACAGATAAGGATTACAGTAGATTTCTCAGTGGAAGCAATGCAAGTGAGAAGATAGTGGAGTGACATCTTTACTATACTGAAATAAAAAAAAAATCTGCCAACCTAGAGTTCTATACCCAGTGCAAATATCTTTCAAGAATAAAGATGGTGAATAAAAGACTACTGTACTACAAGAATATGAAAGAAAGTCCTTCAGGTAGAAGAAAAATGATACCATATGTAAATGTAGAGCTAAACAAAGAAATACTTTAAACACCCCAGTTAAGAGCAGAAATTGTTAGACTGAATAAAAAGACAAGATTCAACTATATGTTAACTACATAAAATGTACTTTAAAGACACAAATGGATTAAAAGTAAAAGGGTGGAAAACAAGAAACCTGATAACGATAATCAAAAGAAAGCTGAAGTGGCTATATTAATATCAGTCAAAATAGGTATCAGAGTAAAGAGTTTTACAACACTGCTGGAGAGAGAGAAAGAGAGAGACAGAGAGACAGAGAGGAAGAGAAAGAGAGATCTTAAGCAATTGGGGGCTGGCAATTCCACAATGTACAGGGCAGGCTGGCAGACTAGAGACCCAGGAGAGAGTTGGTATAGTTTTGAATCTGAAGGGAGACTGGAGGCAGAATTCCTTCTTTCTTGGGGGGATCTGTCTTTTCTCTTATGGCTTTCAACTGAATGGATGAAGTTTGCCCCCATTATAAAGTTTAAATGTTAATCACGTCTAAAAAAATACCTGACCAGACAACTGGGTACCATAGCCTAGTCAAGTTGATATATGAAATTAACCATCACAGGTGGTTAATATTTTTAGCCTCCTTTTTTAGATGAAATAAACTAAGGCTCAGAAAGATTAGATAACTTGCTCAGGGACACATGTCTAGTAAGTAGCAGAACTGAGATTCAGGCTCAGGGAAGCTGCCTCTGGAAAATATCCTATTAATCAGTATGTTACACTGCTGAATTTAAATGTTGCAATATAGAATTATCTCCTCCTTTGATACGGACTCTATTTGACTAAAATCCTCTTTTAGGTGATATATAGACACCTTCGTTGAATCTCTGTATAGTATACATTTGAGGGCTAACTTCTATCCCTTAGATTAAATTTGTTAAGTGAGATCAGATTATTCTACTATGAGGCTTACTAGAATATGAGTATTTGCTTAGCCCATGGATGAGTGCAGCATAAATGTGAACTCATTGTGATAAAAAGATCTTACATTTGGGCTTCCCTGGTGGTGCAGTGGTTAAGAATCCTCCTGCCAATGCAGGGAACATGGGTTCGAGCCCTGGTCCAGAAAGATCCCACATGCCGCGGAGCAGCTAAGCCTGTGCGCCACAACTACTTAGCCTGCGCTCTAGAGCCTGTGAGCCAAAAATACTGAGCCCACGCGCCTAGAGCCCGTGCTCCTCAACAAGAGAAGCCACTGCAGTGAGAAGCCCGTACACCGCAACCAAGAGTAGCCTCTGCTCACAACTAGAGAAAGCCCGTGCACAGCAACGAAGACCCAACACAGCCAAAAAGAAAAAAACCCAAAAAAAGAAATCTTACATTCATTATGCGTCTATTATGAACAGACACATTTTGCATGTATTATTTAATCTTAGAACATTGCAGGTTCTCTATAAACTTTATTTCCATCATAACATTATGGACCAAATGTTATGAATAAATGGTCACATTATTTAGGAAAAGTATTCCTTTTGACTTTGTATTGAAAGATTTCTCTTGTGTATTTTATTAATAAAAATTGTATATACTTAAGGTGTACAGCATGGTGATTTGATACACACACACACACACACACACACACACACACACACACAGTTAAATGAATACTATAGCCAAGCTCATTAACATATCTTTTCCTTACATAGTTACCGTTTTTCCGGGGCTTTTGTGTTTTTTTGTTTTTGTTTTTTTTTTTTTTGGTAATTAGAGCACCTGAAATCTACTCTCTTAACAATTTCCAATATTCAATAAATATAGTGTTACTAACTATAGTCATGCTGTAAATTAGAGCTCTAGATTACATTAGATCATATTCATCCTACATAACTAACTTTGTACCCTTTGACCAACATGTCCTTATTTCTCCCATGTCTGAGCCACTGGTAACCACTGTACTACTCTCTGCTTTCATGTATTTGACTTTTTTAGATTTCACATGTGAGTGAGATGATTTAGTTTTTTTCTTTCTGTGTCTGGCTCATTTTGCTTAGCACAATGTCCTCTAGGTTCATCCATGCTGTTGCAAATGACAGAATCTTCTTTTTTAAGGATAAATAATATTTCATTGTGTGTGTATATATATTTATCTCACAATTTCTTATTTGTCTGTTGATGGACTCTTCTCTTGTGTGTTTTGTTTTTCTTCATATTTATTTGAACAATAAAGTAAATACTAAAAGATTTTCAAACGTACTTCATAAAAATCTGCATTATAAGACTGTAATTTTGTTTTTCTCTCAACCATAGTTGCTCAGGTTTTCATATGTGCTGTGGAATTCATGGAGCTTAATCAGCATAATGTGTCTTTATATCTTTTATGGCATTGGGTCCCAAATAGCTAAACAGCAAAACTCCTGGGCTAATTTATGCAAAGACAATGTTTGATAGTGAGTTACACAGGAAAAATAGTAGTGACCTTATGTCTTCTCAATGTGTTACCCATCTTCAGCTCAAAGCCAAACTTGAAGATCCTCTTCCTGCCAGAATGAAGTGGGATAACCCCTGTTCATCACACCACAGAGCAGAATACTGTTTCTGTAGAACACAGACAGCTAGCCAGAGAATAAAGAAACAGGGAAAAAAACCTGTTCAGCCTTACAAGAGAAAAAACCAGAAATAATTCCTGTGGAAAGAGAAATCAGTTGCAGACATTTATTAGGTGGTACTGGAAGGTTTACAAGGACTCATACATAAAGTTATCAGGTAGAGAATGAGGCTGAAGACTTTCTGCAATTAGTATTGGGTATCTGATGCAAGGATGCAATCATCCGATTACAGACTAGGCCGAGTATGTAATGGGGTAGGACACAAAAATCAGAATCGGCTGAAAGTGAATGAAGGGGCAAAATCCAGAGTAGACAGAATAGAAAATGTTGTCTTAACCAAACCAGGTAAGAGTTTTTCTAGTTCGTTAGGTAAAATGTACAAGTTAATCATTCACCAAATATTTTCTGAGCACCTCGTCTGTGCCAGTCCCAGGACTAGATGCTGGAGAGAAAATAGAGCAAAGCAGATACGGTTCTTCCCTTTTTGGAGATTACAGTCTAAAGAAGGAGGCAGATTAATAAAATAATCAAAATGGAAGTGTGAAATCACAACTGTGAAAAGTCGTCCCATCCTAGGGCTTTCAGTCATGCTGTCTGTCCTCTGCCTGGGAAGGTGTTTCCCTCAGCTGTTCGTTTGATTAATTCCCTTACCTCTTTTCAAGTGGTTGCTTAAATGTCTTCCAAAAGAAGACTACCCTGATCATCCTATTAATATTACAGCTTCTACCCACCTCCCTTCACTGGCTCTTTGGCCTACAGTTTTTTCCCCCGTAGGATTTATTGTCTTGTAACATACTATGTGATTTACTAATATACATGTTTCTTGATACTGTGTCTCCACTGCTCAAATATAAGCTTCTCGAAGGCAGGGACCTCTGTTTTGATAATTGGGTTCATATCCCAAGTACCTAGTACAGTACCTGACACATCAGAGGTGCTCAGTATTTGTTAAATGAGTGAATAAATGAGGCTATGAGAGTCTATCAAAACATCTTACAGTGGTCAAAGTTGTTATAAATTACTATACCTGACTTAAGTCCATTATAAAATGTATACTGCTTTAATATAATTCACTGAGGTTTTTCAGTTTTCTCAACTGATTTCTTCATGAAATCCCAAGAATTAGTTAAAAAAAAAAAAAAAAAAAAAAAAAAAAGTCAAGCCCTCTCACTTTTCATTTCAATTCTGATACTCAGCTTGTGCCAACCAGAAAAGTAGCTTCTCTGCAGAATGTTGCTTTAATGTGATTTATTGTTATCTGATTTACTTTTATACAGTTTAACATTACATACCTAGACATGTGTGATGTGGGTTAGTATGCATTGTGTTCATGGTATATCACAAAACTTCCTTGGCCTCTGATTTCTCAAATCTTTTCTATTCTTAGTCTTTTAATGTGTGTCATTTTATTGCAGTGTTTTCTTACTTCATCTTCTCCATGACTATTTTGATAAAAACTGTAATTCATTTGTATAACATTTCTATGGTTTAGAGAGAATGTTTGACATCATATTTGTCCTGGAGAATTTAGGTTACCTGGGCTTAACCCCAGTGAGGGATCTTCAGCCTATAGTTAAGCATTGATTATGTGCCAGAATCTGGGGATTTAAAAATGAGAGGACACAGGATCTTCAAGGAATTGCTTAGTTCTATTATCCTTGGAATTGAGCTATTAGAGATGGTTCACTGCAGCCTAAATTCTGGGCCAATCATGTGTAAGCATTGTCATAATTTAAAGAGCCTGGTGGAGCTAAATTTTTCTTGTTAATGTTTTTTTTTTCTTTCTCTCTAGTGGCCCCCTCAGGACTTAACAGAAGTCTCTGTAGAAATCAAACCTATGTGTAACTGGCTATCTTTATGCACAAATCTAGGGTTCACTGACATGGGTTTCATTAGAAACCTGTATCTTCCACCCTCAGGCACTTAATAAGGATGTCTTCTAGTTCTTAGATGCAAGTAGAATTGTAATTGTTCTAAGAAACTTGTTAATGTTGTCTCATCCTGAAGTACGCCACCCAAGTTGCTCAGCGTGGTGAGAAGAATGAAACCACAGGTGAGAGGAATGAAAGATGAGGCTGGAGAATTAATGAGCCAGCTCAGAAGAGAATATTATTCTATACTGGGGAGTTTTAACTCCATCCTGAGGCAGAAGGCTTCTATTTAAGTGTTTTATTTTTTCAAGTCAGTGGAATGGTATAATCAGATTTGCATATTTGGAAGATCACTAGGGATGCAGTGTGAAGAGTGAATTGATGTGGCAGGATGAGATGCAGGATAATCTACTTGAGGGATCATGGTGACCTGAATTAGAAAAATGGCAATGGAAAAGGAAGAAGTATAGAGATGGTCTTGAGGTTGGTGTGCAGAGGAACCGGAGAGGGAAAAAAAGATGAAACCCATATTTCTGGCTTGAGTATATAGATGTCACTTTCAGGACAAGCAGCTCTTTTGGATAAAAGATGATGAATTTATCTATGGACTTACTGAGTTTAGCTATCTGTGGGCCATCAAAAATGTCATCTGTTTAAACAGGTATGTGTCTCTGGTGCTCAAGAGAGATACTTGGATGGAGGTCAAGATTTGGTATTTATTAGCACATAGATGTTACTTGAAGCTGTAGTTGTGAATAAGGTTTACCAGGGATAGGGTGTGGAAAGAGGAGAAAAGAGAGCCAGTACTGTGATTTACTATTACAGGGATATATGGAGAATGGAATTTGGTAAATGATACTGAGATGGAGTTGTCAGAGAGTAAGAAGAAAATCATGTTCATAAGCAATGGACCCATTATAGCTTCCATCATCTAAATGGATCTTGTAAGTTCCCAAGGACAAGAGCAGAGTGGAGAGGAAGACGGTTATTGCCAAGGTCTTTAATGAAGAAGGAGAATGACCAGGTGGTAGTAGATAATGGTGACTGATGGTGACTAGGTAGGGAGAGTGTGGCTGAATGACTAGATGCCTCACAGTAATAAGAACAAAGAGTTTGAGGTGTGAGAGAATGAGAAACCTTCCTTTGAGAAGTTTGCAGGAAAAACAAGATTTTGAGAGGACTGCTATAGACTGAATGTTTGTGTCCCCCCAAATTTATTAGGTCAGGAGGGTGAATCTCTTATAAATGGGGTTAACATCCAAATAAAAGAGACACTGGAGGGCTCTCTCATCTCTTCTGCTTGTGATAAGAAGGCTGTCTATGAACAAGGAAGCGGGTCCTCACAGTACACTGAATTGGCCGACACCTTGATCTTGGACTTCCCAGCCTCCAGAACTGTGATAAATAAATTTCTGTTGTTTATAAGCCACCCCATTTATGATATTCTATTATAGCAGCTTGAAATGGCTAAGGCCAGTTTAAGTTAAGGCATGAGAGGGATGAAGGAAACAGTTACAAGACTGTGGATATAGAGGAATTTTGTATATAACTCAGGACTTAGGATTCTAGAGGGCACAGTGGGAAGGTTTGGCACTGGGGAACAATAGGTAGTGTGTTAAGGGGAAAGCAGCACAGAGTATTATGGGGTGGTGATATGGTAAATGATAGCAAATAAGAGGGCTTTCCTTGGGTGTTGCCTATAGATAACAGGGATTTGAGATGGATGGGTTTAACTGTTAGTAAAGTTGCTAGATAATCAGTCTTGACTCTGCCTGTATGTGGCTGGAGTTCTTAGGTTTCTTAGGAGTCATTCTTGGCCATCAGAATCCTAGTTTTTTTTTTTTTTAATTAATTAATTTATTTTTTTATTTTTGGCTGTGTTGGGTCTTCGTTGCTGTGCGCAGACTTTCTCTAGTTGCGCTGAGCAGGGGCTACTCTTGGTTGCGGTGCGTGGGTTTCTCATTGCAGTGGCTTCTCTTGTTGCAGAGCACGGGCTCTAGGCACGCGGGCTTCAGTAGTTGTGGCACGCAGGCTCAGTAGTTGTGGCTCGTGGGCCCTAGAGCACAGGCTCAGTAGTTGTGGCGCACGGGCTTAGTTGCTCCGCGGCATGTGTGATCTTCCCAGACCAGGGCTCGAACCCGTGTCCCCTGCATCGGTAGGCGGATTCTTAACCACTGCGCCACCAGGGAAGTCCCAGAATCCTAGTTTTTGATAGATGAGATCTTGAGGCAGAATGAGTGACCCAAGGTCTGGATTGATGGCAAGTGCTATGTGAGTGACCCAGGTTTCTGCAAAGTGGCCAACCATGTTGAGTTCTATGTGCCAACCTTTGTAGTACGTGGAACACCCCCACTCTCATTTTCAGGTCACAATTGAGATCTGAAGACTTCTTTGTCCCTTGGGTCATAGTTATGAGCTCCTTTTAAATGCTTCTATAGCATTATATAACTTCCTGATCATAACACTGGCCAAAACACATTATTGCCAGTTTATATAGCTATATCACCCATTAAACCCTACTTTTTAAAGGACAAGACATTTCTGATCTACTGATCTATTTCCAGAAACTGGCATAGTGAGGGAAATATTTCCCTACACACTCATACACACACACAGACACAGACACACACACATATACTGTACATATATAGTATGTGAGTGGGGCTAATATATCCTGTGGGTATTGTACCTCTCTCTGAGGAACTGGTATGTGCCTGTGCTCAGGGGAGGTGTTCTATATTAAGGTGGAGTTTTTCTGCCCTCAGTGTCTAGGGCAATGTGTTGAGCAGAGAGGCTGAGTTGCTTGTCTACCGCTCACATTGATCATGGCCAGAAGAGGGCAGCAGAGAGGCACAGACCGGAGGTGGTTTGACGTGGTGCAGAGACTGGGTGTAAGAGAATACAAAATCAGGAGGGACAGTTTTGGATGCCAGAAACAGGGTGGTGCTCTTTACAGAGCTAGTGCTAGGAAGGGGTAGGTTTAGCAAGGAGAGAGTTAGGAAATTCCCAGGTCTAAAGAGGATATTTAAAAGAAAAGTTAAACCTCAAAACCAAGGAATGAAGCAGGAAGTAGTAAGGTATTTACTTCTTGGTTAGGAGGTAATTTGTAATCATTGTGTTTTTTACCGACAAGAATGTCCTTTGAAGACCAGGTCAAGCCTCCACTCTGTTTCTTATGTGACAGATAGAGGAGTATGACCCTGAAAGTGTGGCCTGTCAGTCATAGGAAGGAAGGGTGAAGGGCTGAGGAAGCTTAGCCAAGTGAAGGGAAGCCACAGATGTGCAAGAGAGACTCTTCAAGTAAATGCTGGGAGGCCTGCCTCTTAGAGACAGGGCAGGTCCATCTGTTCTGAGTGGCCCAATGGGAGAAAAACTGGGACTAATGAATGGGACTAACTAAAAGCTAACTAAAAACTGGGACTAATTCCCTGGCAATGACAGGGAGAGGGATCTCAAATTCAAAACTAGAACTGCCTTCTCTCTAGCCTCATCTCATGCCACTCTCCCTCTGGTCTGCCACACTAGAGCCACCCTGGCTTCCTTTCAGTTCCTCACACATACCGAGAAGTTTCGTGCTGCTTCACTACTAGCATGGTTGGACTTCAAATCTATCATCCCTCAAGGCTCTATTGAACTGCCATTTCCTAAGAGTCCTTTTCCGACTGTCCTCTGCTATTCTCTATCACATTCACTTCCTTTTGAACACCCGTAACTATTCATCCTTATGCATTCCTTTATTTCGCTCATTTATTGTCTACCTTACCCTGAGGGGCAAGGACCGAGTGTGTTTTACTCCCCATTGTATACCCAGCATCTAGTATAATACTCAACTGGTGGTAAGTGGTTTAATACACATTTGCTGGACAAATATACTGAACAGGTTGCCTTTGGAGGGAGTTGTCCATGATGGAAGGTATTTAATATAGACTGGACATACTGTTGGCCAAGGCATTGTATAAAGGATTCAGGAATCAGATGGATATTTACGTAAAGTGGCACTTGAAGTTCCTTTCTGTCATTTGATTCTACTATTCCAAGAAACAAAGTATGTAAAATTAATGACTCTAAAATGGAGGCAATGATGAGTTCATTGCTTATCAATGAAAACGAAAGAAAAATAAATATGGCTGATTAAAGAGTAATGAAGATCTTGTCAAGCTATTAATAAAAGTAGAAAATATAATTTGTAGGAGATGTGGCCCTTAAATCAGTCAGTAGACTGGGGTAGATTCCTAGGAAAATATTTAGGGACTGATACAGAAACAGATCTGCAAATAACTACTTATTCTCTTTGTATCTTTAATAACTAGCACAGTATTTGGCACATAGTAAATAAAAAATAAATATTTACTGAATAAATAAGGGAACTTTTAAGAACCACACCACCATACTTTTTCATAAAGCTATCCAGCTATAGATTCTGCATTAGCTCATCTCCTTTGCTTGATGTTATTTGCCCATTTACAGCTTAACACCTTCCTACACATGATATACTTACAACATGTCATTAAAGTGGAGATAAAATAATGCCTCCATGAAGATAGTCATGCTCCTCATTGTTGGGTGTTGATGTTGAACAAAATCGTTGCTGAAAACATTTTCAGTTTTCTGAAATTGCCTGTGAACTGCTGGTATGTTTTTGTCAAAATTGATCTTTAAGTAAATATAATAATTAATGCTCATTAAGATGGTAGACATGATTTAGGTAATTACTTTTTAAGTTTTTTTCACCATGCTTATATCACTGATTATCAACTATTAATACTAATTAAATATATATTTATTTTAATATTAGCTATTATGGTGAACAGACTTTAAGGTGGCCTCCATGACCCCCAACTCTTGGTTCATATACTTTTGTAATCTCTGCCCCTTGAGTGTAGGTGGGATCTGCATCTTGTTTATAGCCAATAGAATATGGAAAAGGTGATGAGATGTCATTCCTGTGATTGCTAAATTATATAAGATGCTGTCTTGCTAGTATGCTTGCTATAGGGCCTGTAAGCACCCAACAACTTAATAAACAGAACTGTTTGTTTTGAAACAGTTGTTTCTTCTGGCCTGTTTTTTCACAAGACACTAAGGGTGTTGTGAATGGAGAAAATTTGGAAACTTCGCATGGAGTGCTTAGATAGTGCTTTAGGATTTGTATCTCTACTAACATACTTCATAAACAAACAAACCAATCCTCCAGTCATTTGAAGATTATAACTCTTGTTATTGACTAAGTATCTAGGTGTACTATTAAAAATGTCATCATTGGCAGTAAAAGCAAAAATAGACAAACGGGGCTACACTGAGCTTAAAAAATTTTGTAAGTCAAAGGACACATCAGCAGATTAAAAAGGCAACCCACAAAATGGGGGGGAATGTTTGCAAATTATATATCTGATAAGGAGTTAAAATCCAAATATATAAAGAACTTTTATGACTCAAAACCAAAAAATCAAATAACTGGATTAAAAAATGGGCAAAGCACTTGAATAAACATTTCTCCAAAGATGATATACAGATGGCCTACAAGCAGATGAAAAGATGTTCAACATCGCTAATCATAGAAATGCAAATCAAAACTGCAGTGAGATATCATTTCATGTCCATTAGGATGGCTATTATTATTCAACATATTTTTGGAAGTTTTAGCCACGGCAATCAGAGAAGGAAAAGAAATAAAAGGAATACAAATTGGAAAAGAAGAAGTAAAACTGTCACTGTTTGCAGATGACATGATACTATACATAGAGAATCCTAAAGATGCTACCAGGAAACTACTAGAGCTAACCAATGAATTTGGTAAAGTAGCAGGATACAAAATTAATGCACAGAAATCCCTTGCATTCCTATACACTAACAACAAATAATCTGAAAGAGAAATTAAGGAAACACTCCCATTTACCATTGCAACAAAAAGAATAAAATATCTAGGAATAAACCTACCTAAGGAGACAAAAAACCTGTATGCAGAAAACTATAAGGCACTGATGAGAGAAATTAAAGACAATACAAACAGATGGAGAGATATACCATGTTCTTGGATTGGAAGAATCAACATTGTGAAAATGACTATACTACCCAAAGCAATCTACAGATCCAGTGCAATCCTTATCAAACTACCAATGACATTTTTCACAGAATTAGAACAAAAAATTTCACAACTTGTATGGAAACACAAAAGACCCCAAATAGCCAAAGCAATCTTGAGAAAGAAAAATGGAGCTGGAGGAATCAGGCTGCCTGACTTCAGACTATACTACAAAGCTACAGTAATCAAGACAGTATGGTACTGGCACAAAAACAGAAATATAGATCAGTGGAACAGGATAGAAAGCCCAGAGATAAACCCACACATATATGGTCACGTTATTTATTTATTTATTTTTAAAATTATTTATTTATTTATTTATTTATTTTTGGCTGTGTTGGGTCTTCGTTTCTGTGTGAGGGCTTTCTCTAGTTGTGGCAAGTGGTGGCCACTCTTCATCACGGTGCACGGGCCTCTCACTATCGCGGCCTCTCTTGTTGTGGAGCACAAGCTCCAGACGCGCAGGCTCAGTAATTGTGGCTCACAGGCCTAGTTGCTCCGTGGCATGTGGGATCCTCCCAGACCAGGGCTTGAACCCGTGCCCCTGCATTGGCAGGCAGACTCTCAAACACTGTGCCACCAGGGAAGCCCGGTCACCTTATTTTTGATAAAGGAGGCAAGACTATGCAATGGAGAAAAGACAGCCTCTTCAATAAGTGGTGCTGGGAAAACTGGACAGCTACATGTAAAAGAATGAAATTAGAACACTCCCTAACACCATACACAGAAATAAACTCAAAATGGATTAAAGACCTAAATGTAAGGCCAGACACTATAAAACTCTTAGAGGAAAACATAGGCAGAACACTCTATGACATAAATCACAGCAAGATCCTTTTTGACCCAGCTCCTAGAGAAATGGAAATAAAAACAAAAATAAACAAATGCGACCTAACGAAACTTAAAAGCTTTTGCACAGCAAAGGAAACCATAAACAAGACGAAAAGACAACCCTCAGAATGGGAGAAAATATTTGCAAATGAAGGAACTGACAGAGGATTAATCTCCAAAATTCACAAGCAGCTCATGCAGCTCAATATCAAAAAAACCAACAACCCAATCCAAAAATGGGCAGAAGACCTAAATAGACATTTCTCCAAAGAGGATATACAGATTGCCAACACACACATGAAAGGATGCTCAACATTAATCATTAGAGAAATGCAAATCAAAACTACAATGAGGTATCACCTCACTCCAGTCAGAATGGCCATCATCAAAAAGTCTACAAACAATAAATGCTGGAGGGAGTGTGGAGAAAAGGGAACCCTCTTGCACTGTTGGTGGGAATATCAATTGATACAGCCACTATGGAGAACAGTATGGAAGTTCCTTAAAAAACTAAAAATAGAACTACCATACGACCCACCAATCCCACTACCGGGCATATACCCTGAGAAAACCATAATTCAAAAAGAGTCATGTACCACAATGTTCATTGCAGCTCTATTTACAATAACCAGGACATGGAAGCAACCTCAGTGTCCATTGACAGATGAATGGATAAAGAAAGTGTGACACATATATACAATGGAATATTACTCAGCCATAAAAGAAACGAAATTGAGTTATTTGTAGTGAGGTGGCTGGACCTAGAATCTGTCATACAGAGTGAAGTAAGTCAGAAAGAGAGAAACAAATACCGTATGCTAACACATATATATGGAATCTAAAGAGAAAAAAAAAAAAGGTTCTGAGGGACCTAGGGGCAGGACAGGAATAAAGATGTAGACATGGAGAATGGACTTGAGGGCACAGGGAGGGGGAAGGGTAAGCTGGGACGAAGAGAGAGAGTGGCATGGACATATATACACTACCAAATGTAAAATAGATAGCTAGTGGGAAGCAGCCGCATAGCACAGGGAGATCAGCTCGGTTTTTTGTGACCACCTAAAGGGGTGGGATAGGGAGGGTGGGAGGGAGACGCAAGAAGGAGGAGATATGGGGATATATGTACTGGTATAGCTGATTTACTTTGTTATAAAGCAGTAACTAACACACCATTGTAAAGCGATTATACTCCAATAAAGGTGTTAAAAAAAAAAGGAATATAGAAAGAAAAAAACAATAAAATAAAATAGCAATTATCTACTCTTTTTATATAAAAAGACTAAAAGATGTTATTAGTGAATGTTTTTGATCTTTGTAGGAATCATCTGAGAAATTGCGTACAACTTTCATTTTGCTACGTTTTCCAAATTTAGAAAAATACTATAAACATATTATATATGCAGAAAAAGATGAAATGGTATTTAATTAAAAAAACCCATGTCTTTCAGATAAAACTTTGAGTTTAAAAATAAAGTTATGAGAGACAATGAAGGTAATTCATTAAGTTGCTTGTGAAAACTATTTAATATTCCACTATTGTATGTACTCTGAGAATTCTAGCTGCTGTAGGCAGGAGAATTTTACCATAGAATTACAATTGATGAAGAACCATGAATTGAGAATGTTACTGGCCATAATTGCATAATACCTTTCTAATATGTTGTTGTTTGGAGGGCACTATGGTTTGTAAAAATTAAAAAACAGAATCCTCAATTAAATAGAGTCAGAGACCAAAAGGGGGACCTCTCACACCCTAGACCAACAGGCAGAAAAAAAGACTCCCTCTTCTCACCTGGCAAGGACTCAGCCAATGAAAGACACTCACAGCTCTGCCAATGAAAAGCCATGAACTCTTTGTTTACTGTAGCCCTCCCAACTTCCTTTCCCCTCTATAAAAGAGTTCTCCTCTCCATCTTGCTGGGGACTTGCACATGGCTTGCCATGGTTGCAGACCCTGAATTGCTATTTTTTTCTGATCCTGAATAAACCCATTTTTGCTGGAGAAATAACTGGCCCTCTATTTGTTTTAGGTCAGTAGGTTATTCTTCAACTAATCCTCAAAGCCTCCCAGTTTTGGAATCTTAGAGAATCTTAGAGAAGGAAGGAAGCTTGTATCATTTGGTTTGATTACTTTTATTTCACATCTGGGAACACAGGGACATTATATAATCTCCTCACTGAAACAAAGCCAGAAGGCAGTGTAGTCTCTTATTCTTCCCTTCTTCTGTAGTGTGCTAAGTACATATACCTGAAGATGATTCTGCAAACTTATCTAATAGCTGAATTTTTACAGTTGAATTTTTTTTGGATAGGGAGGTAATTCCCTGTGCTTAGAAAGGAATATTAAACATATTTTTACCCAATGGTCTATGTGAAAATTGTAAGTGTATAACATAAGGCACACCACTTATTCAGGACCTCTACACAAGATATGCTGATCGACCTGAGTATAGGTTTTTTTGGGTTCCTGGACCCAACTCCAACATGTGTACTGGGGGCTTCCCCATACCAACAAGCAATTCTCTGACATCAGCTAGGTGTCCTACAATCCATCTGCCGGAAGATAGCATCACATCCCAGGGGTTAAGGGTTCAGTCGCACAAGTCTGCTCCCATCCCCCCCACCTCCGGTGCCAGTTGCAAGTCCAGATTATTAACTATACTTCTGACTGACTGGCTATAAATCAGAGGTTCCCAGGACCCTCTCCTTGGGTTTGACTAATTTGCTGGAGAGGCTTACAGAACTCAGAGAAATAGTTTACTTAATAAATTACTGGTTTATTATAAAAGGAAAAAATTCAGGAACAGCCAGGTGGAAGAGATACATGGGGCAAGGAATGAGGGAAGGGATGAGGTACTTCCATGCCCTCTTGAAGCATGACATTCTCTCCAAATCTCCGTGTATTCACCAACACAGAAGCTCCCCAAACCGTGTCCTTTTGGGTTTTTATGAAAGCTTTGTTACATAAGCATGATTAATTAAATAATTGGCCATTGTCGATTAATCCAACCTCCAGCCCCCATCTCCTTTCCCCAGTCAGAGGGATAGTGCTGAAAGCCCAACCCTCTATTCACAGCGTTGGCTCTTCTGGCAAACAGCTCCTGTGCTTAGGTGCTTTCCAAAAGTCACTTCGTTAGCATAACAAAAGACACCTTTACAACTCTCAACATTAGGAGATTCCAAGGGTTTTGGAGCTCTACCAAGAAAGGAGAGGAAGACCGAATAAGTATTTTTTTATTATAAGTCACAGTATCACAATAGGCATTTTTTTGAGGGGTGGGGGGTGGGATATTAGATCTTCAATATTGTACTAATTGCAAAAAATGCCCGGTCTTAGCTATGATTTCTCAACTATAAGATTTTAAGTGATGTCCTCATTAATTCTTTATTTAACCCCTTAGCTCTTTTAATTAGAATTGAGGAGATCAATTTTCCTGTGATACAAACTTTGAAAAGTTCTTGCTGAAGTGACCTTTAATCCAGAATGGTTTCTGTCTCTTCTACCGTAATATAACAGGACTTTGTAGACTGCACTAGCTTTTGATTAAATGAGAACGCCTTCTAGTTGAGTACTGGAAAATGTTTTGCATCTGATGCAAAAGGTATTGGCTCCATATTCCTTTCCATTTTATGTTATTAAATATCACCCTCAACCTTAGAAATACTTGGAATTTAACTTAAATTATGCATGCCTATTAATTACTCTTACTTAAATTTTTCACTATGTATAAGCTACATATGTCCCCTGATTGCTAATGTGGTGAACATCTTTTACTAAATATATCAAATGAAAATATTAAGAAAACAAACAAATGAAATTCATATGAAATTCAGAGAATAAGGTATGTTGATTTTCTAGGTTTACAACGTTGCTATATACACTAGGGATCCTGGCTGTAGTTTAGGAGAGCCATTTAGGGATACAGTCCAGTGGTTGATTCATCACGTTCCAGGGTTTAGTCTTCAGTTTTACAAGGCCAGAAATTTGGTCTTGTCAGAACTCTGAGATAATTAGACCCTAGGAAATTGCTTCATTTCAATAAAAAAAGAGAGAGATGTATAAACTAGAATATCAATTTACTCACTTGTAATGAGAAATATAACTAGCTAGGACTGAATCACTCTTGTTAGCAAATGAGCATATTCTTTCCCTGTGGGCAATAGACAAAGGTTACAACGTTTAATCAGAAGGCTCATTTGTTGAAAATAGATTTGTTTAATTTTAAGGAGTGCCTCTCCTAAATTAAGGATAGACTAAATTAAGATTATAAGGATAGTCTTATCCTCTAGAGGATAGCCACCTATTGAATCTATTGGCCTACAATTTCCATCCCTTGAACATGCACTTGCTGTGTTTTAGAGCTTGTCTCTCTCTTAGCCAATTGCTTTCTCTAGGCTGTTATGTCTACCTTCAAAATTCCATATCATATTTTTAACCTTTTTAAACATTTCTAATGTTATTTTAGTGTTCCATACTCTAGCACTGAATATACTTGTATAATCTCATTTCTTCACTGGTCACAATTGTATAAGTTTTTGCCTAAGTAGATGTTTTGAACTCAACCTTCTGAAGTATTTCACTATATGCTTTATATGAACTTGCTACAAAAGCATAAATTATGTTTTCTAGATCAAATCAGTCTAGGGGTCAAACTAGGTTCCCCAATATGGTCATATCTACATTTTTTAGTTTACTTGCACTCATTATGTGAGTTTTCCATTAAGTCTCCTTGCAACTACTTTCTGAAGTCCCTGGAAGGCATTGCACTTTCAAGCAGCCTGATGCCCACGAAGGAAGTGCTGCACTCCTGGAGGTGCCCATCAATGCAGACAGTGCAGCTGCCCCTGTTTGATGTCACTGGCCCTGGTTCCTGCCCTGAGAATGCAGTCTTCTGCTTGCTGCATGTGACACCTGTCATCAAAGCCAAGTCTGTGTCCCACTGCTGCAAGAGCTATGGCTCATAAGCCATGCTGCCACAGAAGCAGAAGCAAAATAGTGGGATTAAGATAAATCATGATAATGGCCAACACCAAAATAAGACACTTCTGGGTAAAGTCAAACCCTGAGGCAATGGAGTCAGCAGGGGTCAAGAAAATATGTGACAACCAAGAGAGTCTGCCTTAGAAGAGAAGAGGATTTTGGAGGTGGCTAGAGAAAGAAGATGAATGAAAGTTGAGCTATCATTGTAGGAGGGTGGAAGAGACCTGATGTTTGCCCATAGGACGCCTATAAGTGAATGTAAAGAAAAGTGCCCCCTCCTCCTGGTAGAGGCAGCCACTCATCAGGGAGCATGACTTGAAGAGATCAAGGGCTGGATTTTTCTGTTTTCATACCCTCTTGGCCAAGTGCATTTATGCAGGGGACATATCATACAACTGCTTAAAGAATTGATGACATTTAACAAGAATATTGAAAAATGACATAATTAAGGGAAACTGGATATTTTTAAGAATACAGACTTTTTTGGTGTTTATCACTAAGATATTTATCTTATAGCAAGAGTTTCTTCTTAGTTGTCAGTAAAAGGAAGGGAAGTAGATTTAAAGTACTAAATGTAGATTAGGTTAGTGTTGGTTATCTAGTTTATGTTGTATTAACCTCATGATTCTCACTCCCAAGTGCTTTGCAGATTCAAATTGTGAGCATTTTCATTTGAGGTTAAATCTGGAAGTGACTTTCAGCAGTGTGTGCTGGAGGTGTGATACAATGGAAGAGTCCCTGGCGGGAATATGGCAATGGAAGAATATTAATATGGATGTGTGCAAATAATAGAGTCGTAAACCTTGGCAGAGAAACAACTACTTCACTTTTCTAGCAAACTGATTTTCTGGACTCATCTCAAATCAATTTCTAAAATCACTATGGCCGTTTTTGGCTTCCCAATCTCCTCTGCATATCCCCTTCCCCCAACTTTTCTCCAGCTAAATCCTCCTACTTTTCAGATTCGAACCCATTATCCCCTTTTCTTCTTTGCAGTTGGCCTGTCATCCATTCTACCCCTTGGGTATCTGCCTCCCCAGGAATTGGCCATGAAGTGAAACTGTCTCCCTAACCTTCCCAGTAGTCCTCTACAATCAACTTATTTTCTTGTCATGTACCAAGATGGCAACTAGAAACTGCTGGCTTTAATATCTTAGCTGCTTGCTGATCATACTGAAAAAGGGAAAATAAAAAAGTAACACATGAAGAAGACATACATGTCTGAAATCTTAAAAAGTTCCTATAGGCATAATCCTTCATCCTGAGATGGCATCTGGTGGACTAGGTAAACACCTGTTATCGTATTCCTGGGCATTAGACTACTAACAGCACCCCACTTTCCAGCTGCCAGCTATAATAATTTTTGGTGAACTCTTCCCTTAGCATCATAATCATCATCAACAACAACAACAACAAAATAAGCATAGAAACCATTATTTTTTGGTATAATCAAATGAATTTTATTGCTGATAAATTGATATCATTTCTTCAGACTTAGACAATAATAGATATCCTTTTCCACATATTGATTTATTCTTGTTCCTTCCTTTTCTTTTTTGGAACTGGACTTAAGGTGTAGTGACTTGTTTTGAATAGAACCGTTTAAACAACCTGAGCTCCTGGATCTGAAACCCTGGGAAACATCTTTTAAGATCCATGAGCCAAAGTGCTGAGTTTGCGATTTCACCCTTGATCCCATTTTCTGTCTTCTCAACACATTTAAAAATTATGATACAGTAATACATATTTGAGCTCTAAGTTGCTTATATCTGTAGGACTGAACTGCTTGAACTCTATGGCCCACATTGAAATAAAATATTGAACATTTTCCTGACTATTGGTCAGATTATCAAGTTTCATCCTGCTAGGCTTGTACTAATCTATATCATCCACCAACAGTTTATGAAAGTACTACTTTTGTTACATAATCTTTAGCAATAAAATATCATTTGAAAGGTATTTTAGTATTTCATTAAAAGGGTAATTTGTCTTTGTAAGAATATTAATATTTCATTACAAAGGGTAATTTGTCTTTGTAAGAATTGTGATTTTGTAAAAAAAACCCACCACAATCCTTATATAACAGCATTTGAAATATGAAATGTCCTTTTCCTATTGCTCTCCTCCAAGGAATTAAAATGAATGCTAGAGACTTAAAAACCACATCATCATTGTGAATCAAATAGGAGGTAATATTCCCTGGTATTAAATAACTTATGAAAACTAGCATAAAGAATATAGCATGATGAAAATTAGACAAGGTAATAATGAGGTTCACTGTATGGTTTCCCAAAATCCATAGAGAGCAAGTTCAATGAGTCCTAGTGGCAGAAGGGACTTAGGGATCGTATAATCCAACCACCCACTGTGCTGGAGAGAAAACCACAACAAAATAGTATACATGAGTTTCCTAAGGCTTATTGTTGGCACGTAGGGATGCAGCACGCAGTTCTTCTAACTTCCAGTCTTAAGAGTTTATTAAACCATGCTGGTTGTAATCATTATGCCACCAAATTTTTGGCATCTTTTTCAGCCTCATCATTATTACCATGAAATATATCTGGTGACAATGAACTTCAGTCACTTAAAATATACCTCGTTGTTATACATAAAAAAATTCTTAGAGGAAATCTTACTTCCTTTAAGCCTTGCCTGATTTTCACATACACAAATGCTTGTTATTACAATTTGTCCCGAAGGAAAACATTTTAGCGCTGTGCTGTTGCCCGTGTTATTCCATAGTGAAGCTGCTCCTGCATTTCGTGTGAGTGTCGTTATTATTATAAAGAGGGAGGAGTCATTTACTGTCAATCTGCGTGTCGGAAAAGACTCTTCTTAGTGGTTGTATTAGGGTTCTCCCGAGAAACAGAACCAACAGGATGCATATAGATATTTTAAAAAAAGGATTTATTATGGAAATTGGTTCACAAGGTTATTGAGGGGAAGAAGTCCCACAATCTGCCATCTGTTATCTGGAGAACTAGGAAAGCTGGTGGTATAATTCAATCCTGGAGTCCAAAGGCTGAGAATAAGGAGCTCTGATGTCCAAGAGCAAGAGGAGATGGACATCCCAGTTCAAGAAAACAGAGAGAGAATTTGCTCTTCGTCTGCCTTTTTGTTCTATTTGGTTACTCAGTGGATTGGATGATGCCAGCCCACCCTGGTGAGGACAGATCTCCTTTACTCACTCTACTGATTCAAATGCTAATTAATCTTTTCCAGAAACGTTGTCACAGACAACACCCAGAAACAATGTCTTATCACCTACCTGGGAATCCCTTAGCCCAGTCAAGTTGGCACATAAAATGACCATCAGAGAGGTTATGCTTTTTATTTTCAGAAACTGACATTGATTGAGTATAACTCTGAACTCAAAATTCTAGTGTCTACATTGTCCTATAGTTGAAAAATAATCTACCAATGAATCCACCCTTATCTCAAATTTTGTGTAGCAGTTTGGTTTGCTTGTCACACTATCAATCAACGTTTTCATATCTGCAACGATTCAGCCAATGTCATTCTAAGTCAGAAGGAAATAGTATTACCCCCAGGCATTATTGCAATATGTTTCAAAAAGTATAAATCTATTTACAGGTGATGTGAAACATTCTTCACATTTATAGCCACTTAATTGTTACTTCAATAGTGAAGTTAGCCTTGACTATGAACTGGATCCTTTTGAGAGGCTTATTTATGAAGAAGACAAGTTCCTCTTTTCAAGAATTCTGAGGTGCCAATATACTTTGATTTGGCTTTAACTTGCTCCTAACAGAAGATCTAAAACTCAACATTAAAGAAAGGATTTTAGTTTTTAATGAAATGTGGAAATTGATTACCATATATTTTAGCACTGTAGAGTTTTTCCATTACCTTTCTCTTTAGAGAGTCTTGCCAATGGAAACTAAACAACATGCATCATCTGGTGTTTTCCTCTAAAACTTACACTGCTAACAGAAAATGGCATGTTCAGAGTTTTCACAGAAAATTATTATGTTCCCTCCTTGTTCCCTTCTTCCATTTCCTGAGGGTAGCTCAACATGGGAAAAGGGGCGCCCTGACTTACCCATAAGCAAAAATATTTGACAAAACCTCACATTTCTTTAAACAGTTACCTTTCCCAGGTCTGATAAAGTAACTGAATTAAAGAGCTGTAGAGCATAGGGAATGACATTAATCCAGTTATCTCTCAGAGTGCAGTAAAGAAAATCTGGATTCGATTTTTGTAAGGGAAAAATGAGTACCTCATTGAACCCAATATTTGTGATGACTATTACACTGAATAAAAGAATTAGTTCACTAATTAGCTCTTGGCAGTTCACCTCAATTGATTTTAAGCTTTGAGGCAGAGCAAGTAAATATAACTTTGAGGCAGAGCAAGTAAATATGTTAACTGGAATGAAAGGTTTGAAAATAAAACATAAATGTATTCCTTTTTTCTTATGTAAGCTCAGTTGTAAATCATCTCTTACCTTTTGTCAATCCCAAATCAATTTTGATTTCTCTTTTTTATTTTAAAATTTATTTATTTATTTTTGGCTGCACCTGGTCCCTGTCACTGTGCGTGGGCCTCCTCCAGCCGCGTCGAGCGGGGACCACTCCTCATCGCGGCGTGCAGGCCTCTCACCGCAGCAGCCTCCCCTGCTGCGGAGCACGGGCTCCAGGCACGCGGGCCTCAGCAGATGAGGCACGCGGGCTCAGCAGTTGGGGCTCACGGGCCCCAGAGCGCAGGCCCAGCAGCTGCAGCTCTTGGGCCCAGCCGCTCCGCGGCATGTGGGATCCTCCTGGACCAGGGCCCAAACCCATGTCCCCTGCATTGGCAGGCGGACTCCCAACCACTGCGCCACCAGGGAAATCCCTGATTTCTCCTTTTAATTTTAATTTCTGTAACAGAGAACTCAATCAAGCTGACATCATGTTCTTCTAGCTTTATGAATCAAGTGATATACCTACTATCTGTATCAGCACTGTGTCAGGCACTGGGAGAAATACAAAGACGTACAACATGTATAACATGGAGTTTCTGTCTGGAAGGAGGTGGCAATTTAGCTGGAGGGACAAGCAATGCACACCCAAAGTTTCAATAACAATTTGGTAATTAAAAACAATAGAGACTAGTGTGAACTAATGGAATTTGCATTTATCCAGTTACAAAAAAAGTAAGTAATCTGATTGACATCCTAACTTTTGTTTTTGGAATACCTGAGGCATCATAGTAATTTGAAATGGTTCTATCTTTCCACAGGCAATAAATTCAGCTTCTATGAGTATATATATATAGGCCAGACATGGTTAGAGGAAAGAACATATTTGGAATCAGAAGACCTGAGCTTCTGGCTCATCCACATGGCTGATTTACCTTGGGTGAATTATCTAACCCCCTCAAGTGTAAAATAATAAAAATAATAGCACATGCTTGTAGTTGGCTGATCTCATTAATGACCATAATTAATGGCATCCCTGTAATATCTTTTCCCTCATACTATAACACCAGGGTCAGCCATGTGACTTTCATTGGCCAATGGGACAGTAGCAAAGGAAGCAATGTGAGAACATATTTTCTCTTTCTGTGCTCTTGCTCCTCTCCCTTTATCATGAGAACATGCCCAAAACTAGGGCATGAGTCATGTAGAGCAGGGTTAAGACAGCTCACTTTGTCCAGCTAAGGCCCAAGGCTTGTGAGAAAACCAAGATAAGGTAATCATAGTTGTTTAGGTGACCTGCCACTGATTGCAGATGCATGAATGAGCCACGCTGAACTCAGGTGAACTGTGCAACCAGTGCCATCAACTCTTAAGCAAAGATAAGTGATTATTGTTTTATGTCACTGAGGTTTGCTGTTCGATTGTTACACAGCAGTAGCTAACTGATAAAATACTTCATTGTTACTGTGGGAATTGAATAGGACAGTGCATGTGAATGAGTTTTGCAAACTGTGAAGCAATATACAAATATGAGTTAAAACTTTTTTAAGATCAATGGTTTATGGTTTATTGAAGATGAGGACATAGAGAGTGATGAGATGTAGATGTTAGTTATTTCTAGTGTCCATCCAAGTGTCCAAGTCATTTTGTCAATTTTTGTTGTTGTTCAAACTGATATAAATTTATTGTGGTCACCTATTTATTTGTCCAATGGCTCAGAAGTTCCTATCACTTATAAATAATTATTTTAAAAGGATACAGTAGGGGACTTCCCTGGTGGTCCAGTGGTTAAGACTCTGTACTCCCAATGCAGGGGTTCCAAGTTTGATCCCTGGTCAGGGAGCTAGATCCCGCATGCCCCAAGTAAGAGCCCGCATGCCGCAACTAAAAGATCCTGCATGCCGCAGCTAAAGATCCTGCGTGCTGCAACTAAGACCTGGTGCAGCCAGATATATAGATAGGTAAATGGATAGATACGGTAGAGAAAAGCCCAATTCTAAAACGTAGATATGGGAAAAAGTCACATGATTGTGTTCACTTAAATCATTTAACTACATAAAATTTTCATTAGCAAGCAGACAATATTTTTTTCCTTAGCAAATTATTAATAGTTTGGCTTGACCAAAGTCAGGGCAGAGAAAAATCCAGGAAGAAAATTATTTAACACTAATTTATGGAATAGTTTTACACTGCTGACTTTTTAAAAATTAGATGCTGCAAATATAAATAGAAAATGAATCTACTATTTCTAAGTAGAGTGTTCTCTGAAAGCTAAATTTTAAAAGTAGACCCTTGGATTTTTGAGCACATTTTTCCAATATCAACAATGATATGTTCTGAGGGTAATCTGTTTAAGCCCATTTAACAGTAATCATTTAACAAATTTTATTGGGAAACTTACATAGGCCTAGCTCTGTTCTAAGGGATAGAGATATATTAGTGACTAAAACAGACAACTATTCCTGTTCTCATGGAACTTGCATTTTATTAGGGCGTCAAAAATAAGCAAGACACATAGGTAAGTAAGCAGTATGTTATCTGTCAATAAGTGCTATGTAGGAAAACAAATCAGGAAGGGGGATATGGAGTGTGTCAGTAGGGTTGCAACTTTTACTTAGGTGGTTTTCACTACAGTGGCTGAAGAAGTGGGCCAGGAGCTGTGAACACAGACAAAGAGAACAATGCTTTGTTTCTAATGAAGGATTATTTCTGGTGGTTTGGCCTTCGTTTTCCTGCTCTATCCTCCCTCTGTGAGGCCATAGTTTTCATTCTGTATTTGTTGGGATAAAATATAGAGATGAGGTGGGAAAGCATGAGAAGGGCACAATGGCTTAGGGAGAAGAGGAAGAAAGAAGAGAAGAAACATAAGGCAATGGCTGCCAGGCCCCCTTCCAGAGATAGCTGCTCACATAGGGGTAAATCATCAGATGTGGAACTTAGAATTTTCTATCTTATAATGTACTTCTGTATATCAACGTCTTTTCCCTGTTTAAGAATATATGTTACTCAGAGGGGGGACTATGTGTGCAGTGGGGCAAAAAGTAAAGGGGGTTATTAGTGTGCTGGACTAAGAACCTCAGTCGTGAGAATGTTATTTCATGTGAGACAGTAGAACCCGTTACAGTGGGTGCCTACTGACTGTTAAACTATCCCAAAATATACTCTCTCAAAACAGAAATTTTATTTTGCTCATGATTTTGTAGGTCAAGAATCAAGTTCCCTTGGGGCCAGAAGATCCACATATAAGATAGCTCACTCATGACTGGGAAGTTGGTGCCAACTATTAGCTGGGAACTCAGCAGGACTTCAGTCTGGGACCTCAGTTCTCCTTTTTCTTTATTGAAGTATAATTGATTTACAACGTTGTATTAGTTTCTGGTATACAGCAATGTGATTCAGATATAATATATATAGTTTCAGATTCTTTTCCATTATAGGTTATTACAAGATATCAAATATAGTTCCCTTGCTGTACAGTAGGTCCTTGTTGTTTATCTAGTTTACATATAGTAGTTTGTATCTGTTAATCCCAAATTCCTAATTTATCCCTCCCCCCCTTTCCGCTTTGGTAACTATAGTTTGTTTTCTATGGCTGTGAGTCTATTTCTGTTTTGTAAATAAGTTCATTTGTATCATTTTTTAGATTCCACATATAAGTGATATCATATATTTGTCTTCTCTGTCTGATTTCCTTCACTTAGTATGATAATCTCTAGATCCATCCATGTTGCTGCAAATGGCATTATTTCATTCTTTTTTATGGCTGAGTAATATTCCATTGTGTATATACATATACCACATCTTCTTTATCCATTCATCTGTCAACGGACATTTACGTTGCTTCCATGTCTTGACTATTGTAAATATTGCTGCTATGAACATGGGGTGCATGTATCTTTTTGAGTTATAGTTTTCTCTGAATATACGCCCAGGAGTGGGATTGCAGGATCATACGGCAACTCTATTTTTAGTTTTTTAAGGAACCTCCATACTGTTTTCCATAGTGACTGTACCAATTTACATTCCCACCAACAGATTAGGAAGGTTCCCTTTTCTCCACACCCTCTCCAGAACTTGTTATTTGTAGACTTTTTGATGATGGCCATTCTGACTGGTGGTATGTGGTACCTCATTGTAGTTTTGATTTGCATTTCTCTAATAGCGATGTTGAGCATTTTTTCATAGGTCTATTGACCACCTATATGTCTTCTTTGGAGAAATGTCTGTTTAGGTGTTCTGCCTATTTTTTGATTGGGTTGTTTGTTTTTGTGTAATTGAGTTGTATGAGCTGTTTGTATATTTTGGAAATGAAGCCCTTGTCAGTAGCATTGTTTGTGAATATTTTCTCCCAGTCTGTAGGTTGTCTTTCAGGGTTTTTTTTCTTTTTTGGTTTCTTTTGCTGTGCAAAAGCTTATAAGTTTGATTAGGTCTGATCTGTTTATTTTTGCTTTTATTTCTGTTGCCTGGAGAGACTGAGCTAAGATAACATTGCTATGATTTATGTCAGCGAATGTTTTGCCTATGTCCTCTTCTAGGAATTTTATGGTGTCATGTTTTATATTTAAGTCTTTAAGCCATTTTGAGTTTATTTTTGTGTATGATATGAGAGTGTTGTTCTAATTTCATTGATTTACATGCAGCTGTCCAGCTTTCCCAACACTGCTTGCTGAAGAGACTGCCTTTTCTCCATTGTACATTCTTGCCTCATTTGTAGAAGATTAATTGACCATAGGTGTGTGGCTTTATTTCTGGGCTATCTGTTCTGTTCCATTGATCCACATGTCTGTTTTTGTGCTGCCAGCACCACACTGTTTTGATTACTGTAGCTTTGTAGTATTGTTTGACATCCGGGAGGGTTATGCCTCCAGCTTTGTTCTTTTTCCTCAGGATTGCTTTGGGAATTTTGGGTCTTTTGTGGTTCCATATAGATTTTTGGATTATCAGTTTCTCTTTGTGGGCTTCTATATGGGGTCACTTGAGCTTCCTCACAGCATGGTATCTAGTTTTTAAGAGTGAGCATTTCAGTATTATATATTCTCATTTATATGTGAAATCTAAAAAAGTTGAACTCATAGAAACAGAGAGTAGAATGGTGGTTACCAGAGACTGGGGGTGCGGGGAATTGGGAAGATGTTGTTAAAGGGTACAAATTGGCAACTAGAGGATGAATAAGTTCTGGAGCACAGCATTGTGATTGTAGTCTGCAATACTGTATTATGTACTTCAAAATTGCTAACAGACTAGATCTTAAATGTTCTCACTACAAAAAAGAAATGATAATTATATGATGTGATAGAGGTGTTAGCTAATGCTAAGGTGGTAATCATATTGCAATATATCAAATCAACACAACTCGTGTGCCTGCAACTTACACAATGTTTTATGTAAATTATATCTCAATAAAAAGGAGTGAGTGTTCCAAGAGAGAGATAGTAGATCTGTCAGTTTCATAATGTCTGGGCTGAGAAACAGGTACACTGTCAATTCTGCGGTATTCTGTTCATTAAAGCAATCACAGAGCACTTACAAAATTAAGGGGAAGGGTTATAGACATTTATCTCTCCTTGGTTAAATTAAAATGTTGAATGAGAAAGAAAAAGTGTGTTATTCCTACTTGATTGTCAGAAGTCTTTGAATTTTAAGACTATTTATTTTACTGTGTCTAACACAGTGCCTAAGGTTGTCATTGTAATAGTTAATTTTATATTGTTCAATTTTTGAGGGGAAGTGTGAAAGATGTTTTCCAAAAATTGATAGAGAATAAACTATATAGGATCTTTCTTATATTGATTGTTTCACTCTAAGCAGTCCATGTCACTTCCCCAAAGCAATTTTCCTTTCATTGCAGATATGACTGACCAACTGGACATGAGCTATAAAAATCAGAGGAGGAGCAATTGCTTTAGTAGATTCAAAGGCAGGAAAGAATGTTTCCTCCATCATGAGCCACTAAGCTGCAGGTACTGGGGGCTGCTGCTTGTTGGAGATCCCTGAACAAACCTGATAGCCCATAAAGACAAGACAGGCTTAAGGCCAAGCTACAGGGTAGAACTGTCAGAAGAGTTTTAAAAGTGAGTCATGCAGTGTTGATTTTAAGTCAATGTTATGCTTAGGTATGTAAAAAACCATTCATCATTATTTCCCTGATAAAACTGTGCTTGGTACTCAGCTGGAGTGCAGCCTTATGAGGCTCTTGGAAAACTTACCTTTCATTTTTGTCTGTATTGGTTAACGCTGCTTAGAAAGGGTATGCAGAGATTTAAAAAAAAAAAAAAAAACTTTTTAAGAGTAAAGGTTGATAAATGTATCTGAAAGCTAAATGTGACTGACGGCTCATGGTTGCCTAGAGATGGGACTCATTATTCCCTGTATAGTGTGTTAATTTTTTATCTAGAAGGTCAGACATTTTTCAGAGTGGAATGGGTCCCTACATTTCCAGACAAGATCAAGAAAGCTCTGTTCCTGAGAATTAAAGGGAAATTGACATTTTTAAAAAAGTTTTTCTAATTGGATCAGAAGTTAGGGTGATAAAAGAAGCAAAAAATTAGTCACTTTCTATGAACTTTTTTTTTAATCAGCAAGGCAACATAGAGAATGGACAAGTTGACAATTTAGAAGCAATTTAGAGGCCATCCGCTGATGGATGGGCAAGTTGGTTCATGTCAGAGTTCTGATGAAAAAGTATAACCGTAAGGATCATGACGGTATGATCCTCAGTTAGAAGTCTTGAAAACCTTAAGAGAGTCTAAAATCTAAAAAGGGACAGAAAGGAGAGGAATTGACACCTAACTTTACCTGGAGAGATTCCTTTCTTGCCCACTGCCTTCCCTACTGATTGCCAAGTGCTTATCTCCCAGCTTCGGCTTTGTAATACTGTGGTTGGGACCCTGTAAACTACAGTCCCTTTTGGCTGCTGACTCCTATTAGGCACTATAAAGATGGGGAACTAGAGAGAAATTGGAAGGCTGAAGGAGGAAATGGGGGCTTGTTCTTTCTTTTTTTGTTTTCTGATCCCATCAGAATCATCCTAGCAATGGTACTTCATTTAGAATGTGGCATTTGGTTCCAGTAGCAGCAGGTGGTTCCGAGTTCCGTTTTCTTTTTCGTACTCCCTGTACCAGCATCATTGGATCTTTCCAGATTACCAGCACTAGCCAGCTGGTGTCCCTCCTGTAAGTCTGAGTCCTGGCTCTGCCAGGTCCTCCTCTGAATTCCTGAGGTACCAGTGCCATCTGGCAGTGGCTCCTTCTTGGCGATGTACATCCAGTTCTTCAGGATCTTTCTTCTAAGCTTCTAATTTCTTAGAACCGTAGGGCAATAACTACTTCTTTTAGTTGCCATTTCTGTGATACCTCTCTGTTTACTTTTTGTCTTTTTACCTCTTTTATCCTATTTATTAATTCTTTCTATTAAATCTCTGTTAAAATCACTCATGAGTGTGACTGTGACTGATACATCTATTTTGCAGGAATGTTTACTGTAGGCCCCAGTGTTACTCTGTTACTGTAGAAGTGCAGAGCCCGAATCTTTTCCTATCTATTCCGCACTGAGATACAGTAATAATGTTAATTCACAAGTCTTGCCATAGTGCGGCTGATAATCAGCTAAGCATGCTAAAGAAGGGAAATGTTGGATTCTGCTGAGGAGTCATTATTTAACTTGTTCAGAACTTCTGGGTCCTGCCAAGTCTCCAAAGGTCAATATTTTCTCATCAAATTCTTTTTATAATCCTTTTATTCACCACCCACCCCCCAAATGTAAATGTCATTCCATGGTTTTCTGGTTTACATGTATGTCCCTGAGAATTTCATTTTTTCCTTGACCCCATTTGGTACTCTTCCTCCTTTTCAAAGGGTAGGTGAAGTGAAGTGAAGTAGGGGAGCAGGGGCGGGAATACATTTCCTGAGTGATTAAGGTATGGTGCCATTAAGACCACATGCAACAGGATGTTCAGAACACAGATTAAGGATCTGTGGAGTGTGTATAAGGAAATGCTTCCTACAGGAGGTACATCTGAGTTGAATCTTGAAGGATGAACTGGAGTTAACAAGAGGAAAAGGGAGGAGCATATAGGTTGCTAGAACTAGATAAGATATATCTAAATATCTGGGTAAAAGGAGCAAATTTGTAATATTTGGGCATATTACATAGCAGATGGGAAGGACAAAATTGGCTTTCCTGCCATATCTATTTTCTAGGCCCAAGAACACTTGTTGAGAATTGAATATTAAGTAAACATCAGGATATATAGAATTTTTTTATTTTGGTCTTCAGTTTTTTTATTTATTGAAGTATAGTTGATTTATGATGTTTCAGGTGTACAGAGTGATTCAAATATATATATAGTAGTTTCTTTTCCATTGTAAGTTATAAGATATTGAATATAGTTCCCTGTGCTATACAGTAGAACCTTGTTGTTTAAGGATATATAGAATTTTAACTGACTTTCCAAAGTATATTATTTACATTATCTTATTTACTAATTGTTTTGGGTAGATATATGTTAGTTTCCCAATTAGACTAAGTAGAGACAGTGCTAAATACTATTTTGTGTACACCCACCGTCACCTTACACAGTGACACGTAAATAACTTAATAGATGCCTGTGGAATAAATAATTAATGAAACTTTAAAAACACCATTAGGTGTCAAAAAATCGTCCACTTAAACCAGTATTCTATCGTGGAGAAGGACATTTTTTTTTTTTTCCGTTTATGATATTAGTCTCAAAAGCCAAGGAAAGTACCACTTCATCTACAATTCCCACGATTTCCCTATAATGACCCTCTTAACAGAATGTGCATATAAATTTGGTTAATGACTGGATCATACATGGTTTTCCAAATATAATTGGAAGACAGTTTTTTTTTAAAGCTGTCATGGAGGGGTTTGATTTGTGGTTTAGCCACCTTTGGGATGTTCACCTTCTAGGCAAGCTTCTTAGTTGTACTCATTAATTTGGAGACCTTTTGCTTGAAGGCAGTACTTATATTCTACTGTATGAACTAAAGGAGATATGTCTCCTTTCTCTTTTCATACCAGTAAAATCAGATGGTAAAGCTAAGACACAGGCTTGGCCAACAGGTATTATCTTGTAGAACTTTGAATCTTTTGCAAGTGATAGCACAATACAATGATTGTTAGCATTGTGTGACCTTCCCTGGTTATCTTCTGCGTAGCCCTCCAGAACTCACTTGGTACCTGTCAAGTTTTCAAGCCTGGTCCTCCAATCTTCTAATAACATTCCAATAAATTCTCTTTTTGCTTCAGATTATTATGTAATTTTCTATTGTTTGCAACCACATGCAACAGATGATATAGATAGTGTTGTTAAAGATGTAAGAAAACATGTTACTCTTCATCCTCATTCAAAACTGATTGTTTTAAAGAAGTACAAATATTACTATAAAGTGGAATTTTGACCCCAAAAAGAGCATTTCTGTCTTTAATATCAGCCATCTGTGAACAAGTTTCCCAGTGGATACAAGGGTTTTTGACAAGTATTGTAAATGTCTTCAAGTGACACACATTTTTGGATGGAGATTTCAGGGTTTCCCCAGTGAATGTGATGAGCTCTCCAGATGGTGCCCTGATAGCCACTCAGCAGAGTCCTTTAACGATAACAATTAACAACTAATTACATTTAATGCCTTGAAAGGAGTCCAGTAGCATTCATTTGATCAGAAATCCATCCCTGGGTAGTTCCAGAAGAGAGAAAAGACTTCCAGCATAGCCATCTGGATGCTTTTTTTCCCCCCTGCTCTTGCCACTGAAGAGGGTTTAGTGATGTCCATGACTCCTTTTGGAGTACGTATTCTGCTCTGGAAGCTGCTTAAAGAGTGGGCCTTGCTGAATTAAATTGGCTTTTGTCCCATTAAAGGCAAGAATCAAGTCAGGTGAAAATCCTCTGTCTGGATGGAGAAGACAAGAGAGAAAGCTTGGAAAACCTGCGCCAGACATTTGTAGTGGTTGTAGGAGTTATGACATACAACAGTGCCAAAACAAAGTTGGGACAATATGACCTACCTGATTAATTCAAAGAATTGCAGGTTGCTTCTCCTCATACTTATCTCCACAAACACAATTTCTCTTCCCATAGAATGTACACAGGAAATTAGCATTATAAAAAAGCTTGATCAGTTTATAGACTCTTAGTTTAGAATTCATGACAATTCTGGTAGAAACTGGCATAGAACATACACTTTTCCGTGTATGTTATTTATTTTCCTATTCAGCTGATAACACTGCCATGTATAACTAATGCCAAGTACTTTCTCATGGGAGACAACTGAACATCATGTAGTAATCTTCCATTTAGCAACTTTGTCTTGGTGACACTGTTTGCCGAGTCTAGAATCTAGACAGTTGAGTCACTGTAGGTAGCAGGTAGTCAAGTGGTAAAATGTAATAAAATAATAACTTTTCCCCTCTGGAAATGGCCTAAAAACACAATGGAGGACTTCAAAAGCTTAAGAGGCCATGCCTGTGTTATTGAATCCCAAGCTGGGCCAATTGGATTTTAATTCCTGGAAATGTGAATTTTGGAAGAGGAAGGGATACTTCGAGTTTTGAAACTGGGTCATATTAATGGCAACACTCTAGAAGAAAGGCTCTTCTTGAACATTTTTATGTGTACTTAAAGCATAACTTTTAACAAAGTGTATTTTCATAGCTTTTGATATACAACGTTTTTGTTATCTTTTTTCTGCATATATTCTATAATTTCAATTTGACTTTTTAGTTTAATTCAAGTGTTTGTTTCAGTCAATTCAGAATAGATTAGCACTAACTTCATGGTCATTAGGGTCAGTCAAGGGCTGTGCTCCATTAATGCTTACTCAGAACCATCTGAAATGTTGCCAGTCACTGCAGCACAAGTTGGAGAGAAATAGAGAATAGCACCTTAAATACTTCTGCTCACATTTTATTGGCTAATTCAAGTCACAACACCATGCCTACATTCAAGGGTGTAGAGAAATACAGTCCTATTGCATCATGGAATGACAAAAAGTAGAAATACTAGAAATATTGATGAGAGGCACTAGTGTAGCATGTCAGTTGGAGGACTTTTTGTTCTTGGTTTTGTCATGATCAGAGAATGTTACCTGTACTCTTTCTAAATTTTGGAATTTATTGAAGTTTTTTGGTGGTTGAATATATAATCATTTTTGTGACTTTCATGAACACTTGAAGAAGGTATATTACTTATATCCAAGGTATAGAATTTTATATATATATCAATTACATATACTTTTCATTTATGACATTTAGTTTTAAACAATATATTTTGTCTAGTTAAGCTACCATGAGCTGAGGCCCATTATTTTAAATATTTCTGTTGATCTTTTTATCTTCTGTAATTTTTGCTTTTTTAATGTTATTTGGTGTAAATATTAATAACTGTTAATCCTTCATTATAAATTGAGCATTTAAAAATTTTAAAGCACTCTGTTTTCCTAATTTTATACATTTCCTCTGAATTCAACAATATCTGGCCTTAATATCATGATTTCTGATATCTTTTAAACATGTACTAATCAAGCCTTTTCCTCCATCATTTGTAGGTTACCAATGATCTCCACTTTGCCTACATTGATCAATCTGTCTTCCTTGAAAGACTGTTTTCACTTGTCTTCTAGAGTATCACATCGTCTAATTTTCCTTCTACTTCACTAGTTGCTAATGTTTTCCTGTCTTTTTTTTTTTTTTTTTTTTTTGCTGTTTTTTGATTCTCATTTCCTGAAACCTGTCAATTAGTTGGAGTGCTCCAAAGCTCGCTCTTTGGAACTCTTGGCTTCTTTACCTATACTCTTTTAGTGATGCCACCTAGCCTCATTGCTTAAATACCATCTATACTCTATCAGTCAGGGTCCAATCAGGAGACAAATCACACCAGTCATTTCAACAGAAATTAAATACAAATAATTATTAACTAGGAATAAATTTGTTGACTATGTTTCCAATAATTATCGTTCTGAGATACTCTATTGGGGAACATTTTCAGCAAGTAGAGTTCTGAAAGGGCTAAGGGTTGAACGCTTTCAGCTGTCATTTCTCAGTATAATTTTTCTTTTTCCTACATGTGAGCTACATTTCTGCCTGTGAAAGCACTGAGTATGTCTGAGTGTGTAGACTACGCCTGCTATACTCAAGGCACTGGCACTAATTCTCTAGCTTCTCTATTTTCACTTGGTCATGTGCTATTTATTGGTCTTTACTTGCATTGGAGAGGTAGGAAGGTAAGAATATAGAGATTTCGTTGACCATGGATATAGAAATAAGCAAAGCCTTTCAACTACCTTTGGTTCCAAGCCTCTCAGAATCATTTGGATAAGGCAGATATCTGAGGTTCTTATCAAGGCTCACACTAGTTCAATAGAGTCCTTAGTTGGAGTGTGGAATAGACGTCTAGGCAGGAGTGATATGGTTCTTTGCCGTGTTTTACTTCTATATCCATATGTTCCTTGGGAATTTGCTTATCAAAAGCAGAACTGACCCTGTACTTAGATACAAATATCAATTGGTATCAAATTTAACACTACTTATAATTTCTCTAATGTTTTTGTACAACTAGAAAGAGGAAAATACATATTACAAAAAGATTTGCATTTCTCTAATGATTAATGATGTTGAGCATTCTTTCATGTGTTTGTTGGCAATCTGTATGTATATCTTCTTTGGAGAAATTTTGACTGTATTTTCTCCAGTCCTGGTTCTTATTTACTCTTTTTTAAAACTACATAACTGTTAAAATTTTGTCCATTTTTATGAATGTTTTTGCTCTCTGTGTCATCAAAATATGAGTATTTGGAACTAGATACTCATGGAATTAGATACGCATTTAATTAAAAGAAAATACTGGCCAAAGACATACAATGAATATAATTAACAATATTAATAGTGCTTTTCTTCCCAGGTGTTTTGTTGTATGTTAACTTGCTTTGACCTCATCACAATCTCATGAAATATTCTGGGCAGTGCTATCCTCTTGATTTTGCAGTGGAGGACACTGAGGCCTAGAGATATTCAACGACTTACGCAAGGTCACAGTTTAGTTTTTGTTTTTTATCCTACATTGTTGTGAGGGCTGAGAACGCCATGCCTCCCACTAACAACTTCCATTTTCTTATTCAAGTGGATGCTTAGAACCTTTTACTGGTTAGACTATTTTAATTTCAACAACAGAGTTTGACCTACTGAATTGACCATTATGAAAGGTAATGAGGAATTAAGCTGCCTAAAAGACTTGAGCTGAAAGATTTCTCCAGGTCTTTTATATATTATAAACATACAGGAGGCAGGGACCAGAACTTGCATTTGTACATTGTGAGGTACAGGGAAGGAATTAATAAACACGGTAGAATGAATTGCCTGCTGGGCACTTTTAATGTTTGAGAGCGACCAGGAGCTGTCACACTTCTGCTTTTACTTCAGTCAGGTATATATTGTACCTTTCAAGTCTCCAAACATCCTCTGTCAGTGATGATACACCTGTGGTCTCAGTGCCATGTGTATCCAACAGGAGGTAGAAAACGACACAAGCAGAGAAAATCACTCACTGCCTTAGGCCCAGAGCTTCTTTTCTGATTCTACTCAGGAATGCCACTGCTTCAAATTCTCTAAGCTGTTGGATTCTGTATTTGTTTTGACCTTCAAGATTCTGCTGATCTCTCCAGCCTTGCCCCAAACCATGGACTTAACCCTTTCCTGCTTTCTGCTGACCTTAGACTCCTGTTTTAAGACCCACTTTGCAGGACTTGTCGGATTCATGACCCGTTGCCTCCTCTGACCTCAGATTCACATCTGTTTGCTCAAATCTGGTTGGAATTCAAAACTCTTCCTTTTGCTTCTGTCTGATGATCACCACCCTCATCAATGCTTGGGCATGATACTTCATGCTTTAATTTGGTTATTCTACAGTTTTCCTAATAGTTTTTCATTGTCCTGTCCCTGAGTTATCTAAGTTAGTTACCTGAGAATGAATGTGAAATATACAGTAAAAACCGAAGTGATTGCAACCACAGGAGGTATGATGATGTTTCTGAGGAAGAAACATATAATAAAAATTTCTGCCTTTTAGGGACTGAACTTTTTCACATTGAGTTGATACCGTGTTTAAATCTAAAAAATACATTTATCAAAATTCAGAGTGAGGTTTTGAACCCTTTTCCATTCCCCACCCAAAAGTTTTAGTAACAGGAATATCCCAAAGAACTTAGGAGAGTCAAAAAGAGCAGTGCTTCAGCCTCACCAGGTAGCAAGGGCAACCTTTCTCTAATCGGTTTCCCAAATCTGGCTGTGCTTTTGATTTTGAGTCTGGACATCTTACTGAACTACTGTTTCCTAGGTCCCACCTAGAACATTTTATGAGAGTTTGGTCTGGAAATCTGAATTTTAAACAAATTCTCTAGTGATTCTGAGGCAGTAGGCCAGTATTTGAGAACCACTACTCTTAGCAACTGGGGGTAACAATTATGCAGATCATAATTGAGAGAAAGAAAAATCTTAAGACACAATTGACACAGACTGTATATTTAACTAAGTTTGACAAAAGAGTAATTGAGAGGAGACAGAATTCTCTGCATTTATTATTAAGTACTTGATACAAGAAGTTGAACAACCTCCAAAATTAATTATTAGAGTTTAAAATGTGAAAAAAGAAGATCGGTGAATCATTATGGTGAAGTCAAAATAGTAGACAGACTAAAAGAGACATACTCCCCTTACCAACAGATAGCTAATGTAATGATTTCACCAGTTTCCTGCTAAAGATGGATTATGAGTTAATGTTGATCACAGTGTTTTATAGTATACGTTTATTTTGACATCTTTATAGTTCTTTCATCATTGCATGTTTCATCATTCTTAGTTAATTGTGTTATTTCCCCATGAGTATCTTCTTTTAAAAAATATGAATTCCCAAAGTAAAATATCCCTCAACTATTTTTATAGATAGGTAAATCATCACTGGGTAGGTACTAAGTGGTAATCACAGTCAAGAATTTAGTGTCCAGAGTGTAAAAAGTAGAAAAGCAGTTCCTTTTACAAAATTCTAACTTAATAGGATTTGCTTCTATCTGAGAATGATCAGGGGTAATATTCAAAATATGTTACGGCTAATATGGCAGTATAAATTAATAAAAGAAATACATTTAAAATTCCTTTTTTTTAAACATCTTTATTGGAGTATAACTGCTTTACAATGTTGTGTTAGTTTCTGCTATATAACAAAGTGAATCAGCTATATGTATACATATATCCCCATATACCCTCCCTCTTGCGTCTCCCTCCCACCCTCCCTATCCAACCCTTCTAGGTGGTCACAAAGCACCGAGCTGATCTCCCTGTGTGATGCAGCTGCTTCCTACTAGCTATCTGTTTTACATTTGGTAGTGTATATATGTCAGTGCTACTCTCTCACTTCATCCCAGCTTATCCTTCCCCCTCCCCGTGTCCTCAACTCCACTCTCTACATCTGTGTCTTAATTCCTAGACTCTGTATGACAGACTCTAGGTCCATCCATCTCACTACAGATAACTCAACTTCGTTTCTTTTTATGGCTGAGTAATATTTCATTGTATATATGTGCCACATCTTCTTTATCCATTCATCTGTCAATGGACAGTTAGGTTGCTTCCATGTCCTGACTGTTGTAAATAGTGCTGCAGTGAACATTGTGGTACATGACTCTTTTTGAATTATGGTTTTCTCAGGGTATATGCCCAGTAGTGGGATTGCTGGGTCATATGGTAGTTCTATTTTTAGTTTTCTAAGGTACCTCCATACTGTTCTCCATAGTGGCTGTAGCAATTGACATTCCCACCAACAGTGCAAGAGGGTTCCCTTTTCCCCACACCCTCTCCAGCATTTATTGTCTGTAGTTTTTTTGATGATGGCCATTCTGACCGGTGTGAGGTGATACCTCATTGTAGTTTTGATTTGCATTTCTCTAATGATAAGTGGTATTGAGCATCCTTTCATGTGTTTGTTGACAATCTGTATATCTTCTTTGGAGAAATGCCTATTTAGGTCTTCTGCCCATTTTTGGATTGGGTTGTTTGTTTTTTTGATATTGAGCTGCATGAACTGCTTGTATATTTTAGAGATTAATCCTTTGTCAGTTGCTTCGTTTGCAAATATTTTCTCCTATTCTAAGAGTTGTCTTTTCATCTTGCTGATGTTTGCCTTTGCTGGGCAAAATCTTTTAAGTTTCATTAGGTCCCAATTGTTTATTTTTGTTTTTATTTCCTTTTCTAAGAGGTGGGTCAAAAAGGATCTTGTGATTTATGTCATAGAGTGTTCTGCTGATGTTTTCCTCTACGAGTTTTATAGTGTCTGGTCTTACATTTAGGTCTTTAATCCATTTTGAGTTTATTTTTGTATATGGTGTTAGGGAGTGTTCTAATTTCATTCTTTTACATGTAGCTGTCCAGTTTTCCCAGCACCACTTATTGAAGAGGCTGTCTTTTCTCCATTTTATGTTCTTGCCTCTTTTATCAAAAATAAGGTGACCATATGTGTGCAGGTTTATCTCTGGGCTTTCTATCCTGTTCCATTGATCTATATTTCTGTTTTTGTGACAGTACCATACTGTCTTGATTACTGTAGCTTTGTAGTATAGTCTGAAGTTAGGGAGCCTGATTCCTCCAGCTCCGTTGTTCTTTCTCAAGATTGCTTTGGCTATTTGGGGTCTTTTGTGTTTCCATACAAATTGTGAAATTTTTTGTTCTAGTTCTGTGAAAAATACCATTGGTAGTTTGAAGGGATTACAGTGAATCTGTAGATTGCTTTGGGTAGTAGAGTCATTTTCACAATGTTGATTCTTCCAGTCCAAGAACATGGTATATGTCTCCATCTGTTTGTATCATCTTTAATTTCTTTCATCAGTGTCTTATAGTTTTCTGCATACAGGTCTTTTGTCTCCTTAGGTAGGTTTATTCCTAGGTATTTTATTCTTTTTGTTGCAGTGGTAAATGTGATTCTTTATGTATAGTATCATGTCACCTGCAAACAGTGACAGTTTTACTTCCTTTTGATTTGGATTCCTTTTACTTCTTTTTCTTCTCTGATTGCTGTAGCTAAAACTTCCAAAACTATATTGTATAATAGTGGTGGGAGTGGGCATCCTTGTCTTGTTTCTGATTTTAGAGGAAATGGTTTCAGTTTTTCACCATTGAGAATGATGTTTGCTGTGGGTTTGTCATATATGCCCTTTATTATGTTGAGGTAAGTTCTCTCTATGCCTACTTTCTGGAAAGTTTTTATCAGAAATGACTTGAATTTTCTCAAAAGCTTTTTCTGCATCTATTGAGATTATCATATGGTTTTCATTCTTCAGTTTGTTAACATGGTGTATCACATTGCTTGATTTGCGAATATTGAAGAATCCTAGCATTCCTGGGATAAACCCCATTTGATCATGGTGTATGATCCTTTTAATGTGCTGTTGGATTCTGTTTGCTAGTATTTTGTTGAGGATTTTTGCATCTATGTTCATCACTGATATTGGCCTGTAGTTTTCTTTCTTTGTGGCATCTTGTCTGGTTTTGGTCTCAGGGTGATGGTGGCCTCATAGAATGAGTTAGGGAGTGTTCCTCCCTCTGCTATATTTTGGAAGAGTTTGAGAAGGATAGGTGTTAGCTCTTCTCTAAATCTTTGATAGAATTCGCCTGTGAAGCCATCTGGTCCTGGGCTTTTGT
Organism: Balaenoptera borealis; assembly: GCF_965194805.1. Lineage (NCBI taxonomy): Eukaryota > Metazoa > Chordata > Mammalia > Artiodactyla > Balaenopteridae > Balaenoptera > Balaenoptera borealis. Next base: position 92,462,064 of record NC_138865.1, read on the forward strand.
TTGTTGGAAGATTTTTAATCACAGTTTCAATTTCAGTGCTGGTGATTGATTTATTGGTCTGTTTATATTTTCTGTTTCTTCCTGGTTCAGTCTCAGAAGGTTGTGCTTTTCTAAGAATTTGTCCATTTCTTCCCGGTTGTCCATTTTATTGGCATATAGTTGCTTGTATTAATCTCTCATGATCCTTTGTATTTCTGCAGTGTCAGTTGTTACTTCTCCTTTTTTATTTCTAATTCTGTGGATTTGAGTCTCCTCCCTTTTCTCCTTGATGAATCTGTCCAGTGGTTTCTCAATTTTGTTTTTCTTCTCAAAGAACCAGTGTTTAATTTTATTGATCATTGCTATTGTGTCCTTCATTTCTTTTTCATTTATTTCTGATCTGATCTTTATGATTTCTTTTCATCTGCTAACTTAGGGTTTTTTTTGTTGTTGTTGTTCTTTCTCTAATTGCTTTAGATGAAAGATTAGGTTGTTTATTTGAGATTTTTCTTGTTTCTTGAGGTAGGATTGTATTTCTATAAACTTCCTTCTTAGAACTGCTTTTGCTACATCCCATTGGTTTTGGGGTGTTGTGTTTTCATTGTCATTTGTTTCTAGGTGTTTTTTATTTCCTCTTTGTTTTCTTCAGTGATCTCTCGATTATTTAGTAGTGTATTGTTTAGCCTCCATGTGTTTGTATTTTTTTGGGGGGGTTTAATTTTATTTATTTTTTTATACAGTGAGTTCTTATTAGTCATCCATTTTATCCACATCAGTGTATACATGTCAATCCCAATCTCCCAATTCAGCACACCCTCACCCCCATCCCCCACTGCTTTCCCCCCTTAGTGTCCATACGTTTGTTCTCTACATCTGTGTCTCAATTTCTGTCCTGAAAACCTGTTCATCTGTACCATTTTTCTAGGTTCTACATATATTCGTTAATATACGATATTTGTTTTTCTCTTTCTGACTTACTTCACTCTGTATGACAGTCTCTAGATCCATCCACGTCTCTACAAATGGACCAATTTCGTTCATTTTTATGGCTGAGTAATACTCCATTGTATATATGTACCATATCTTCTTTATCCATTCGTCTGTCGATGGGCATTTAGGTTGCTTCCATGACCTGGCTATTGTAAATAGTGCTGCAATGAACATTGGGGTGTATGTGTCTTTTTGAATTATGGTTTTCTCTGGGTATATGCCCAGTAGTGGGATTGCTGGGTCATATGGTAATTCTATTTTTAGTTTTTTAAGGAACCTCCATACTGTTCTCCATAGTGGCTGTATCAATTTACATTCCCACCAACAGTGCAAGAGGGTTCCCTTTTCTCCACACCCTCTCCAGCATTTGTTGTCTGTAGATTTTCTGATGATGCCCATTCTAACTGGTGTGAGGTGATACCTCATTGTAGTTTTGATTTGCATTTCTCTAATAATTGGTGATGTTGAGCATCTTTTCATGTGCCTCTTGGCCATCTGTATGTGTTCTTTCGAGAAATGTCTATTTAGGTCTTCTACCCATTTTTGGATTGGGTTGTTTGTTTCTTTAATATTGAGCTGTGTGAGCTGTTTATATATTTTGGAGATTAATCCTTTGTCTGTTGATTCATTTGCACATATTTTCTCCCATTCTGAGGGTTGCCTTTTCGTCTAGTTTATGGTTTCCTTTGCTGTGCAAAAGCTTTGAAATTTCATGAGGTCCCATTTGTTTTTTTTTTGTTTTTATTTCCATTACTCTAGGAGGTGGATCAAAAAATATCTTGCTGTGATTTATGTCAAAGAGTGTTCTTCCTATGTTTTTCTCTAAGAGTTTTATAGCGTCTGGTCTTACATTTAGGTCTCGAATCCATTTTGAGTTTATTTTTGTGTATGGTGTTAGGGAGTGTTCTAATTTCATTCTTTTACATGTAGCTGTCCAGTTTTCCCAGCACCACTTATTGAAGAGACTGTCTTTTCTCCATTGTATATCCTTGCCTCCTATGTTATAGATTAGTTGACCATAGGTGTGTGGGTTTATCTCTGGGCTTTCTATTCTGTTCCATTGATCTAAATTTCTGTTTTTGTGCCAGTACCATATTGTCTTGATGACTGGAGCTTTGTAGTATAGTCTGAAGTCAGGGAGTCTGATTCCTCCAGCTCCATTTTTTCCCCTCAAGACTGCTTTGGCTCTTCGGGGTCTTTTGTGTCTCCATACAAATTTTTAAGATTTTTTGTTCTAGTTCGGTAAAAAATGCCATTGGTAGTTTGTTAGGGATTGCATTGAATCTGTAGATTGCTTTGGGTAGTATAGTCATTTTCAGAATATTGATTCTTCCAATCCAAGAACATGGTATATCTCTCCATCTGTTGGTATCATCTTTAATTTCTTTCATCAGTGTCTTTTAGTTTTCTGCATACAGGTCTTTTGTCTCCCTAGGTAGGTTTATTCCTAGGTATTTTATTCTTTTTGTTGCAGTGGTAAGTTGGAGTGTTTCCTTAATTTCTCCTTCAGATTTTTCATCATTAGTGTATAGGAATGCAGGAGATTTCTGTGCATTAATTTTGTATCCTGCAACTTTCCCAAATTCACTGATTTGCTCTAGTAGTTTTCTGGTGGCATCTTTAGGATTCTCTATGTATAGTATCATGTCATCTTCAAACAGTGACAGTTTTACTTCTTCTTTTCCAATTTATATTCCTTTTATTTCTTTTTCTTCTCTGATTTCCGTGGCTAGGACTTCCAAAACTGTGTTGAATAATAGTGGTGAGAGCGTACATCCTTTTCTTATTCCTGATCTTAGAGGAAATGCTTTCAGTTTTTCACCATTGAGAATGATGTTTGCTGTGGGTTTGTCGATTATGGCCTCTATTATGTTGAGGTAGGTTCCCTCTATGACCGCTTTCTGCAGAGTTTTTATCATAAATGGATGTTGAATTTTGTCAAAAGCTTTTTCTGCATCTATTGAGATGATCATATGGTTTTTATCCTTCAATTTGTTAATATGGTGTATCATATTGATTGATTTGCATATATTGAAGAATCCTTGCATCCCTGGGATAAATCCCACTTGATCATGTTGTATGATCCTTTTAATGTGTTGTTGGATTCTATTTGCTAGTATTTTGTTGAGGATTTTTCATCTATATTCATCAGTTTTATTGGTCTGTAATTTTCTTTTTTTGTAGTATCTTTGTCTGGTTTTGGTATCAGGGTGATGGTGGCCTCATAGAATGAGTTTGGGAGTGTTCTGTCCTCTGCAGTTTTTTGGAAGAGTTTGAGAAGGATGGGTGTTAGCTCTTCTCTAAATGTTTGATAGAATTCACCTGTGAAGTCATGTGGTCCTGGATATTTGTTTTTTGGAAGATTTTTAATCACAGTTTCAATTTCATTACTTGTGATTGGTCTGTTCATATTTTCTGTTTCTTCCTGGTTCAGTCTTGGGAGGTTATACCGTTCTAAGAATTTGTCCATTTCTTCCAGGTTGTCCATTTTATTGGCATAGAGTTGCTTGTAGTAGTCTCTTAGGATGGTTTGTGTTTCTGCAGTGTCTGTTATAACTTCTCCTTTTTCATTTCTAATTTTATTGATTTGAGTCCTCTCTCCCTTTTTCTTGATGAGTTTGGCTAATGGTTTATCAATTTTATCTTCTCAAAGAACCAGCTTTTAGTTTTATTGATCTTTGCTATTGTTTTCTTTTTTCTATTTCATTTATTTCTGCTCTGATCTTTATGATTTCTTTCCTTCTGCTAACTTTGGGTTTTGTTTGTTCTTCTTTCTCTAGTTCCTTTTGGTATAAGGTTAGGTTGTTTATTTGAGATTTTTCTTGTTTCTTGAGGTAGACTTGTATAGCTATAAACTTCTCTCTCAGAACTGCTTTTGCTGCATCCCATAGGTTTTGGGTCGTCGTGTTTTCATTGTCATTTGTCTCTAGGTATATTTTGATTTCCTCTTTGATTTCTGCAGTGATCACTTGGTTATTTAGTATCGTATTGTTTAGCCTCCATGTGTTTGTGTTTTTTACGTTTATTTCCCTGTAATTCATTTCTAATCTCATAGTGTTGTGGTCAGAAAAGATGCTTGGTATGATTTCAATTTTCTTAAATTTACTGAGGCTTGATTTGTGACCCAGGATGTCATCTATCCTGGAGAATGTTCTGTGCGCACTTGAGAAGAACGTGTAATCTGCTGGTTTTGGATGGAATGTCCTATAAGTATCAGTTAAATCTATCTGGTCTATTGTATCATTTAAAGGTTGTGTCTCCTTATTAATTTTCTGTTTGGATGATCTGTCCGTTGGTGCAAGTGAGGTGTTAAAGTCCCCCACTATTACTGTGTCACTGTCAGTTTCCTCTTTTATAGCTGTTAGCAGTTGTCTTATGTATTGAGGTGCTCCTATGTTGGGTGCATATATATTAATAATTGTTATATCTTCTTCTTGGATTGATCCCTTGATCATTATGTAGTGTCTTTCCTTGTCTCTTGTAACATTCTTTATTTGAAAGTCTATTTTATCTGATATGAGTATAGCTACTCCAGCTGTCTTTTGATTTCCATTTGCATGTAATATCTTTTTCCATCCCCTCACTTTCAGTCTGTATGTGTCCCTAGGTCTGAAGTGGGTCTCTTATAGACAGCATATATATGGGTCTTGTTTTTGTATCCATTTAGCAAGCCTGTGTCTTTTGGTTGGAGCAGTTAAGCCATTCACGTTTAAGGTAAGTATTGATATGTATGTTCCTATTACCATTTTCTTAATCGTTTTGGGTTTGTTTTTTGTAGGTCCTTTTCTGCTCTTGTGTTTCCCACTTAGAGAAGTTCCTTTAGCATTTGTTGTAGAGTTGGTTTGGTGGTGCAGAATTCTCTTAGCTTTGCTTGTCTGTGAATCTTTTGATTTCTCCATCGAATCTGAATGAGATCCTTGCTGGGTAGAGTAATCTTGGTTGTAGATTTTTCCCTTTCATCACTTTAAGTATATCATGCCACTCCCTTCTGGCTTGTAGCATCTCTGCTGAGAAATCAGCTGTTAACCTTATGGGAGTTCCCTTGTATATTATTTGTCATTTTTCCCTTGCTGCTTTCAGTAATTTTTCTTTGTCTTTAATTTTTGCCGGTTTGATTATTTTGTGTCTCGGTGTGTTTCTCCTTGGGTTTATCCTGTATGGGACTCTCTGTGTTTCCTGGACTTGGGTGGCTATTTCCTTTCCCATGTTAGGGAAGATTTCAACTATAATCTCTTCAAGTATATTCTCGGGTCCTTTCTCTCTCTCTTCTCCTTCTGGGACCCCTATAATGCGAATGTTGTTGCGTTTAATGTTGTCCCAGAGGTCTCTTAGGCTGTCTTCATTTCTTTTCATTCTTTTTTCTTTATTCTGTTCCGCAGCAGTGAATTCCACCATTCTGTCTTCCAGGTCACTTATCCATTCTTCTGCCTCAGTTATTCTGCTATTGATTCCTTCTAGTATATTTTTCATTTCAATTATTGTATTGTTCATTTCTGTTTGTTTGTTCTTTAATTCTTCTAGATGTTTGTTAAACATTTCTTGCATCTTCTCGATCTTTGCCTCCATTCTTTTTCCGAGGTCCTGGATCATCTTCCCTATCATTATTCTGAATTCTTTTTCTGGAAGGTTGCCTATCTCCACTTCATGTAGTTGTTTTTCTAGGGTTTTATCTTGTTCCTTCATCTGGTACATAGCCCTCTGCCTTTTCATCTTGTCTATCTTTCTATGAATGTGGTTTTTGTTCCACAGGCTGCAGGACTCTAGTTTTTCTTGCTCCTGCTGTCTGCCCTCTGTTGGATCCATGTGTTTGCATTTTTTACATAGTTTTTCCTGTAATTGATATCAAGTCTCATAGCATTGTGGTCGGTAAAGATACTTGATATGATTTCAATTTTCTTAAATTTACAAAGGCTTGATTTGTGACCCAAGATATGATCTATCCTGGAGAGTGTTCCATGAGCACTTGAGAAGTGTATTCTGTTGTTTTTGGATGGAATGTCCTATAAATATCAATTAAGTCCATCTTATTTTATGTGTCATTTAAAGGTTTTGTTATTTATTTTCATTTTGGATGATCTGTCCATTGGTGAAAGTGAGGTGTTAAAGTCCCCTGCTCTTATTGTGTTACTGTTGATTTCCCCTTTTATGCCTGTTAGCATTTCCCTTAAGTATTGAGGTGCTCCTGTGTTGGGTGCATAAATATTTACAATTGTTATGTCTTTTTCTTGGATTGATGCTTTGATCATTATGTAGTGTGCTTCTTTGTCTCTTGTAATAGTCTTTATTTTAAAGTCTATTTTGTCTGATATGAGAATTGCTACTCCAGCTTTCTTCTGATTTCCATTTGCATGGAATATCTTTTGCCATCCCCTCACTTTCAGTCTGTATGTGTCCCTAGGTCTGAAGTGGGTCTCTTGTAAACAGCATATATACAGGTCTTGTTTTGTATCCATTCCACCAGTCTATGTCTTTTGGTTGGAGCAGTTAATCCATTTACATTTAAGGTAATTTTCGATATCTATGTTCTTATTACCATTTTCTTAATTGTTTTGGTTTTGTTTTTGTAGGTCTTTTCCTTCTCTTGTGTTTCCTTCTTAGAGAAGTTCCTTTAGCATTTGTAGTAAAGCTGGTTTGGTGGTGCTGAATTCTCTTAGCTTTTCCTTGTCTGTAAAGGTTTTAATTTCTTTGTCAAATCTGAATGAGATCCTTGCTGGCTAGAGTAATCTTGGTTTTAGGTTTTTCCCTTTCATCACTGTAAATATGTCCTGCCCCAGCCTTCTGACTTGCATAGTTTCTGCTGAAAGATCAGCTGTTAATGTTATGGGGATTCCCTTGTATGTCATTTGTTGATTTTCCCTTCCTGCTTTTATTATTTTTTCTTTGTATTTAATTTTTGAATGTTTGATTAATATGTTTCTTGGCATGTTTCCCTTGGATTTATCCTGTATGGGACTCTCTGCGCTTCCTGGACTTGATTGAGTATTTCCTTTCCCATGTTAGGGAAGTTTTCGACTACAATCTATTGTAATATTTTCTCAGGTCCTTTCTCTCTCTCTTCTCCTTCTTGGACCCCTATAATGCGAATGTTGGTGCATTTAATGTTGTCCCAGAAGTCTCTGAGACTGTCCTCAATTCTTTTCATTCTTTTATTTTTATTCTTCTCTGAGGTAGTTATTTCCACTATTTTATCTTGGAGGTCACTTATCCATTCTTCTGCCTCAGTTATTCTGCTATTGATTCCTTCTAGAGAATTTTTCATTTCATTTATTGTGTTGTTCATCATTGTTTGTTTGCTCTTTAGTTCTTCTAGGTCCTTGTGAAACGTTTCTTGTATTTTCTCCATTCTATTTCCAAGATTTTGGATTATCTTTCCTATCATTACTCAGAATTCATTTTCAGGTAGACTGCCTATTTCCTCTTCATTGGTTTGTTCTGGTGGGTTTTTACCTTGGTTCTTCATCTGCTGTGTAGTTTTCTGTCTTCTCATTTTGTTTAACTTACTGTATTTGGGGTCTCCTTTTCGCTGGCTGCAAGTTCGTAGTTCCTGTTGTTTTTGGTATTTGCCCCAGGTGGGTGAGGTTGGTTCAGTGGCTTGTGTAGGCTTCCTGGTGGAGGGGACTGGTGCCTGTGTTCTGGTGGGTGAAGCTGGATCTTGTCTTTCTGGTGGGCAGGACCGCGTCTAGTGGTGTGTCTTGGGGTGTCTGTGAACTTATTATGATTTTAGGCAGCCTCTGTGCTAATGGGTGGGGTTGTGTTCCTGTCTTGCTAGTTGTTTGGCATGGGGCATCTGGCACTGGTACTTGCTGGCCATTGTGTGGAAGCTGGGTCTTAACGTTGAGATGGAGATCTCTGGGAGAGCTCTTGCCAATTGATATTATGTGCGGCCAGGAGGTCTCTGGTGTTCCAGTGTCCTGAACTCGGCTCTCCCACCTCAGAATCTCAGGCCTCACACCAGGCCAGAGCACCAAGACCCTGTCAGCCACACAGCCAGGTACATGGGGATTTTCTTGTCTTTTGGGAAGTCTGAGGTCTTCTGCCAGCGTTCAGTGGGTGTTCTGTGAGAGCTGTTCCACATGTAGATGTATTTTTATGTATTTGTTGGGAGGAAGGTGATCTCCACATCTTACTCCTCCACCATCTTGAAGGTCCCTCTCCTTTTATTCTCTAAGTTAAATATGTATGTGTATAAAATCATACAACTGCTTATTTAATCAGATAAATCGTTCATCTAATTTAATAATTTTAATGAGGTGTTGAATTATTTAGAAATGAATAGCTTGGTGTTTTGTTTGTCGTGGATTTTACTGTCGAAAAGTTGCTGTGGTCTGAGCCATTATTTGATATTGGGAAGCTTGTATACTATTTAAGTTACTTTTTTATTCAAAGGATAGTGAATATTCCTGGTACCTGAACCTTTAGCATCTTGGAGGTGGTTGGCTGCTCTGCCTATATGTGTGGAGGGCCTGAATTTTTAATAATAGTCATGATAATATTGCCACCAATGCTACAATTCCTGTCATCTGCTCTGCTACCTTGCCCCTGCAAATGTTGTGCTCCTCCAAAATAGCCGGTGGGCCCAGAACATGCCATTGACACTGTTACTGTTACTAGCTTTGTCCACTCAGCAGTCCACCAGGGGTTGCCCAGGTTTGTACTAGCAAGATTCACAGGGTGAATTTCCTGCCTCTGCAGCTGCTGTACAGCATTTTTAGGTGGAATTTGTCTCAGTAACCCATATAACAGAATTTCCTAATTTAATATTCAGCATGGCTATGCTGGTATGAACTAGTTGAAAAGCAGCTCTAGGTATGCCAGCTGTGTCAGTTAGGATGAAGTTCTGCTGCATATAACAGCTTAAACAAGACAGATGTTTATTTTTCTTTTTTATGTAAGAGAGTCTGGAGATGGGCAGTTCGGGGCTGCTATGGTAACTTGATAGTCTCTAGGAATCTATGTTCCTTCTCTTCTCTTTGATGCTCTGTTATACTGGCATTCTGTCCTGTGGTTCAAAAGCTGCTACTCAAAATCTAGTCATCACGCCATACCCCAGCCAGCAGGAAGGTGCGCAAATGGAGGGAAGAAAGGTGCGGTGCCTTCCTTTTAGAAGACTTCCTAGAAGTCCCACACAACATTTTTCTTTATATCTCTTTGTCTAGTACTTTACTACACAGTCACATATAAGAGCAAGGGAAGCTGGAAAATTTAGTCTCCAAACTGGGATGTTATATTTCTAAGCCATAATTAAGATGATAGCTAAAGGCTGGGTGGTAGAGACAACTTGCACTTTTCCACACCACCCCTTAATTCATTTTCCTGTTTCCTTAAGGAAGGTAGCAAAAGCACAAGGACACAAAGAAACAGATGGAAAATATAAAATGTTCACTCAAGCTATCATTTAAAATTACTTTGATTCTGGCTTATGAACATTTGAAAACACTTGCTAGGAACAAATTTCTTCCATCAGTATACTAAAATATCAGCATCCTCTGGTCCTACCCTCACAGAAATCCTTGACCTGGACTGGGATGCTGATTTTAATAATGATAATATTTTCAGTGTATGCGGCTTAAAGCCTTTAGGGGAAGAAAATAGAGATCTGTGGTCCTGGATATTGCTGAGTATGTTTGGTGTGCTTGAGAGGAACAGAGTAACACTGAATACACAGATGCTGATGCAGATCCGCCACTCTACCGAGTCCAATTGTGAAGATTTTATAAGAAGAAACTGTATCTTCCCAAGAACTCTAGTCTGAGGGGAAAAAATAACAAAACCAAATTCATATTTGTAAGCATGCTGTACATTTTCAAGAAGCTCCTTTATTGATATGTTTTAATTGCTTCCTATTTGCCCTGTTGGTGAGGGAGGGATTCCCATCCTAGGGTTATGAGGATGGTCAAACACCTGAGACTTGACACTGGGCAGATGAGTTTGATGGTAGTTCGTTAGTCATATATACTCATAGCCTGGAGGAGGAGGATATTGTATGCTATACAGGCTCATTCAGGTGTTGGACTTGGGAACAGAATGAAAAGCTCTGTCATAGTAAGAGGGTAAGATGCTCCCTGGCACCCATAGGAGGGTGTGCTTGGCTTGTTTGAATAATTTTGCAGGTTGGTAGGAAGTTAAAACCAGCTACTCAGGCCTGAGCGGGAACTGTGCCTGACCCCTTTGTTAAGGACGACAGTTTGGCTAGGAGACCTCATCTAAGGGAGGAGAGTTGAGAGGCAACCTTGCAGTTAGAGCATTCAGGGCTCTCCTATTTCAACAGATGTCAAGGCAGCACATAATATTGATCATTAATATTAGGCTGTACACCACATGCTGCAGATTTTTCTGCTCCTCATTGGAGATCAGTTTAAACATGGAGGCTTGAGTCTTTGTAATTTACCTCTGTTTGCTAAGTACAGTGAATATTCAATACTTGACTAAATTTCCTTTTCTTTTAAAAGTATATTAATATTTATTTCAGAAAGAATCCAATGGTTACAGCGTTTATAGTCTTGATATTGTATCAGGTAAAGAGAAAACATCAAATAGCTATTTCTTTTTTTCTGCAGAGGACATGTCAGCAGTGGGACAGTCCTTACCATGAAGTATGCAGGGACGTTAGTGGCATGGGTCTCTGGCAAAGGAAAAGAGGCTGGACTGGGCTAGGGAAATTGACATAGCTCTATAACTGGCCCATAGGGGGAATGGTCAGATAATATCCAAAAAGATATGGTGAGCTCACACATAATTTAGGGTTGGCACTTATATCTTTGGGAGTAAACATCAGTGGTAGCGGTGATTTCCAAACTCAGGAAGGTAGCAGTACCTTGACAATGAATTATTAATTCAGTGGCTCTGGTAAAATGGAGAAGTCCTGTCCTGGGTGTGGTCACAGAGGTGTTTCATATGGCATCAGAGACAGTGCTTCTCACCCAGCAGGAAACACTGGTAGAGCTAAACCATTGGGGATTGAATGATTCTAGCAGCTAAGGGACAGAGATTCTTAGGGAGAGTTTTGAGTGTCCAGGTTTTATCAGAAACTAATTTGTTTTATCTTTTAAAAATAACTGAATGGGGATACCCCTGCCCTATCATTCAGATTTTCTTTTATTATATCAGTGATGCAAAACATGTTAAGCAAAATTTTTCCTCTTAGAATTTCAGTCTTTAAAAATATCTGTCAATTGTATGGGGGAAAAACATCCACTCTTGTTTGGAACACAGAAACTGTACTAAAATGAGTTAGGTTAATGTTACAACAAACACTAGTTGATCAGCTACTATATTTTTGGCATTAAACTATGTGTTTAAAAGTCCTATAAAGAAATATGCATGACTGTCCCCTTTTCTATGCTCATAAATAATTGCAAACAAAATAGTATGACGAGAGTTTCATGAAAACTGCTTTGTGTGCTTGCTTTAGAAGTGAAGACGCAAAATATTCCACTGGTCTGATAAAAGAAAAAAAAAATGTAGGGGAATCAAAGTTAAGGTGAGACTTGAAAGATGGGTAGAAATGTTTTTTTAAAATAAAGTTTATTTTTACGCAAACTAATATGTACTCAAAATATTTCCAAAATGTTCCAAGAAAAATGTAAAACAATTTCATCACTTTTTGAAAAGTACTGATAACATTTTCATGCATAAGGCCTTTCATGCCTTATGTTGTTTTACATACTCTACATACAATTCTCTAAATTGTATTTTCCTAAATTCTTAAAAACTTCTAGAATATATGGATTCCATAAAATACATGTACCATAATTTAAGCAATTCCCCACTCAGACAATTTGAACTCTGAATTTCTAGGAATAGATTAATCAAAAGTTGAGGTTACAATTTTAATGCTGTAATCTAGGATTTTAACTTTTTAAAGCTGTTGTTAAGGATGTGTTTCACCATACACTTGGCATTATAATTATAATTTTTAGTATTTACTCATTTATGGATTAAAATAATATGCAATTATTTAAGTTGAATTTATTTGGTTGAATATTTTTTCCATTTACTTTCCAATCAGTTGAAATTTTTTATGTGAAATACATTTTTGACATTTCTATGCATTCACCTAATGTCATCTATGTGTTTCTAATCATTTATATTAATTCCTTATATATTAGATATTAAACTAGGAACAGTATTCTTCTGTTATGCTTGTCTTAAATATTTTCCCAATTTTCTAAACAGTGAACATTTTATGTATTTTAATCTGTCAATTTATTTTTTATTTAAATAAAGTTTAGAAATGCTCTCAGACAGGAGAATTTTATTGTACATAGATACAGACATTGCCTTTCAAGAGACAAGTGGCATCAAAGACTGTGAATAGGTGAAAGACTAGTTTAGTTGGAATCAAGATTTGTGCAAATCAGTACTGATGCCTAAATTTGGGAAGGTGGTTGGTGATAAAGAGATCTGCCTTCCATTTCTGTAAAAAATGTCTTTGGGATTTTGATAGGGATTGAATTGAATTTGTAGATTTCTTTGGGTAGCTTGGACATTTTAACAACATTAAGTCTTCTAATTTATGAGCACAGGATGTTTTTCCATTTGTGTTTTGTTTAATTTCTTTAATCAAGGTTTTGTAATTTTCAGTATATAAATCTGTCACCTCCTTAGTTAAGTTTATTCCTAAGTATTTCATTCTTTTTGGTGCTGTTGTAAATGGGATTTTTTTTTCCAAATTTCCTTTTCAGATAGTTTGTTGTTAGTGTATAGAAAGAATGGATTTTTTTGTATGTTGATTTTGTATCCTGAAACTTTACTGAATTCATTTGTTAGTTGTCACAGTTTTTCGTAATGATGTGTTTAAGGATTTCTATGTATAAGATCATGTCATGTGCAAACAGGTATAATTTTAATTCTTTCCTTTCAATTTGGATGCCTTTAATTTCTGTCTTTCTTTCTAATATTTTGCAATATTTGACAATATGAACGGACCTTGAGGACATTATTCTAAGTGAAATAGCCAGACACAGAAAAACAAATACTGCATGATTCCACTTATATTAGGTATTTAAAATAGTCAAATTTATAAACTCAAAGGCTGGAATGGTGGTTCTCAGAGGCTGTGGGGAGAAGGAAATGTGGAGTTATTAATCAACACAAAGTTTCAGTTAAATAAGATAAACTCTGAAGATGTGATGTACAATATTGTACACATAGTCAACAATAATGTATGGTACTCTTAAAATTTGTTGTGTTCTTATCTCAATGAAAATTTTTAAGAAATGGAAATGCTTCAGAAAAAGGGAGGGGTGTGTTATGACTTCCAGCTCAGGAATGATTTTTTTTCAGTTGAGAATTGAGGGACCACTGAAGGTTTTGAACAGAGAAGTGCTATGATAAAAATGACTTTTTAGATAAGTTAACTTGTTACTATGTATTGGATCAGTTGGAAACAGGAATGAGTGAGTGATTGGGGAAACCAGGTGTATTAGTTTCCTATTGCTATAGGGAATTACCACAAACTTAGTAGCTTAAAACAACACAAATTTATTATCTATAATTCTGGAGGTCAAAAGTTAGAAATGGATTTCACTGGACTGAAATTAAGGTGTAGGTCAGGCTGTGCTTTGTCTGGAGCTCTGGGGAGGATCTGTTTCCTTGACTTTTTCAGCTTCCAGAGGATACCTGTGTTCCTTAGCTCGTGACCCCCTGCCTCTGTCTTCAAAGCTAATAGGATAATATTTTTGTATATTTTTCTGACTATGAACATCTGCTTTCATAATCACATTTTCTCTGACTGTGACCCTTTTATCACCCTCTTATCAGGACACCTCTGGTTACATTAGACCCAACAGTATAATCCAGGATAATCTCCCCATGTCAAAATGCTTAATTTAATCACATCTGCAGAGTCCCCTTTTGCCATGTACTATAACATATTCACAGGCTCCAGAGATTAGGACACGGACATCTTTGGGGGACCATTATTCTGTCTACCACACAAGCATAGGACATAAATTCATATGCGAATTAATGAAGACCTGAACTATAGTGATGGCTATGAGATTGATACTTCTCTGTACCTCCCTCTATAACTGATCCATCATAAAAAGTCTATTGTCTCTTCCTATGCATGATCCATTGAAGCTATCTATTTCTTACTTTTTATTCCCACTGAACCGTTCTTCACTTTGCCAATTTTGTGCTTTTGCTAACTGTTGACTTCATCTAACGGTTATTTCCTGTATCTTCTTTAGCTATCCAAATTTTGCTAATTCATTGTTAAATTGCATTTCTTTTTGTGTTTAAAAGGAGATAAACCATACTTAAGTGATTTTCTTCCCTGGTCTATGAGACTTCTGTTGAGTTTTTATTGTTTAGTCATTTTCAGAGTTTTAGGCTTTTCCACAAACATGGCGGGTAATTGCACTGAGTTTGTTCATTGCAAATCACCCTGGAAATTCATCCAAATGATTAATTTTTCAAAAAAAAAAAACTCAACCAAATGAATTTTCAATTCATGCATGTATGCAGAATCTAAGCTCTGAATCATTTTTGGTTTCTCCCTGTTTCTTTCCTCCCCTCTGGTCAACAAACCATTTACATTAAAACACAAACAAAAAAGCCAACAGGATAGTTAGCTTTCTCTCCTCATTTTAGAAAGGAAAATCTGAAGCTCAAAGAGATGTCATGATGAGGTCACCAAACTATATAAAAATATTCAAACCCCAGACTCATTTTTATAGCAGGCATCTTGGTATTACACCACACTGCCTGAAGTCCAAATCACTGAAAATTAAATCCTCATATACCCATCAAGGAACTGCTTCTTTCAAGGCTTTGTGAAGAGAAGAGAATTTCTGATAATCTGCTGGTATTTTGTAAATCTAAGGCATAGAGTATAAAAATGTGGAGCGGAAAGACGGTTAAACCTTTCATTTTCTAGTGAGCATGCACTCTAGGGTGGGGCTGTTGAAAGAAGTAATTTGACCCTATTTTTCCCCCTACCCCCAAAAATAAAGTGAGGAACTCAATATTGGCTATTGAGACAGGAAGAAGTTAGATTTATCAGAGCAGACATTTCAGGTTAGTTGGAATCTCTGGCTTTCCATATCTGTCCCTGATATCCAATGGTGCCTGGGTCCCTGGGTCAACAATCTGGTCCATTCCACAGAGCACAGTCAAATAAAAGATCAGAAGAGAAGTCTTTACTGGCTGGCTGTCACGTGGATATTTTTCCTCTCACCCATTAAAAAGATTTTACCAGATCCAGTTTCATAGGCCTGCAAATTTGGGAACTGCCTTTTAAAGCTGCTAGTCTGAGGTGGAAATAGGGTCAAGCCTTTAATCACAAGATGCATGAGAAAGAGGTGATAAAGTCAGGTACTGTGTGAAAACAGGCATATTGGGAAGTCTAGGGTTGGTGGCTTTTTCTCTGAAGAAACAAAAAGGCAACAAACAGCTTAAAGAGCTAGGAGTAAGACAGCATGCATTCACAAATCTTTATTGGTGAATGTCTTCCAGGATATTTATCTGGTCACAGAAGGATCATCAGCTGACTAGGGAGAAACTTAGATATAAGACTATATCTAACATCTCTCTACCTTTATCTCTTTAATAACATACTTCCTCATTTTCTCTTACTTTGGATGTGGGCAGTTCCTGGTGACTGGATTTCAAGTAGATTGTCCCCAGCTTAGGATGGTTTGACTGCTGAGTTTCGGACTTTATGATGGTGTGAGAGGGATACGCATTCAGTAGACCACACTTCGGAGTTTGAATTTTCATCTTTTCCTGGGTCAGCAATATGGAGTATCCTGGGCTATGATTCTCTCTCACGATGCAGGGCAGGGCAACGCAGCGGCCACAGCTCCCAGTCAGCCACGTGATACCCTTACAACCATTCTGAACTCATACAACTATTCTGTTGTTCACTTTCAGTACAGTATTCAATAAATTACCTGAGATTTTCAACACTTTATTATAAAACAGGCTTTGTGTTAGATGATTTTGCCCAACTGGAAGCTAATGTAAGTGTTCTGAGCACATTTAAGGTAGGCTAGGCTAAACTATGATGTTTGGAAGGTTAGGTGTATTAAATGTATTTTTGACTTACAATATTTTCAACTTGTGATGGGTTTATCAGGACCTAACCCCATTGGAAGTCAAGGAAAATCTGAAGCACAGAATGTAAGTGCCACGACAGACAGAAGTGTGTGTGTGTGTGTGTGTGTGTGTTTTAAACCTTAAAGCATAACTCTTGAATTACTATAGCATGCTCCACTCTTCAGCAGAAAAGACAGATTTCATAGTGTGTCACTTAACTGTGAATGTACCAACAATGCAGAGTTCAAAAGTACAAATGTTGTAGCCAGAAACTTTGGGTTTCTTGGAAAGATTTTTGGGAAATCTTTTAAGATTGTAGCTGTCTAAAACTCTGCCTACTAGAAATTTTCACATAGGCTCTGTCATATCCTATAAAAGACTAGCTCATAAACGGGAGAACGATTGTTCTGATACAGAGTGATTGCATTGCAGTACTCATTGTGAGAGCAGGAATAAACAGGTAAGGAACTAGCGGATCTTCTAGAGGACAGTGCTTTATTGCCACAGATACCTACCCTAGGCTAACTTCACCCTAAATCGCTGTAATAAATGACTGCTGAAATTCAAAAGGAACAAAAACTTACTGAACATTTCGACACCTGTAACCAATGCAGTGTTTTAACCAACAAGAGGCTTGAGGGTGATGAAATGTAATTGTGACAGCTCTGACAACTTTGCTAACCCACAAATTCTATTCAGGTAAATGCAGACCCTCTATATGAAATGAAAATATATTGTAATTCTACTGTGGCAAATATAGTAAGATAATAATAAAGTGATAAACTATAGTGAGGGATGGAAACTGAAGAACCCTTGGAAAAATACAACTGGTGCTAAGAAGTGACTCTGGGGATTCAGGAAAATCTGGGAAGGAAAGAAGGAAAGTGACATAGTGATCACCTACAGTAATTTAGGCATGGTCTGTGCCTTCTGGAATATGAGCCTATCACAATCTGTTTGTAACTAAGAAGGTTGTTCCAGTACTTGCAGAAATAGGAACTGATAATCTATTTGATATCAAGCTGAGAACAAATTCATGGTCCTTTCTAAAGTTCTGTGCATGTGGGCCTTCCCTGGTGGTCCAGTGGGTAAGACTCTGCACTCCCAATGTGGGAGGCCTGGGTTTGATCCTTGGGCAGGGAACTAGATCCTGCATGCATGCCGCAACTAAGAAGCCTGCATGCCACAACTAAAAAAAAAAGACCCGCATGCTGCAACTAAAGATCCCGCGTGCCACAACAAAGATCCCGTGTGCTGCAACTAAGACCCAGCGGAGACAAAAAAAAAAAAAAAAAATTCTGTGTATGTGGAAGAGTTCTAAATTATTGCAAGTTTAAAGAAGCAAGGAGGTGTAACCAATGCCTTGCCTGCCCATTTAAAAAAAAAGGAATTAAAACAATGGTATATACTAGGAACTCTTTCTGTCTTATTCTTATTTATACCCCAAGTGTTTAAGAAAGAGTCATACAGAAGATATATTTTGAATAAGTGTGGGTAAAGGAACTTGGCGTTTGCAAACTGAAATTGATTGGGAGTTCTTATTGTTTGTATGTATGTATTAGATACACTTGAAACTGTGTCTGGGCATTGTATACACTTCTCTTAAAAACTTCATAATATAATTGGTGGGGTGTGTTTATATATATATTACATGTAATTATAATATTTAATAATTATATATTACATATAATTGATATAGTTGGTAGTTCTGAGTGGGAGGAGCTCTGTTAATTAAAAATCATTAGGAAAGGTAAGAATAAATTAATATAAATATACTATTTGAATAATTAAGACAGTATTGTTATTGTACTAGCAGAGGTTTGAGATGGAACTTGAAGAATTTAGTACCACTTGGTCAATAAACAATTATTTTCCCTGAAGATTCAAACAATGAAAAACTAATCAATACCAGGTTTTTTGTTGCCTTCCATAGAGTGCTCCTTATAGGAGTTATCCTTGGTCACCTTTTATATTATATACTTCTTTCCAATATTTTAAATATGAGTTAAATTAGTACAAATGTAAGCTAGATTAAGCAACTGACAAATGACTACTGGCTTACTCTCCATTACATTTGAAACAAATTAAGGTATATTAGATAAAATTAGGCCAGAGACCAAGGAACAACTCTATCCTGCCTCAAATCATTGCTTCTCCTCTTCATACAGTTCCAAAGAGATAGAGACATAATGAACTGTCACTTTATCATCAACTGGGATTGTGTCCCAAGTGGACGGCTGAGCTAGAACGTGGACTTTTCAGCTTCCTACTGACAGTACTTCTCCTCAGACCCATATCTTGGACCTTACTACCCTCTGGCTACTTTTAAGAAGGGCAGGAGAAAGAGAAAAGTGATAAGGTCTGTTCAGGGATGGCAGACCCTAGGGGACCTTACTTTCCCAGCAGAGGAAGAGAGCTTTACCCATGTATAAGACTTTTAAATATACAGTTACTTCTTCCACTAGCAATGGCGGTCTGATCATTCTTTTTGAATCTCATCGATCAGATTAATAAAATTTTTCCTTCCAGTATTTGCAGGCTGGAGTGAGAAGGGGAAAGAATGTAAGGGAGGAAGGAGTCTTGAGTGTGTCCTATCCTTAATGGCCTACAGTTTTTGATTAAATGCAGATACAGGCACAAATTCCAATTAAATCTTATTATAGTCACAGAAATATATGCATTCATAATAATGTGGAATTTGGACTTATTTGGCCAATGCTTTGCCACATCCTTGGAGAAATTTCCAGTTACTTTGGGATCTTAGAGATCTAGGGCACAATGTAAGTCAGACAGGAAAATTGAGTGATTTCATTCTCCTCATTGAATACATCTATCACAAAGGTATAAGATCCTAGTCAACCAAATATCAGAGGCAGCTGCATCCAATTTACCCCCATTCTCATATCAATCTTTCCAACCAGTCTCTTATATCCATTGAGGGTTTACAATTCTTAGTAATTTAACCTTGATTAGGGGCAAAAAAAAAGTATAAATGAGACCTGAAGGTGTTAGTGAGAAAGGGTGACCATGGGTTGGTTGCCCTTTGCTAGCTCTGGGTCCTCCCCCTGCCCATGATTGTGCAGGAATATGTGTCCATCTAGACGTCTGGCTGACCACGTACGGGTCAGTGGAGAGACTAGTTCCATGATTATAAGTGCTAGAACACAGCCAAGGAGATGTGCAGACCAACCAGGGTTTCCAGATTTATATTTGAGATGGAGATTTTAAGAGCATACAGGTGGATAGTAGAGAAATCATGAATAGTTCTTCCCCCCTCGCCCCCAATTAAGGGCAGATATTATGTCTGATTTCTAAGATGAATAAATAGGAAAACAGTATGTACTAACATGAGATCTATGTACAGATTTTGTGGCATACAAGGAGAAGAAAATTTAAAATGGAGGTGCAAATATGGTGGTAATACATTGTAGTACGTGGAGATAAATTTTAAAAGCTATTGTTTTGTAATTTCAATAATTCAAAACATGAACACTGTGAAACAAGAGAACAAAGAGGAAATAAGGCAAAGGACCGAGATGAAAACAGAGCCAGACAAGGTAAGTAAATATCAGGATGATACTAAAACCTGCCATATGAGAAATAAAATATGCATTAGATATAATAAAGATAAAAACTGACACCACAGAAAAGGGAATGAGTGATGTGAGACGCACATTTGGG
Source organism: Balaenoptera borealis (assembly GCF_965194805.1). Lineage (NCBI taxonomy): Eukaryota > Metazoa > Chordata > Mammalia > Artiodactyla > Balaenopteridae > Balaenoptera > Balaenoptera borealis. The sequence goes on from NC_138865.1 coordinate 92,481,756, forward strand.
AAACTTTTCCAGGATACAGAGTGAGAGGATTAAGATATGAAGATGATGACAGCTAAGATGAAACATGAAAGATTATGGAGAACCAACATAACAGGTAAATGAACAAGATATCAAAACGAATGGTAAAATCTCAGTAATCAAAGTTGTGACTATAGAAAACTTTCCTAAACTGAAGAAAGCATTGAATCTGTGGAGTAAATAGTCTCACTGAGAAGCAGGCAGCATTAATGAAATGAAGCCAATATTTAGGTACTTCCTGCTGAGATATCTGAATTTCAAAGGATATAAGAAAAAAATACATTCAGGAAACAATCAGATTATTTGTATAGAAAAAAAAAATTAAGTGGATCTAGGATGTCTCCATTGCTAGATGGCAATGCTAGAAGCAATGTTTAAAGTGGTGGGAAGACAATGACAATGTTATGACTAAAGATCCCACATTCAGACATATTGCCTTTTTTGTGCAGTGGCAACAGAAAGATACTGTATAATATGCACAACTCATGAGATGTAGTACAAAAGTTCCATCCAGATAATATTACTAAGATATTCTCAGACAAAGAGATGAATCATAATGAAGAAACTGAGAATGGTGAAGTTATGAGTACTGGCAGTTATAGTAAAATCAGTTAAATGAATAGCATAAGTAATTATAATGATTACCAACATAATCAAAATATAAATTTCAAAACAAATTTTAAAGAGAATATTAATAATATAAATTATTAAAATATAATATTAAAAACCTGGGTATAAAATTCTAGATCAGGCAATGAGTGGGGAATTTGGTAGAAATAGAATCATTAACATTAGAAGGATATTGGGTTTTGTGTGCATTTTCTTTTTCTCTAACGACCTTGGTGATTATCTCAGAAAGTTCGTTTACTTGTGTTTTTATATACACAATCATTTCATCGATAATTTTTCACAGTATCTATTCCTTTACAGTAGTTTTGTCTCTTACTTCTGCTTTTTGTTTCTGTAAAGATTTTGCAGAAACAAACACAGAAACCTGCTGTTGCCACTGGCGATGACCAACAAGGCCTGCATAGCAGGGCTCCCAGTTACCAAGCCTGGCTTATTCTTTCCTTTGTTGTTTGGTCCAATCAGTCTCATAATTATCACTGGCAAGGCTGTTTCTGGCATGAAGGATCCATAGCAGATTCCTAATGCTTGATTTCCTAGGACTGCCAGGGTATTCAGACAAACGAAGTCAGCTTTAGATTGCTCTGTGTGGCAGAACTATTCCCTTTGATTGTTAATTAGTCCTTTGATCTGTATTAACAATGTCAGTCTAGCAAGTGTCACTGTCACCTTGGGACTGCAACTCTTCTTTCACATACACACTTGTCGGTAATTTTAGAAGCATATAATGGTCACTGATAGCCTGGTCTGTGAGTGACACGTGATCCTAATTAGGAACCAGACTGCATTTAAAACAGGAGGAAGAAAACTCAGGCTGGTCCACAAGGCAATTTTGCAGTGGAGGCAAGTTGCCTTCCTAGTTCCAACCTGTCCTCTCTGATCAGAGGGTCTCGCAGCCTCTGCCCACCTGGGCTCACATCGTGCTTCTTCTCCATCCACCCTGTTCCATTTAGGCCTCTCTGTCCAGATATGGCTGTTGCTCTCCTCTGAACCCAGACTTATAGTCACCAAGCTTTCCCCCCTCGTCGGTTGTATGATTTCCCCATCTTCCCCCTCTGTTTAGATCCTCACGGTTAGGACCACTTAGCTTCCACCTGCAGTGTTGGTCCTGCCCATAATTCCTAGAACTAAATCTGACCAGAGACAGGAAGTACTGAAATAGTTCTACCTCTAGAATTGTCCTACTTGCTGTTAGTCTGATCCTTACATAAGCCCAAGTTTTCTTAACTGGGGTCCTGTTCTCACGACTGGGATTTTGTTTTGATGATACGACATGTTCCTCAGGTACTGGGATGCTATCATGCTCTCCCAGGCTTTTCCCAGGACTAAAACCCTGTCCCAAAGCCCATTCTGGTGGCTGAACTCTGACTTTCCTGACATTTACTGATTCCAGGCCTCCCAGATATGTTGTCTCTCTGCTTTGCCAACTTTGCCAACTGGGATACTCTGCTGATTCACTTTGAAGCTTTTCTGCTTAATACACATGTGGATTGGGGCTTGATATCCTTTTGCTCTTCGTCAGTATTTTTTCCTTTTTTCTGTAGCATGACTCACCTATGCAGCTTTTCTGGGTCTCAACTGAATGACAGTGATGCTTAGCAAGGCCTCTCCACTCTGTTTGGGCCAGAACTCAGTCTCCGAGCACTGTACACTATCAGACATCTCAGTTCAGTTCTTGACTTCAGAACCATTCCTTTCTGTTTGGCCTTACAGAATTTTGTGCCACACAAGTGCAGCCCAGCCTCTTCCAAGGACCCATGGGAATAACCCATACCTACTTCTTTCTATAGCTCCCACCTTTCTGGTGCCCTGCTCAGCGCCCTGCTCTCCATTCTCTGCCTTCTCAGCTCAGCAAGACCATTGCTTTTTGCAGGGGCCTCAACTCCCTGTTTCATGATGGGAAACTGCTCTCTGATAGAAAGCTAGGGCAACAGTGGGATTCATCCAATGTACTTTCGTTCTCTCCAGAATTACAGACCTGTTGGTAGTCTAATGCCTCAAAGTAGTTATGTCATATATTTTATACAGTTATATGGTTGTTTTTTATGGTAGGTTAAGCCTGAAACCTGTTACTCTGCCATGACCGGAAGCATGGAATTTTGTGTTTTTGTTTTTATTGATAGTGTTGAAAAGTTTCTGTCAGTTTCACAACTTGTTATTGATTATGTCATGTACGTTTTTAGTAGCTGTGAAATTTGGGAAATCCTTTGTCAAGTTTCCTTTATATATGAGTTAATGCAACTGCTCAATATCCCTTTAGCTAGATCTCCAAAGTGGCCACAGCTACTCCATATCACCAGATGGGAGGGTAAATAGACAAAAAGTCAGAGTGGAGAAACAGGGTCATAAGGGACTACTCTTAAAATGTCCAACTTGGACGAGTTTACAAAATTAGAAGAGCATGTGAATACAATGCTGGAGCCTCGCCCAGACTTTGGAAGGGACTTGTGGAAAAAAAAAAAAAAGAAAAGGAAAGAAAAAGTGTCCTTAAATTGCATTTGCCTCATAGTACATCGGTTTCTTTTGCCATCTTCTGACCAAGGATTTCTGCCGTTTTCTACTTGCCTTTTTTATAGAGTCTACCCTCTGTTCTGAGCCGGAAAAAATCAATTCCTGACTCAAAAAATCAGTTATTTTCTCAGGATTTTTGACATACCATGTTTAGCCATCCTCTTCCCCCAAAAGACAGTATCCAGCTTCTGATGTCTCTTTATAATCCTAAATTTGGCAGAAATTAAACTGTCACCCACAGATATCCTAACCCTGCCTGATGAATTTATCCTCTGATTTGACTATTCCAAGCAGATCTCTGAAAGTTCAGATACCTCAGAATAGGAAAGCCTTGCACAATTGCTGAGAACCCACAGATCTTAAAAGTGAAGGAAATTGTGTTGGAGTCCACAGAGCATTTTAATTAAAATAGAACTTTAGGATGTACTGTAAAAGCAGAAATTATACATCCTGGCAAACACTCCTTTACAAATATTAAATTATTTTTTGGCATATTTTTTGACACTTATTTGTGAAACTAGAGTTAGTTACTCAGAAGTATTTGGTTTTAGAAATTGAACATAATCTCTGGGATTAAAACCTAAAGATGGTCAATGTTGACATTAAAAAGTAGTTTTGGGGACTTCCCTGGCAGTCCGGTGGTTGACTTCACTCTCCCAATGCAGGGGGCATGGGTTCAATCCCTGGTCCGGGAACTAAGATCCCGCATGCTGCATGGCGCGGCCAAAAAAAAAAAGTAGCTCTGTTCGTTCATCATTTAGTACAAAGATAGTCATATGAAGATATTTTTCGGGTTGAGAAGATACCATACGCACTCACAAGCATTTTCTTTTATATATTATAAACTTGATATGGTAGAAATATGACAGATTTTCATTTCTTCAGATTAGCTAGCGCAGGCCTTCCCAGGTAAAGATGAAATATCATTTGTGTTGTATTCTGCCTGAAATAACATAGATTTTGGAATTCTACCTTTAAGTGGGAAGACCCTGAAAGATACTAATTAGTAGATAACCCATTTCTTATCTAAGAGTCATAGGTCAGAAGAATTTATATATAGTTTTAGTTCCCTGATAGAAATTCATATTTATGTTGATTATTTAAAAATATGTAGGTAGACCTTTCATGTATCACACTAGTTTGTAAATCAGAAAAAGTCTCTGGGGAGGCATATGAAAAGTTAATTAGAGCAGTAGGAAATCACTCTTCATTTCTGTAAAGATATCTAAAATAATTTTTAAAAAGGAAAATTAAAATTTGGCATTCTCAAAGAATTGGACCTAGATAAGGCATCTTAGAGCAGTAGCTTACTCTGGTGAAATGATAGTTTTCATACTCTAGTTCTTATCTCTATAACTCATGAAAGTTTTTAGAAAGGTCCTTGATGTGGCTTTGACCCTGTTTGGCTGCAAAGGACCTCATCTATTTATGGCATAATATTCATTTCCCACCTTTCTAGGAGTATCTTTGGCAAAGGTTCCATCTCTCATTTTCGTCATGTGATTCAGGCGGGATTACTCCTACCACTGGCCATTTTGAGTTCTGTCTTCTGTTACTTGTAACTGAACTACTAGTATTTGTGACTTAATTTTGTTCCTTTTGTAATAGATGATAAGAGATGACAATCCCCACAGAACTTATATTCGGATAAGGATAAAATGTTGGAAAACAGTATATCAACAAGCTTCTGAAAGTACAGCTTGACAGGAAAATCATGTTTTTCTATAAAAGAGTGAGGTTTCTTATAATATTCACAATATATCCCTGGCTCAATGAAGCACCTATTTTACGTATATTCTACAATTTTGTCATGCACTTATATGGAAGCTCAGATCCATAAAAGTTAGTTGTTTAATATGTAAGTTTAATTAAAATATAAGAGATCTACCTTCATCTTTCTTCAAATTCTCACAGCTCTTATCATTTCTATCATTCATGCTTATCCTTCTTTATAGTTTAAAACTGCTTATGTTATGTCTCAGTTTAAGCATCTTGGGAACAGAGATTTAAGCTTACCACTTTCTGTGCACCTCAGTGACCCAAAGCAACTTCTCATTGAATTATATATAAGGTTCCTGTCACTGAGATAAAAGAGGTACAAATTCTCTTATCTTCTCATGTTAAGGTTTTATTAACATATGATAATAATGATCTCAATAGATAACCAGTCTTGTCTTTTAATCACTGTCAGAAAAATGGCTTAAGATCAGCTGTTTTAAAACCAAAATCATCATTTTTTTGGACAGACATTTCTTTACAATTATTTGGCTAACAGTCAACAATTCTGTATCAGATCAAGTCATTCTATTACTCGCAGGTACATTTTGCAACTCATGTATCTTGAAGAAATCATCAGAAAATTTCATTGCTAAAATTAGACATTCTTTGTTTAGTAAATTGAATTAGGAGCATGAAAAAAGAAGCAAATGAATGAAGGGCCTTACACTGCCAACCTTCTCCAAAGAGTTCTCTAAGCACTATCAGATGCTCTTCATTTGTCAATCACACTCCAATCTGGCTTCTGTCTCCAGCATTTCCGCAGAACCACTCTTGCTAAGAGCTCTGACACGTTTATATAGAGACACAGATGTAGAGAACAAACGTATGGACTCCAAATCTAATAGACGCTTTCTGTTCTTCTTTTGCTTGTCCTCTCAACATATTTGACATTGAAAATCTATGTGAAACATTCTTTTGCTTGGTAACATCTCTCTTTTTTTAGTTTTCTTCCTCTCCCTTTGGTCATCTCAGCCTCTATTGTTGATTCTCTCCTCTAAACTCATCTCTAAGTGCTTTGAGTTCTTCAGTGTTTGGTAATAGGCCTGTCTTTGTTCTCCCTAAAGTCTTTATTCAGTAGTAGATCTCCTACATTGCCACAGATTTAAATACCATCTATATGCTGGTGACTTGCAATTTATATCTCTGGGTCCAACCTTAGACCTCCAATCTTATACAACTGACTGCTCATTTGACATCTTTGTTTGGTTGTTTTATGTATATCCCACCTTTAGCATCAGTCTTGTGAATCCTGTTCCATCCGTAGTCTTCCTCATGTCATGTCAGTAAACGGTACAACATTTCTCCTCAGCTGCTTAATCCAGAAACTTGGGGAAAAGCCTTTATTCTTTCTTCTCCCAATCCCTCTACTTCCGGTCCTGCACATTTTACTCATAAATTACATCTCATATCTCGCCACTTTCCACATCCATTACCAGCACTCCAATTTATAGCTGTATAATGCTGTAGTACTTGGAACTACTTCAGTAGTCTTCTGAGTGTCCCTACTCCTTTTACTGATCCTCTCTTCACAATCTATTCTCCTTATAGTATAGCATCCAGAATGATCTTTTAAAAGTAGATTTTGCCGCTTGCTCTCTTTAAAATATTTCAGTGGATTTCCATTGTACTTTGAATCAAATCCAAACTTCATATATTGGAAAAGACCTGAAATGAAATGACCTCTGCTTATTTCTAGAATCTCAACTCATATCTTTCACTTGTACTCTGGTCATACTGTCTTTTACTTTCCCTCCCAAGATTTTACCCAATTTAGAATAATTTGTTTGTTCTATCCTTTCTTCATGGAATCTTCATGGAATGCTCTTTCTCTGGTTCTCATGGCTGGTTCCATCTCAGCTTAATTATCAACTCCTAAGGGTGATATGAGGCTTAATTATTCTTTCTAAATAGGTTCATTTCCCACCTTATTCTCTATCATAGTACTACATTAGATTTTTTTATTGCATTTTGTATTTAGTAATTTTTTGCTATTAGTGGGGTTTGCTTGCTTATTATTTTTTCTCCCCACTACATTGTATACTTTATTAAGTTTTTCCTAGTGCCTAGCACATAGTAAATATTTAAAATATTCTAAAATATGTACTTAATAAACAGACGCATAGGTGATGTTTTGTTTCTTCATCTGGAACATCTGTATGCAGTATAAGCATCTCATGTCTGAACATAGCATTAAGTAACTCTCAAGTGACCTTCACCAACATATAGATATGATTGTTTGAATAGGTGTTTGACAAGCACTGTCTGATGTGTGAACAGAAATGTGAAGTTTTCTCTCCCTGTGTAACCAGTCAAAATGACCAAAATGAAGAGAGAGGCTGGCTAAGTGCATTGGCTAATAATTAGATAGTGGAAACTTGTTAAAAAAGATACTAAAGTGTGAAGTAGGAGAACTGCATTCCTGATCTCGGTTTCTCTACTATAAAATAAATATTGAATATGATTTCAGCTACTCAGCTGCTCTGTATTTAAAGTAAAGTTAATATACCTGTCTTTCCTCACCTTCAAGGCCACTGGTAGAAATAAATGAAACATATACTAGCTCTTTGAGGAAAGGCACTGTGTAACTCTAAGCATGTCCTAATATAATAGCAAGTAGAAGAAAGTTCACCTTCTGTTTGCTCTAATTTAAATGATATCTACCTTTATGGTTTTATAAAATTTAATTCACTAAACACATGTTGAGCACCTGCTGTGTAGAAGGCAACATGTCAGGACTCAAGGAACTTGGCACAGTTGTACCTTAAGGTGTTCTCAGTATAGGGAATAACATGCAAAAATAAGTATATTTTTAAAAGTATGTGACAGACACTACTAAGCATACTAGAAAGTACTACAGGAACCCAGAAGAAGGTGGGATAGGAGTGGGGGTTGAAAAGTTCCCAACTGTATAATTTCCCCCTTTCTAATGAAGACAATAAAGTCATCCACCATATTTTACTGGACCTAGAATAGCCTGGAACATGGCAAGCTTAATAAGTATTTGTTGAAGGAATAACGTGATAAAAGAGTAAATCGGAGTTTCTACCAGACAGAGGAAAACCTTGGTTCCTGGGGAAGCCTCACAGTTTATTACATTCTGCACTCCCCTGAGTCTTGTTTCCTGGTCTAGCCCTTTCTTTTTCTAGTTTATAATCCCAACTGAAGAAGATCTGTAAAAAATCTTGGCTGTGATGAGCCAAAATCAATGTTGGAAAAATAACATTTCCCACTTCAAATGTCTGAACCAAAGCTTCAAGTGAAAGCATATTTTCTTACATTTTTTCCTCTGGACTTTTAGCTCTTAAGTTCTTTTATCTTTCCCTACTACTTGATTTACTTTTCTAGTCCTCTTCAATTTTGGCTCTGTTCCTCAGTATATTAGATCACTTAAAGATCCAAATGTATTCCTTTTGGTCTCTATTAACCCCTCTTTCACTTTGTGGATTGATTTAAGTCATCTGTTAAGTCTGCACTAAAATTATGTTTTGTCTAGAATGCCAAAAGAAGTTAAAAAGAGAAAAATGACTGACTAGACCTACTCTATAAAATCTCAATTAAATTATATCAGTAGTTTTAGCAGTTGAGCACCTCATCCCCTGTGATTCCCCAGGAAAGAACTTTTAGATGGAAAGCCAATCTATAAAACAGACAAAAATGGCGCCACTCTGTTGGAAAGCAGTGGGAGAGCTGGGATCCCTGAGTCCTTAGCCTGCCTCCACTGCTGCAGTAGGTAGTCATGTACCTACATGGGACACTGTACTTTCTCTCAGCAGTTTGAAAGTCATTGAATTTTTTCATTAACCAGCTATTCTGATGCTCTATGGACTTATCAGTGGGAACCCAACTTATTGCAGAGCTGGAAAAGAACAGAAAATTTCCAGGAAATTTTATCTCAGAGACAAGCCTCAGAAATGATTTAATTATTTCTACAATTAACCCTTCTCTTTTCTATTTTCTATAAAACAGAATTTGAAATTTAGATCAAAACGCAAGTACTCATTGATTTTGCTCTATAGATTTTGAAAATTATAGAACTTGGAAAATTATCTAACAGTAATATTTAATAGCTTGTGATTCACTTTTGCTATTGACTATAAACATTGGTGTATTAATATTTTTATATTTAGAGGTTGCCACAGTATATTTCTATTTCTTACTTCCCAGCTGGTTACAATTCATATTTAGCTGCTACACAGAATTTAAGATAAACAAATTTAAAGTTCTTAATTAAATATTGAAAATGTTCAAAGTGGCAATGAAGTAAATAGCCCTAAGACATAGGTTTTTCTCAAGAGCGAAGCTCATATTTTGCATCTAGTAATGGAAAGCTGTTAGCTGTGGCTGAGACAGGTGAATATTTACCTCTCTCCTGGCATCAATAGTTTAACTCCAGTTTTTTAAAACTCAATAATTTATTTTGAAAGAAGAGATTATGATGACCTTATTTTCTTTCTAAGTCAGAATGCTTCCAGAAATATAACCCTGAGAAGAATTTATAGTAGTAAACCTTTGCAAAATACTTATTTTCTCAAATCTATTTATGTAGTGAGATTAGATTAATTAAAAATAATTCTTTTTTATCAACTCTATGCTGAATATGTTACTCATCACTTTTTCAAGGTGACTTTTATTTTTTAAAAATCAATATTTCACGCAGTGAAAATGTTATGGAATGAGACATGATAATTAGCATAAATAGATTACTTCTGTAATGCAATCCAAAGTACACAAACTCTCCCCATAATCATCAATCTTTCATTTTAGTGAAAGCTGTTGTTTGACTTAACTAACTATAAAGCATAAGGCTAGCCCCTACCCAACATATGAAGACATCAATTAATATTTGAGCATCATTTGGGAATAGGACCCACACCGAGACCCAACAAAGACATAGTTTCTGTTCCCAAGGAATTTATATTCTAGAGGACAGATGAGGTGAGAATGATAAGAATTTACTTTGTCTTGATGACAATATTGAGATGCCCAACTAATTACTGGGCATCTGTGCTCTTTAGCCCAACCGGCAGGCACAGTTGGGACAGGTGTTCAGAGGTTTAGGCAATTCCAAAAAGTATGCTCCAGCTCCCAGATAGGTGGCATCAATCCAGAGGCCAACCTTGACAACCATTCTTGAGATTCAGGCTTGGGTCCTTGCATGCAGCAGCCATAAGAAAGGTGCCACCAGAAGACAGAAGGCCATGTTCCGGCTAATGGACATTCTGCCAGCAAGTAGGTGGCATAACTCGATTTGCTGAATGCCTCTGAAACAGTCACAGAGTAGATCACTCCAGGGAGCTCACACAGGGAAAGGGTGGGAAAGTGCTGGGAAAGTGTCTGCTGCTATTGCTGTCTGCTGGGAGGTGATGCTCTGTTTTCTGCATAAGGTTGAATCAGTTGTTAGAAAATCAAACAAAATGAGAGAAGCTGCACTTAACTATTGCTGAAGAAACACTTTAAAAGAAATATGATATTGCACAGATGTCTTTCTTGTGACATTATTTATAATAGCAGAAAAATATAAAAGAAAAAAAATTCAACAGGGTGTTTAAATACATTATGATTTATCACTGAAGGGTCCTGTTGGGCTGCCAATACACTGATAATTATGGAAACTACCTAGTAACAAGGGATAGTGTTCTTGAATTACATGAAATGAATAAAGTAGGAAATAGACAGGTCATGTGTTTTGTTTAAACTGTATTGAAAAATTTGAATGTCAATAGAGGCAGTTGAATATAAACAAACAAGTACTGAACTTAGAGTCAGAAAATCTGCATTTATAACCTGGATTTGTCATTTATGATCTGCATGTGGGCAAATTAACCAGTCTTCTTGAACCTCAACATTGTAAAATGGGCATAATGACATTAACCTCATGCAGATGCTGTGAGTACCAACTAGGATAATGTCTATCATGTGTACAGTGCAGTTAAGAGAGTGGGCTCACGCCCAGGCAGCTTGCTCAGACTCTGATTCTGCCATATATTACGTATGGAACTGTAGACAAGTTAATTAACTCATGATGCCTCAGTTTCCTTCCTGGTAAATAGGATGTTTGGTTCAGGGGTTAAAAGCATGGACGTTGGAGCCAAATGCTTGGGTTTCAGTAGATTATTTACTGACTGGCAAGTTCCTTAACTTCTCTGGACTGCAATCCCCCCATGTGTAAAATGAGGATAAAACAGTACCTGCTTCATGAGCTGTTGTTAAGATGACATGATTTAATTCGTTTAAGTGTTTCTGAGACAGTGCCTGGCACACAGTAAGCACTTAATAAATGTTAGCTATTATTATTCAGAAAAATGGAAAACATTTGTGTTGAAGCTGCTTCTGAATCTGAATAGGAGCTGAAAGGGAACCCAGATAAAACAATTAATATGTTACTGCAGTAGGACCACAAGGGGGAATTTAGTCCTTGTTTTAGATTTCTTTATTGCTGCTGCGATTTTTGTTTGTACAATAAATCATAATCTAAGACAAGGGAAAGTGAACAAATCTGCCCTATGTACTGTTCCCTGAGGCAATGCCTTCTCAGTCACTGACTGATAAGCTAATTTGTGTTGTAGTATTAATGGCTGGTAGTGGATTAATATGTTACCCCTCCAGGGTAATCTATTTGCATTTTAAATAGGCACCTTATGCTGAGAGACTGCCTGATGTGGGATTATCAGAGCCTTGGTACAGACTAGGGTAAGGAATTTTTTGATTCAGAGAAAACTTTGGGCATTGCTGCAGTCACCATGTCTTGGTATTTGACAATCACACAAAGGAGAGCATAATTCTGGAGGGCCCTGAGGATCCCTACAGCCATTCTCTGTCTGATCAATGAGGCTGCAAAGAGTCTGAGGAGAACAACAACATCCTTCCTCATGTAAAGGTAGAACCACTACCCAGACCCACTGGATTTGCCACTGCAGAAGTCATGCCCACTTCACCCTAATTCCCTCTCTCTCTTCTAGCCCCATCCTGAAGAGAAAAGCCTCTTTCAAAGAGTGACACAAATCAAATTGATCTGTCCATACAACAGATAAAACCCATTACTCTGTGTCTGTAAAGTTATGTCACAAATATTTTTTTTAATTTTTAATTTTTTTATAAAATCTTTATTGGAGTATAATTGCTTTACAATGGTGTGTTAGTTTCTGTTTATAACAAAGTGAATCAGCTATACATATACATATATCCCCATATCTCCTCCCTCTTGCATCATCTCCCTCCCACCTCCCTATCCCACCCCTTTAGGTGGTCACAAAAAACCGAGCTTATCTCCCTGTGCTATGCAGCTGCTTCCCACTAGCTATCTATTCGACATTTGGTAGAATATATAAGTCCATGCCACTCTCTTACTTCGTCCCAGCTTACCCTTCCCCCTCCCCATGTCTTTAACTCCATTTTCTAAGTCTGCATCTTTATTTCCTTATTCCTGTCCTGCCCCTAGGTTCTTCATAACCCTTTTTTTTTTTTTTTTTAGATTCCATATATATGTGTTAGCATATGGTATTTGTTTTTCTCTTTCTGACTTACTTCACTCTGTATGACAGACTCTAGGTCCAGCCACCTCACTACAAATAACTCAATTTCGTTTCTTTTTATGGCTGAATAATATTTCATTGTATATATGTGTCACACCTTCTTTATCTGTTCATCTGTCGATGGACACTTAGGTTGCTTCCATGTCCTGACTATTGTAAATAGAGCTGCAGTGAACTTTGTGGTACATGTCTCTTTTTGAATTATGGTTTTCTCAGGGTTTATGGCCAGTAGTGGGATGGCTGGGTCGTATGGTAGTTGTATTTTTAGTTTTGTAAGGAACCTCCATACTGTTCTCCATAGTGGCTGTATCAATTTACATTCCCACCAACAGTGTAAGAGGGTTCCCTTTTCTCCACACCCTCTCCAGCATTTATTGTTTGTAGATTTTTTGATGATGGCCATTCTGACTGGTGTGAGGTGATACCTCATTGTAGTTTTGATTTGCATTTCTCTAATGATTAGTGATGTTGAGCATCCTTTCATGTGTTTGTTGGCAATCTGTATATCTTCTTTGGAGAAATGTCTGCTTAGGTCTTCTGCCCATTTTTGGATTGGGTTGTTGGTTTTTTTGATATTGAGCTGCATGAGCTGCTTGTAAATTTTGGAGATTAATCCTTTGTCAGTTGCTTCATTGCAGGTATTTTCTCCATTCTGAGGATTGTCTTTTCATCTTGTTTATGGTTTCCTTTGCTGTGCAAAAGCTTTTAAGTTTCATTAGGTCCCATTTGTTTATTTTTGTTCTTATTTCCATTTCTCTAAGAGGTGGGTCAAAAAGGATCTTGCTGTGATTTATGTCATAGAGTGTTCTTCCTATGTTTTCCTCTAAGAGTTTTATAGTGTCTGGCCTTACATTTAGGTCTTTAATCCATTTTGAATTTATTTTTGTGTATGGTGTTTAGGGAGTGTTCTAATTTCATTCTTTTCCATGTAGCTGTCTGGTTTTCCCAGCACCACTTATTGAAGAGGCTGTCTTTTCTCCATTGTATATTCTTGCCTCCTTTATCAAAAACAAGGTAACCATATGTGTGTGGGTTTATCTCTGGGCTTTCTATCCTGTTCCATTGATCTATATTTCTGTTTTTGTGTCAGTACCATACTGTCTTGATTACTGTAGATTTGTAGTATAGTCTGAAGTCAGGAAACCTGATTCCTCCAGCTCCGTTTTTCTTTCTCAAGATTGCTTTGGCTATTTGGGGTCTTTTGTGTTTCCATACACGTTGTGAAATTTTTTGTTCTAGTTCTGTGAAAAATGCCATTGGTAGTTTGAAGGGATTACAGTGAATCTGTAGATTGCTTTAGGTAGTATAGTCATTTTCACAATGTTGATTCTTCCAATCCAAGAACATGGTATATCTCTCCATCTGTTTGTATTGCCTTTAATTTCTTTCATCAGTGTCTTATAGTTTTCTGCATACAGGTCTTTTGTCTCCTTAGGTAGGTTTATTCCTAGGTATTTTATTCTTCTTGTTGCAGTGGTAAATGGGAGTGTTTCCTTAATTTCTCTTTCAGATTTTTTGTCGTTAGTGTATAGGAATGCAATAGATTTCTGTACATTAATTTTGTAACCTGCTACTTTACCAAATTCATTGATTAGCACTGGTAGTTTTCTGGTAGCGTCTTTAGCATTCTCTGTGTATAGTATCACATCATCAGCAAACAGTGACAGCTTTACTTCTTCTTTTCCGATTTGGATTCCTTTTATTTCTTTTTCTTCTCTGATTGCTGTGGCTAACACTTCCAAAACTATGTTGAATAATAGTGGTGAGAGTGGGCAACCTTGTCTTGTTCCTGATCTTAGTGGAAATGGTTTCAGTTTTTCACCATTGAGAATGATGTTGGCTGTGGGTTTATCATATACAGCCTTTATTATGTTGAGGTGAGTTCCCTCTGTGCCTACTTTCTGGAGGGTTTTTGTCATAAATGATTGTTGAATTTTGTCAAAAGCTTTTTCTGCATCTATTGAGATGATCACATGGCTTTTCTGCTTCAAATTGTTAATATGGTTTAGCACATTGATTTATTTGCGTATATTGAAGAATCCTTGCATTCCTGAGATAAACCCCGTTTGATCATGGTGTATGATCCTCTTAATGTGCTGTCGAATTCCATTTGCTAGTATTTTTTGAGGATTTTTGCATCTATGTTCATCAGTGATATTGGCCTGTAGTTTTCTTTCTTTGTGACATCTTATTCTGGTTTTAGTATCAGGGTGATGGTGGCCTCATAGAATGAATTTGTGAGTGTTCTTCTCTCTGCTTATTTTGGAAGACTGAGAAGGATAGTTGTTAGCTCTTCTCTAAATATTTGATAGAATTCGCTTGTGAAACCATCTGGTCCTGGGCTTCTGTTTGTTGGAAGATTTTTAATCACAGTCTCAATTTCAGTGCTTGTGATTGGTCTGTTTATATTTTCTGTTTCTTCCTGGTTCAGTCTTGGAAAGTTGTGCTTTTCTAAGGATTTTCCATTTCTTCCAGTTTTTCCATTTTATTGGCATATAGTTGCTTGTAGTAATCTCTCATGATCCTTGTATTTCTGCAGTGTCAGTTATTACTTTCCTTTTTCATTTCTAATTCTATTGATTTGAGTCTTCTCCCTTTTTTTCTTGATGAGTCTGGCTAATGATTTATCAATTTTGTTTATCTTCTCAAAGAACCAGCTTTTAGTTTTATTGATCTTTGCTATCATTTCCTTCATTTCTTTTTCATTTATTTCTGATCTTATCTTTATGCTTTCTTTCCTTCTGCTAAATTTGGGGTTTTCTTGTTCTTCTTTCTCTAATTGCTTTAGGTATCAGGTTAGATTGTTTATTTGAGATGTTTCTTGTTTCTTGAGGTAGGATTATATTGCTATAAGCTTCCCTCTTAGAACTGCTTTTGCTGCATCCCATAGGTTTTGGGTTGTTGTGTTTTCATTGTCATTTGTTTCTAGGTATTTTTTAATTTCCTCTTTGATTTTTTCAGTGATCTCTTGGTTATTTAGTAGTGTATTGCTTAGCCTCCACGTGTTTGTATTTTTTACAGATTTTTTCCTGTAATTGATATCTAGTCTCATAGCATTGTGTTCAGAAAAGATACTTGATATGATTTCAGTTTTCTTAAGTTTACCCAGGCTTGATTTGTGACCCAAGTTATGTTCTATCCTGGAGAAAGTTCCATGAACACTTGAGAAGAAAGTGTATTCTATTGTTTTTGGATGGAATGTCCTATAAATATCAATTAAGTCCATCTTGTTTAATGTATCATTTCAAGCTTGTGTTTCCTTATTTATTTTCATTTTGGATGATCTGTCCTTTGGTGAATGTGGGGTGTTAAGTCCCTTACTATGATTGTGTTACTGTCAATTTCCCCTTTTATGGCTGTTACCATTTGCCTTATGCATTGAGGTGCTCCTATGTTGGGTGCATAAATATTTACAATTGTTATATCTTCTTCTTGGGTTGATCCCTTGATCATTCTGTAGTATCCTTCTTTGTCTCTTGTAGTAGTCTTTATTTTAAAGTCTATTTTGTCTGATATGAGAATTGCTACTCCAGCTTTCTTTTGATTTCCATTTGCATGGAATATCTTTTTCCATCCCCTCACCTTCAGTCTGTATGTGTCCCTAGGTCTGAAGTGGGTCTCTTTTAGACAGCATATATATGGGTCTTGTTTTTGTATCTATTCAGCTAGTCTGTGTCTTTTGGTGGGAGCATTTAATCCATTTACATTTAAGGTAAGTATCAATATGTATGTTCCTATTACCATTTTCTTAATTGTTTTGGGTTTGTTATTGTAGGTCTTTTCCTTCTCTTGTGTTTCCTGCCTAGAGAAATTCCTTTAGCATTTGTTGTAAAGCTGGTTTGGTGGTGCTGAATTCTGTTAGCTTTTGCTTGTCTGTAAAGGTTTTAATTTCTCTGTCAAATCTGAATGAGATCCTTGCTGGGTAGAGTAATTTTGGTTGTAGATTTTTCCCTTTCATCACTTTAAATATGTCCTGCCACTTTCTTCTGGATTGCAGCATCTGCTGAAAGATCAGCTGTTAATCTCATGGGGATTCCCTTGTATGTGATTTGTTGCTTTTCCCTTGTTGCTTTTAATATTTTTTCTTTGTATTTAATTTTTGACAGTTTGATTAATATGTGTCTTGGTGTGTTTCTTCTTGGATTTTTCCTGTATGGGACTCTCTGTGCTTCCTGGACTTAACTATTTCCTTTCCCATATTAGGGAAGTTTTCAGCTATAATCTCTTCAAGTATTTTCTCAGTCCCTTTCTTTTTCTCTTCTTCTGGGACCCCTGTAATTTGAATGTTGGTGCATTTAATGTTGTCCCAGGGGTCTCTGAGACGGTCCTCAATTCTTTTCATTCTTTTATCTTTATTCTGCTCTGCAGTAGTTATTTCCACTATTTTTTCTTCCAGGTCACTTATCCATTCTTCTGCCTCTGTTATTCTGCTATTGATTCCTTCTAGAGAATTTTTAATTCCATTTATTGTGTTGTTCATCACTGTTTGCTCTTTAGTTCTTCTAAGTCCTTGTTAAACGTTTCTTATATTTTCTGCATTCTATTTCCAAGATTTTGGATCACCTTTACTATCATTACTCAGAATTCTTTTTCAGGTAGACTGCCTATTTCCTCTTCATTTGTTTGGTCTGGTGGGTTTTTACCTTGCTCCTTCATCTCTTGTGTGTTTCTCTGTCTTCTCATTTTGCTTAACTTACTGTGTTTGGGGTCTCGTTTCCGCAGCCTGCAAGTTCATAGTTCCCGTTGTTTTTGGTGTCTGCCCCCAGTGGCTAAGGTTGGTTCTGTGGGTTGTGTAGGCTTCCTGGTGGAGGGGACTGGTGCCTGTGTTCTGGTGGATGAGGCTGGATCTTGTCTTTTGCGTGGTTAGGTCTGTTTCCGGTGGTGTGTTTTGGGGTGTCTGTGACCTTATTATGATTTTTGGCAGCCTCTGTGCTAATGGGTGGGGTTGTGTTCCTGTCTTGCTAGTTGTTTGGCATAGGGTGTCCAGCACTGTACCTTGCTGGTCGTTGAGTGGAGCTGGGTCTTAGCATTGAGATGGAGGTCTCTGGGAGAGCTTTCGCTGTTTGATATTACATGGTGCTGGGAGGTTTCTGGTGGACCAATGTCCTGAACTCGGCTCTCCCACCTCAGAGGCTCAGGCCTGACACCTGGCCGTAGCACCAAGACCCTGTCAGCCACACATCTCAGAAGGAAAGGGAGAAAAAAGGAAAGAAAGAAAGAAAACAATAAAATTAAATAAAGTTATTAAAATAAAAAATAATTATTAAAAATAAAAAAATTAAAAAGTAATAAAGAAAAAAGAAAAAAAATAACAAGAAAGAAGTGAGCAACCAAACCAAAAAACAAATCCACCAATGATAAGAAGCACAAAAAAAAAAAAAAAAAATACAGACAGAACCCTAGGACAAATGGTAAAAGCAAAGCTGTACAGACAAAATCACACACAGAAGCATACACATACACACTCACAAAAAGAGAAAAAGGAAAAAATATGTATCGTTGCTACCAAAGTCCACTGCCTCAATTTTGGGATGATTCGTTGTCTATTCAGGTATTCCACAGATGCAGGGTACATCAAGTTGAATGTGGAGATTTAATCTGCTGCTCCTGAGGCTGCTGGGAGAGATTTCCCTTTCTCTTCTTTGTTCGCACAGCTCCCGTTCAGCTTTGGATTTGCCCCCACCTCTGCGTGTAGGTCGCTTGAGGGTGTCTGTTCTTCGCTCAGACAGGACGGGGTTAAACGAGCAGCTGATTCGGGGGCTCTGGCTCACTCAGGCTGGGGGGATGGAGGGGTACGGATGTGGGGCGAGCCTGCGGCAGCAGAGACCAGCGTGAGGTTGCACCAGCCTGAGGCCCACCGTGTGTTCTCCCGGGGAAGGTGTCCCTGGACCACGGGACCCTGGCAGTGGCGGGCTGCACAGGCTCCCGGGAGGGGAGGTGTGCGTAGTGACCTGTGCTTGCACACAGGATTCTTGGTGGCGGCAGCAGCAGCCTTAGCGTCTCATGCCTGTCTCTGGGGTCCGCGCTGATAGCCGCGGCTTGCTCCCGTCTCTGGAGCTCCTTTAAGGGGCGCTCTTAATCCCCTCTTCTCGCGCACCAGGAAACAAAGGGGCAAGAAAAAGTCTCTTGCCTTTTCGGCAGCTCCAGACTTTTTCCCGGACTCCCTCCCGGCTAGCTGTGGCGCACTACCACTTCAGGCTGTGTTCACGCCGCCAACCCCAGTCCTCTCCCTGCGATCCGTCGGAAGCCCGAGCCTCAGCTCCCAGCCCCCGCCCGCCCCGGCGGGTGAGCAGACCAGCCTCTCGGGCTGGTGAGTGCTGGTCGGCACCGATCCTCTGTGCGGGAATCTCTCCACTCTGCCCTCTGCACCCCTGTGGCTGTGCTCTCCTCCGTGGCTCTGAAGCTTCCCCCCTCCGCCCCCCGCAGTCTCCGCCCACGAAGGGGCTTCCTAGTGTGTGGAAACCTTTCCTCCTTCAAAGCTCCCTCCCACTGGTCAGGCCCCGTCCCTATTCTTTTGTCTCTGTTTTTTCTTTTTTCTCTTGCCCTACCCAGGTACGTGGGGAGTTTCTTGCCTTTTGGGAGGTCTGAGGTCTTCTGCCAGTGTTCAGTAGGTGTTCTGTAGGAGCTGTTCCACATGTAGATGTATTTCTGATATATTTGTGGGGAGGAAGGTGATCTCCACATCTTACTCTTCCACCATCTTGAAGGTGTCCCCTGTCACAAATATTTTAATGATCAAAGGATGCTAGTCAAGTAGTGCTAGTGAACTAACTTGTGGAGATCAGCCTCCTTAAAAGCATCCTGAATCTATTCCACAACAAAGATGTATTGAGCACCTACCATGCACCCAACAGGGGGCACTGAATAGAGAACAAATCCAAGTTCTTACACAGTTTTCTTTCTGATGGGAGTTATTTTGAGAGTTTTGGAAGGTGGACCTCTCTGTGCCTGCAGTGGATCAGCTGCAGTCACCTCTGCCTAGCAGACATGCTGCCTGTCCTTTCCTGCTCTGGATCCCACTTTCCTGCAGCTGTCACCCACTAAATCACCTGGCTCAGAGAACCCAAGGTGTTGCCAGTTGCTTCCCCTGAGAACCCCAGTGTCCTTGTTAAGGATGCCAACTCCAGTTGCTCCTAAGATATCCAGTCCTCAGGGGACCAGACTTCTGAGTTCCATGCAAGTTGAGGAAGGTGGAAGATCTATTTGCTCCTTGACTATGGTCCCACTCTGTCATCAGTGCCCTCAAAGCAGCTCTCTTGTCTCCAAAAGTCTCATTTGAGCGGATGAGTAAAATTCCAGCCATCCCTCTAGACTAGAACCTCATGAAGACAAGTCTCTAACAGTTGGTCCTTCATCCCTCTAATAATAGATCTGAAACACAGGCCTAGGAGCCAGATGGAGACTTCTCCTTCCCTTGTCATTCTCCTCTCAGTGCTTGTCCCTGGAGCAAATTCCTCCATTTCTCCAGTTATAAAGCAAAAATGTCCCATCCATCTTAGTGAGGAATGACACACAGAATTCTGTTATATCACCTCAGATGTTCTGTTATATCCTTAAGAAAAAAAAACCATGAAGGACTAGAGGTGAGAAAACTGAGGTCAGTACAAGTAGGAGAACCCCAGCTCTGGGCACTAAGTTTGAAATTAAGTCTCAATGTGGAATCAACAACTATCTCTTTCTTCCTCTAGAGCATGTCTGCTGCATAGTCCATGTAAAGTACTGCCTAGTCAGTTTCCTGATGGGCAGAGCCCAACACAGCCAAAAGAGGAAACTGGGTCTTCTGGTTTCATGAGACATCTCATGACAGCTCAGAGAGGAATCACTTCCCTGGAGTGTACTATTATTTCTAAAGTCCCAGTAAAATGAGTATACTTGGAACTTAGGTCTTTTTCATGGAGAAGGAACTGGAATCTTTATTGTGTCCTCTGATTTTTTTTTTTTTCCTTCCTGTTTTCTGGGAATCAGTTCACAAGAAGGCAAAGAGATAATGAAGTGTGAATGGATCACATAGCCGGTAAACTCTCATCTCTGAGACATGATTGAATGCCACAGAAGAAAGCTTACCATGTGATTCTTACTTCTCAGCTCACATCAGCCTGGGAGTGAAACTATGTATAATAATCTCACAATAAAAATAACACTTCTCTGCATCGTTCTATAATGACAGCAACTTCAGCCCCGTTCCAAGTCTCTCTTCTCTTTAAGTTCTTAGTAGCGCTCTTAGGAGAGCTTAGTACAGTAGGTGTCACTGAACATGCAACCATGTTATACGTTGTCTGCTATTTCCTTGTCTCCATTTCTGTCTACAGATTCCCACAGTGGTGACTGGTGGTGAGGATGTCGGGTCCTGATGCCATGCTGAGCCTATTAATATAAGTGAAACATCTGTAAACTTCCTGTCAAGCAAATGAAATCTGGAGCAAACTCCTGTAGACACTAACTTTTATTTTCAGTGTTTTAGAGAGCATAGTGATACCAGCTCTTTTATTTTGGCTCTTTCCCCAAAACTCATGTTTTGGATTATCAAGGCTGGGTCAGAAAACAATCTCAGGGACGGGCACTGTTCTGGCCTTAGAATCCTCTCCCCTCTTCATCCAATCTCTATCACTGGCCTATCATTCCTATCTCCAACCTGTGTGCCATTGTAACCCTCTCTATTTTGAGGATAAAGCTTTATGAGGGAGATTTCAAAGTCCTTCTTGTAAACTAATCTCTTGGCACTAGCCCCAGCAATCCTTAAGAAATACTGAGCATATTCTACACTGGGACTTCTGGAGTAATGGTATTGAAATAATCACATTAGTTTAGTAAGAAACTCTCTCACTCCATAAATAAACACTCACTCAGCTTGGTTTCCATGCCCTCTCTCCCCTCAACACCCCAGACTAATTCTGTTAGAAGGGATGTCTCATGGACTTCCCTGAAGGAAACTTCAGTTAATTACATCTTAAGAAGAAGAATGAGTAGTACTTGTTATATCTACTCGTTTGAAGAAAGAGGTTGACTAGTGTGCTGAGGGGAAAGGGTGGAGTTCTTTTCTCCAAACTGTAGAAATGCTGATACATTCTTGTGTGGATAAATATTTATTATTATTATTATTATTATTATTATTAGCTGGCAGGGAAAGATCCAAGATTTCAAATTAAACCTTTTTATATGCTGTTCTAGCAGGTGGAATTCCCTTGTCTAATTGAAATGATATTTAACATATTTTTGCAAGCATTTGTTTACCTTTTTCCTAAATATTTTCTCTCAACTATAGTGCGTAGACAGATAATCTTGGTAGTTCTAGTGAGCTGCGTAAATATTTCCAGTTCTAAGTTTAGAGGTAGCTTCATCCATTCCAAGGAAAATGACTCCAATTAGCACAATTTCCTAGGAATTGTACCTTAGGAATATACTCAACCTTTACTGCTTTGTCATCCCCTCAACATTTTCTTGTGAGGTGCTGGGACTATCCTCTGTGCTGGTATCATTCTCTGTAATTTATATTATTTATTTCTGCATGGCCTAAATAAATGTAGGATGTGTACATTTTAAAGAATCCTCATTTACATAAAGGTAGGAACAAAGACAGATAGTCCACCGTAGCAAAGAATATTCAATGCTATTCTTTTCCAAATATTCTATAGTTTAAACAGTGCATTCTTTAGGTAGATTGCTTTGTTTCTATGGCATTTATGAATTCTGGAATTTTCCTGTGTGATTTACCTTCCTACCACTCTGTAATTGGTAGAGAATATTAAAAGCAATTCTTTTAGATAGGGAAAAAAAAGAAACCAACAACAATAGCCAATTATTGTGCTGTTTGAAACCAAGAGGCAGCCTGAAGTCTTTAGAAACAAAATCATGTTCTTTTAAGGAATATTATAAAATGTTTCTGCTTTCATCTCCAAAGTTACCCATCTACAAGTTTTTCATTTCCTATGACCCTGTTCATTTCTGCTTTGCGTTTAAGCCTTTGTTCATAGCTGTGGGAAATCAAAGCCTCTCAGGAGAGGGAAGGAAAGATAAATGTGTAATATGTGCAGGGTAGCCTTACCAAGCAACTCGGCAGGGCCGCTAATGAGCCACACTCTCTTGCAGCTCCCTGTCTTTCTACAGTGCGGCTTCCTCTCGTGACATGTTCTTGCTGTGGTTTCCTAGGCAGCGCCTGTTTCTTTTTCGGGACTCAGCTCAGGCACGGGTTCACCAGGCAGGTTTCCCTGGCCTCCCCAGCCTGGCTAGGTGTCCCCCTCTGCGCTCCCCAGTGCCCTGTGCTTCCTCCATCACAGCCGATTTCTGTGTGCTGGGGTTGCCTCTGTTTCTCCGTCTTCTCCCCTAGAGAGGGAACACTCTGATGGCCTGACTGCGTTTCATCTCTGAGATGCCAGGCCTACACCAGTGCCTGTCACACGTGATTTGAGTGAATTAAATGAATGTGGGCCAATGACCTCTTGCTCTTGGAAGGGAGGAGGGGGCACCCTGCAGACTGAGGGTTACACGTCTGGCCCCCGGAACGTCTTTCCGTTGTGGTGACTGATCATAAAAGAACACCCTTTTGCTGCTAGTTAGAATCTTTCCACACTGTTTAATACATGGGTAATGGGAGAGAGAGGAATTCTGATTTCCTCTTTTCATGCTGAGGCTCAGGCATCAGGGAAGTGTTTTATTCAGAGAGGTGAGAGTTACATAGGACTAAAAGCACAGTGCTGTCAGGTGGCGGGCGGGTGGGGTGTGAGTGCGGGCTGCGGAGATCTCTGGGGTTCCTGTGTGCTACTAATTCCAAGCTGCGGGGTGATGGGCCTGCCACAGGTCTTGTGTGGCACAGGAGGGGAGGGACACTGGAGTGAAGGCCGGCGTGGACCGCAGGGCTGGTTGGGTAGAGGAAGGTGCTGGGAGATCTTACAGTCTTCCAGTGATTAACACTGGGCCTGACCGAGTTGAAAGAATCCATATCAAGAGTTATACCAGCAGCTGAAAATGCCAGAAGGTCAGCCCCTCTCGGAATATGAGAGTCAGTGAAAGTCTGAGGACAGGCATGAGGTCAGGGGTCGCATTTTCCACCTCTCCCCACCCTTGGCAGCCTTGTCCTATCACACCTCTTCCCTGTATAGTTGATACTATCTTGGAAAGACTAACTGGGAAGTGGAAACTACTTGAGAAAGTTAGACCCATTTTACTTAGAAAATAGGGACTCTTTATAATATTGGCTCCAACTAAAGTTTAAGTTCGATAGGAATAAAAGTTATTATCATTATTATTATCACTAATCAGATTGGGGCTTTAGATAAACATCAAATTAACTTAAAAATTATATATTTCTCCACATCCCCTTGAAATATGAGTTAGTGTTGCAAACTTGTTACACATTTATCCCCACTTTAATTGAAAGCTGGTTCGATGATGTTGGACTTCTCTTTTGCCACCCAAAGCCTAATGTGGTGCCTTACAGGTAACCTCTGCTCCACGAACGTTGTTTTGGCTTTGATATTTGACACAAGGTAACATAGACCTACACACATAACAAAACAATCTAGAGCTGCATTATTTTCTTAAGATTTGGCTTCTAAATGAAATGGTCAATTCCACGTGAGTTTTGTATAGATACAGTTAAGGATATCCTCCTCGTGCACCTGAGAAAGTGAAGGCAAAAGAAATATAACAGCATCTTTAAAGACCACAAAACTTTTGCTTACATAAACAAAGTAAAAAGGAGACTGGTGTCAATAATCTCAATTATTCAGGAAAGCTGTTATTTTGGTCAATTTATACACAATTTCCTTAAAAAAAAAAAAGCACATTTGCCTAAAGGGGCAACAGCTGTCTTCTTCCCACCTGTGCCTCATTGAAAATTTCATCAACTTATTATGCCAGTGTGATTTCCCCAGACAATGCATATTCTGATTTTTTTATTGAAATTCTCAAAAAGTAAAATGGAGAGTGAATGAGGGAAGGGAGAATGAATGTGTTTTCAGGAGAGCTGGATTAAATTATTCTGCTCATCATTTCCTCCCTCATTTACAAAAGCAAAGTGAAATAGAAAATTGAAGCAATTATCTAAATAATCCAGGCTTTCCGTCTCGGGCCCTCGTGTGTCTGCAAAAGGGGATAGCTGAACGTTCTTTGTTTAGGATGCTTTAGGCCTCTTGGATTTCTGTAAGCTCTGTCAGAAACACAGATTTGGCTTTTCCTGATACAAAGCATCTGATGGAGAAGTACAGTGTATCATTTGAAATTCTGGCAGAGAGGGGGTAAAGAAGTCATGGTTTCAGCACCTCACATGATTCTGGAGCAGTGCTCAGGAGTAACTTTTCAGAGCTTCCGTTAAGTTTAGGGGGCTCCTGTGTTCTAGGTTTGTCCAGAGTTGTGCCTGTGCTGATAGTCTGGAATTCAGGAGCACATTGAGCCATCAGTACTGACTGGTGTCCTTGGTAATGACCATCCTAAATACTGTTGTCTATTTATAGCATGCTTCGGAGTTTATAAAATACTTTATTCTGTCACCCAATCCCTATCTTTCCTGCTGTATATATGTGTCAGTGTCCTCTCCTGCTAACTGTCCAGGAGTGACGTCTTCCACATTTTTGGAAGTGTTTGAAATTAGGGCATATTTTTTCTCTTTGTATCTTCACGCTTTCACATATCCTGTTTCCCCATCATTATGTGCCCTGTGAACTATTCCTGATCTTTCAAGGCTCATTTCAGGGATTGTCTTTTCCATGATGTTTTCCTGACATTGCCTCCCCCTCCTGCCCACCTGGAGAAATGTGATACATTTTTTCCTCTCCATTCCCCTCTTATTCAATAACTCCTATGGCATAAACCTGTCACATTGTATGTAAATGTGGTTCCTTTCCTATACCTCCAATCTAGACTCAGTTCTTTCAGGGAAATGATTTCACCCCATTCATCTTTGCATGCCCAGATCTATTAGCAGTGCCTGGCACATATGAGGTTGTGCTATGAAGGATTTTTTTTTTTAAGCTAATGAATGAGATAGGATAAATTTTAATATTCTTATTTTCACACTAAGAATTGGAGACTTGTGAATTTAAAAGATGTATTCAGGGTTATAAAGCTGACAAAGGGAGGAGTGGGAGCTTGGATTTTAGTCAGCTGACTCTAAGAGAGTGGTTTTTCCACCTGGGGTGTCTGCCCATTGGAGAGAGTCATGCCTTCCCTGGTTCTACCTTTCTGAAATTAAAAGAGCCACATGTTTTCCCTGGTCTGTGCTAACTGGATACGTATTACAAATGCGAAACAGCACATGCGGAGGTTAAGAACACTGACTCTGGAGCTTAGCTGCCTGTGCTAAATTTTAGCTAGTACCTGCTGCCAGTTGCCTAACTTTTTTGTGCCTTGTATGTAGGATGAAGATAATAGTACTTAACCTCCTATGATGTCAAAAAAGTTAAAGAAGTTAAATCGTTAGAACAGCACTCAGCACATTAAACACTCTGTGTGTTTGCTATTATTATATATGTTTATTGTTACTAAAAATGGGGAAATAAAGAATTTCTTGGTAAATGTGAAGTTTGGCAGATGAGATATTTCATATCGAGCAGTGAAATAACAAAAATATCCTTAGTGGTGAAAAGATTGAGAATTATTGGACGTGCTCTTTGTCCTTCTGGCTGAACTTTAAAGATCATCAAGTAAAATAAAATACTTCATGCAGTACACAACAGAAAATGTCTCCTTTCCAGGGAGGATACTGATGGAGAGGTAGAAGCAGATTTTCTAGTTGCTGGGAGCAATTTGGCAAAGAAATAATATAAGCAGCCATCATTTCAAGTAAATATTCCCTATATAATAGTCACTGAAAAGCTATTAAACATGCCTCCAGATCAAAATTTACAACAGAATGCACAGATTAGATTCACAGCTTTTTGGTTTGGAAAGGGCCTCTTGTGGTTGCACAGAGGATATTTAGAGAACTCTTATTTTGCAGTGCTATGTCTCATTTAAGTGATACTACGCATGCTAAAGATTGTCTCGAAATGCAATAGAAATAAAGCATAAGGGTGAGACAATAAAATCCAAATAAACTGCACCAATATGCTAGTTTTGGGACTCGCCAGCACATCGTGGAGTCACACTGGTAAAATAACATGTCTGGATTATGTAATTAAGGCAGGGTCCTTACTAGAGAATGTGGAAGTACGGAAAGGCAGTGCTAGCCCTGAATGACACTAAATGGGGTGTCGCTAAGTCCTGCTGTGTGTTCATGGGATCCCTGAGTGAAAAAATAATACTACAGCAAATATCCCTGGGATCAAGAAAGTAATTGAGAATGCCTATTCCTGACAGTTAAAAAGCAGCATGGAAGAGGAGAAACAGCATCTGACTAAAGTCAGAAAATCTGGTTTTTCTCTCAGTTCTGTTTGTTCTCAGCAACACAATTTTAAGAAGTTAGGTGATCTCTGAATTCTAGTCTGTAAATTGGGGGTTATAACACCTGTCTACTTTGCAGGCTTGTGGTGAGAATCGAATGACGCAATGGATGTGAAGGCACTTTTGAAACTTTAGTGTTGAAGAAATTCAGGTTGTTCTCAAAGATAATTTTTTTTTAAAATTTATTTATTTTTGGCTGCGTTCAGTCTTCACTGCTGTGCGTGGGCTTTCTCTAGTTGTGGAGAGCTGGGGCTGCTCTTCGTTGCTGTGCGTGGGCTTCTCATTACGGTGGCTTCTCTTGTTGCAGAGCACGGGCTCGAGAGCACAGGCTCAGTAGTTGTGGCGCACGGGCTTAGTTGCTCTGCGGCATGTGGGATCTTCCCTGACCAAGGCTCAAACCCGTGTCCCCTGCATTGGCAAGCGGATTCTTAACCACTGCGCCACCAGGGAAGTCCCTCAAAGATAATTTTTAAAGTAAACTCCGAAACCACATATTTCCCAAACACAGAGCCTACATTTCTATTTCAAGGAAGATTGAAAATGGGCTGCTTATTTGCATACAAGGGATAAAGTAAGAAAAAGTAATGGAGCTAGGAACAAAATGGTTAGTGTTTAACAGGTGAGCAAAAACAATCGTGTTTTGTTTTTCCCTAAAATGTATCCTGGGAGGCTATATAATTGAAAATTTCTGATTCTTAAATGAACACAGACCATAATTTTTGAAGAGGCCTTGCTTAGCTTGAGTCCTTGGGATTGAACTCTTCAGACCTTAAGGGAAAATTGAATGGAGGGCTTAAGCTTCCATTAAGAAGCAATTTTCCTCTGGTTGAGTAACTCAGGATGATACCAGCTGTGATGGGAGAAACCTTGCCAGCCACCCCGGTGGCACTGTGAGAGGATAGCCCGAGCTGCAAGGCTTGTTTTTCAGACACTGTGCCCCTCACTCAATTGGGAACAAGGCCAGCAAACCCACAGCCTGTGTTAGAGAGTAGTAATTTTTCATTCCGAAGCAGAAGCTTAAATCTCTAACTCAGAAGGTATGTTTGACAGACTGCTTGTTGGGGGGTGGAGTGGGATAAGAGATTAATGATAGGTCCTAAATGTACACTGCAGATTTTCCTAATTCACAATTTGCCAATGCAGAATGCATAAATAACCTCATGGGTTTACCCCACTTTCATAAACCTGGAAACTTTTGGGAAAGATAGTGGGGTAAATAAGTTTCCATATGTAAACACTCACACATAAAGTAAATGAAATGACCAACAGAACTTAGAGATATTGTCAATTACAAACATTTTAAGACTATTGTCAGATATAACATAGTTTATAACACTTTCAAAGATGACACCAGGAAGCAAAACACAACTTACTGTTTTGGTGGATACTGTTGATGCCCTGCCCTTCAACTGAGCATGTGCAGCCTTCTCCTGCTTGCTGTGAGCGTTGGCTGCTAAGGACTACAGCATCCCTCTTCATCCAAATCTTCTCAGACCCCTCCAGGAGAGCTAGTGACCAATGACTAGTTGACATCGGGCACAAGAGACTTGGTCTCTTGCCTAAAATGGAATCAATTCTGAGCTGCAGTTTTTGCTCCGGAGATTCCTAAGGGACCAGGATTAAAGTTAAACTCTAGCTGGGAGATCATATCTTGCTTAGCTTTCCTCCTGTGGCCTCTCCTGCTTTACTCCCTCCTTCCTGAGAGCACTCAGTGGAACACTTTCACAATCCCCTTCGAAGGTTCTGCTTCTAGGGAACCAGATGTTTCAAAGACACCTTATATGAGTTCATTGTTGTGGCTTGCAGGTGGAAAAAAATCCTAGAAAATTCTACCAATATCTTCTAATAGGGAGGCTCCAGGTATTGGAGGTATAAATAAGCTTTGGGAATGATTTTGGAGTTCTTTCTCCTGATAAATGTCTGTTATATTCCAAGACAACAGTGGCTCAGTCAAAACTACATGTTTTTCTCTAAAATGGTTTTCCAGTAGCGATGTTCTGACTTGAGAAAGAAACCCACTGTAGTATTTATCTATTACTGTAAAACAAACTACCACAAATGCAGTGACATAAAACAATGTACATTCTGTGGGCCAGGAATCGGAGCATGGTGCAGTTAGGTCTTCTGCCTCAGAGTCTCTCACAAGCATCGATCAAGGTTTTGTCTGAGTCTGGTGTGGCATCTGAGGCTCAACTCGGGAAGGATCCATTTCCAAGCGCATGTGGCTGTTGGTGGTATCTAGTTCCTTGTGGGCTGTCAGGTTGAGGGCCTCAGCTCCTTGCTAACTAGTGGCTGGAGGCTACCCTCAGTTCCTTTGCCACATGAGTCTCTACAGATGGCAGTGCACTTCATCAAAGGCAGCGAGGGAGAGCCTGAATAGAGAAGGTCTGCTAGGAAAAGAAGAGTTGCAGTCTAATGTAACATAATCACATGTGTGACATTCCTTCCCTTTTGCTTTAGTCCATGAGAAGCAAGTCATGGATCCTGCCACAGTCAAGGGGAGGGGATTCATTGGGGCAAAAATGCCAGGTGGTGGAGGCCGCTGAGGACCCTTTTAGAGTGTTTGCTGCCACATCCACTGACTTAGATCAGGGAGCCCTGGAAATGAGGATTAGTCAGTGGAAGGATAGGGGAATATCAACTTAGAGTCATTTAACAATTTTAGATCATTAGTAGCAAAAGTAGTAATTAAGGTGAAAACATGTAGTTTTATCACATAGAAAGAAATCTAACAGTGCTTTATTTCCCCCTGATATAAGTTCTTGCCTGTATGGCCACTGGAGAGAACCAAGCATCCCACATGTTGGGAAAAGATTTTCTCCAAACCTAGCTGGTTTGGCTTC
The DNA here is from genome assembly GCF_965194805.1 of Balaenoptera borealis. NCBI lineage: Eukaryota > Metazoa > Chordata > Mammalia > Artiodactyla > Balaenopteridae > Balaenoptera > Balaenoptera borealis. The sequence goes on from NC_138865.1 coordinate 92,511,442, forward strand.
CATGCAGTGGATTTCAACAAATGTAGAGAAAATGCTTTAGGGAAAAGATACTTTGGCTGCAACTTCCTGTAGTGTCAACTTCCTTCCCACATTCTTGAAACCAGCGCATGACTGAAGTGACACCAAGCTCCTTCATCACCCTCTTGCTTACTTTTCAGGAGCATACTTTTCTAGATGTCTGGGAAAAAAATCAAGAAAGATGAGTGCCGGTAGAACATCTCCTGCTGTCAATTAATCCATTATCCTAAACCCACCACCCTCATACCTTGGTAATCAATGGGATTAACACATTCTACAAGAATAGTGTGAAAATTTCATCGAATGGCATATATTTGAAGACTTATCCAGGGAAACAAAATCAAATTTTAGGTACTATATATTTGGGGCTGGTATTAAGGAAAACATTGTGTCTGAAATGAACATGAATATTATTTTTAACAATGAGCCACAAGGATTTTTATTAAGGAACTAAAAAAGTAAATTTAATAAAAATAATAATGTTATTAAAGCATTTCAAGTGGTAAAGAACAAAATCATCACTGCAAAATATGGATCATTAAGACAGTTGAGAAAATTACCTAGAACACCAATGAAAAGATACATGATTTTTATAAAAGTTATAATAAAAAAAGATTAGAGAGACAAATAAGATAATGATGAGTCAACATACCTATAATTTGTGCTCCTAGGGAAGGGAATAGAGTAGACCAGAAGAAATGAAAGAACAGAACAGAGTAGAAGTTAAATATAAAACACTGAGTCGAAGGTAGATCTTAATCTGCTTATCTGCAGGCTCTCCATGTGTCAGTCACAATTAATGAAAAACAACCAACACAATCTCTTCAGATAAGCTTATTGTATTTTAAAAACTAAAAAGGACCGTACAGGCCTGTAGAGGGACAGAAACACATTATTTAGGGGGAAATAAACTTATGATTATCTGTCATGAAAGATGTTAGAAAAGAGTAGAACAATGTTTTGAAGGAAAATAGAAATTTCTACAACAGAAAGAGTTGTTCTTCAATGTAAAAGCAATAAAAAGTTACTGCCTTTGCACCTCTCAAGGATGGGAAAAAACAAGCAAAAAAAAACTTTTGTAGACGCTCTAATAAATAAAGGACAGATCAAAATAATAAGTTTATAAGTAGGAGAGTTGATATATAAAAGGACTAAGTAGTCATTAGCATTGAATCCATTTCAGCTAAAAATTACATCTAAAATGTGTGGCCTTACTGATGTGTACAAAGATATGTCCTAGTAGGTTCACATGCTACTCTTTTAAATCATAACAACCTATTTAGCATTATGTATTTCTTTACATAAGAAAGAAGGTAGAGGTTGATCTTTGGAGACAGGAGTTTTTTACTAGGATAGCTGTGCCTGGGTGCTTGTTTCTTATAGTCAATACTAGAATTCAGTGACTTTTTTCAATTTGAAGTCTCAAAAATTTCTTAAACACAGGGAAATAAAATTTGGTCTGTTAGTTGTTTATTTATTATTTTTCCATTTATATGTTAGGTCTTCTGGATTGATCATCTGTATTAGTTTCCAAGGGCTACTGATACAAATTACCACAAACTGTGCAGCTTAAAACAATAGAAATTTATTCTCTAACAGTTCTGGAGACTGGAAGTCCAAAATCAAGGTGTCAGCAAGGACCTGCTCCCTCGAGTCTCTAGAGAAGAATCTTTCCTTGCTTCCTCCCGCTTCTGGTTGTTGCCAGCATCCCTGACATTTTTTGGCTTGTGGCAGCATCACTCCAATTTGTTTCCTTATTCACATGGCCTTCTTCCTTGTGTCTCCTTCGTGTCTTCAAATCTCTCACTCCCTACAAGGACACCAGTCATCGGATTTACAGCCCACTCTAATCTGGTATGATGTCATCTTACCTCGATTACATCTACAAAGACTTTATTTCTAAATAAGGTCATACTCACAGGTATGCGGTTAGGACTTCAACATATCTTCCTGGGGGACACAATTCAACCACAACATCATCCAAGTCTCTAACCTCATGATATCCATTTCTGTGAGACTTTTCTTATATATTTTATATTCAAGGACACCTATTTCAACAGCTAACATCACCTCTAATTAGTCTATTAAATTTTAACATTAAAAAGTTTTTAATTGATAAAAATACTTTTATTTTGTGTTGTAATTGAATCTCTTTAAGGGTTTTTAATGCTCTTTTGCTAGAAGCTGCCTGTTCTAGGTGTTCTGCTTGACATACCTCTCTTTGGATGGCTGACGCTCCATAGGTGTGTCTTTTTTTCCCTCATCTGTTCAGGTCTCGTCTTTTGGGTATGGGGTTGCTTGACTGTGTTATATAGAATCTAACTTACATAGAGGTGGGAATTGCAGCAGTCTCATTCCCTGATGGCCAGTGATGTAATAGGTGATGATTGTCAGTCTCCCATTTGGGTCCCAAAGGGAAAACTTCTCTACTGCTCTTGTCTCTTCAATTGCAATATCTAGGGCAGGAGTCTTCAACCTGTGTGCACTTGGGAATTACCTTAGGAGTAATTCCCAATTAGACATTTGTATGCCTAGTCCCCATCCCTGGTTTATTTGGTCTGGATTTCTAGTTCTCGGGCTAGATGCAAAATGTTTTATATTTTCATATAAATACAAGTCCCTGAGCATCTTGTTGAAATGCAGATTCTGGTTTAGGAAGTCTGGAGTAAGACCTGATTCACCATTTCTCACAAATTCCCAGATGCTGCTGCTGCCTAAAGTTGTAAGACCCCACTGGTTCTCAAACTTGGCTGTGCGTTGGGATCACTTGACAAACCTCAAAAATACTTATGGTTCTATCCCACTACCAGAGATTCTGATTTAGTTGGTGGGGAATGTGGCCTGGGCACCGGGAGTTTTAAAAGCTCCCCAGGTGTTTCCGATTTGGAGAACCACCAGGCTAGAGCTTTACCAGCATCATGGCCAAGGTCAGCTCAGGTGCTTTGTTTAGTTTCCCTGCAGTTCTTCAAGAATTTCCCTTCCTCTCAGGGATCGTTGGCTGACAGGGGACTGACATCCCTCCTGGTTGCCAGGTGTTGTATTCCATGTCCCTGGGCTTTTTGCCGCAACCTTGGCTCATCTCCGTCCCAAGGGGAAGAGGTTGTAGGTCTGTTCTCTTCATCCAGACCTCAGAAGAGCCCAAGATCTGATTTATGATCTCCAGGCCTGCTTGGCAGCTCTGCACTCAAGAGGCTGAAAGTTGGATTGGAACCGGGAAGGCATGGCAGTAGGATATGTTTAAGTGATTCTCTTCTCCAAATCCAGATTTTAATTTTAAAGAGTTCTTTCTTACTCTCTGATTTGTTTTTGCTTTTATAATGTAGTGTTTTGTTTTAGAGAAGTGATATATTCTTAAATGTCATTGAGGACTCTGACTCAAATGTCCTTTGTCATTTTCTTATTTTTCTTACTTTTTCCAAAGGCTATTTTCATTTGTTGCTTGTTTGTTTTAAAATTTTAGTGTTTCTCTTGCATGCTGCAGCCTTTCCTCAAATGTCTCATTTGCTCACATTTAGAACTGGTTGAAATTCAGTCTGACTGTGCTATCTGTGGTGCTAGTTAAGGTTTATTGCTGCCAGGCTTTCTTTAGGGTAAGGGACAGAAACTGGTTATTAGGTTAAGGTACACCTATTTGATGGAATGAGGAAGTATTTCTCCTGTGGCACTCACACCCAGCCTTAGCTGCCTTAGTTCTTTCTGGATTGTTGTTTGGTGTTGAGTATAAAGCTCCGGCCACTAGAGGCAGGCAAAGGAGGGGGACCAATTACTTCACAAATCTTTGTATATAGATAGACCCTCATCTACCAACCATTTTTAGTTCTTTTTACTATTCCTTCCTCTTGTCATACTTCCTTTTCCTTGTACTTGCTGGGTGGATCAACTTCTTACTTTATATTGATGCTTATACCACATGATTTCCAGACTGTGGCTTCCTTTGATATGCCTCATCTACCAGTATTCTTCCACTTATATCCCATTGTTTATTGCTGGCTATTCTCTAATTTGTTGTAGGTTTATGCCTTTTAAACATCCCCTCCTATCATAAAAGAATCTGAAGAGGGTAAAGAAGATCTGCCCTCTTGCATCAGAAATGGCACAGCATCATTTTAATGGATGCGCAATATGCTATGTTGCTGATGCACTGTATTTCATTTGTTTAATGAGTGTTCTGTAGCTGGGGTTGAATTTTCCCAAAATCTGTATTACTATAAACAATTGTACAGCGAACAACTTCAAAATAAAACCTTTGCAAACACTTTGTTGATAAAAGTGCAAACACTTTGTAGATAAAATCCTACAAATATAATTGTAGTTTAATTTACGTACATTAAAATAATGCGCTGTTATGCCTGCATCCTCTCAATAGAGGTTACTTCAATTTACAGTGCCCGTTCTCCAGCACGCTCTTCAACACTGGGTACAATAATTATTTCCTTAATCTTTTTTGTTGTATACATTAAAGATTTTATCTCATTTTCATATTATCTCTTTGAAGAGACTAACTACCATACAGAAATAGCATTCCCCTGTGCAAACCAGTTACTCAATGTAATTTTATCTTATATCATTTTTGTAACACTTAACTAATCTGAATTTATTAGTCCCCTCTACTCCTTTTTAAACTCCATGAGATCGGGGCATTGTCTTTGCTGCTGTGCTTCCTGAATTTAGGACACTCTCCCTGTATCTTCACATAGTCTTCCCACTGTATATTTGTATGTTTGTGTCCTAATCTCTTCTTATAAAGACACTAGTTGTATTGGATTAGGTCCCACCCTGATAACCTTATTTTCATTTAATTACTTCTCTGAAGACCCTATCTCCTAAATTACTGTGCACTATAAGTATTTTCTTAATAAAAATCTGGTGGAAAGCATATTATTGAAAGCATTTTTAGTAGATACTTCAGTCTATTATAAATGACTCAATTTTAAAGTATTTTTGCTCTAATTTTTTGCTCTAAATTTTGCTCTAATTTTCATATCAAAACTACTCTACAACCTGGACCTTACATATGTATATATATATATATATATATATATAGTGATAAATATAACCAAAGCACCAGAAGGCTTATAAAGTAAGGGACCCTCTTTTTTTTTTTTTTTTTTTGATAAGAACACATTTTATTAGAATAGTTATACATATCATATAAATATATTTGTCCAGCTACAGCTAGGGAGAGGGATATGGGTGGGGGACCCTCTTTTATATCTATGAAAGCATAGGGGTCCTTCTGGAATTATTGCATGCATCCCAGATTTTATTCTCATAGCACTGATTTCATTGCAAGAATATTTGTGCTTGACTAACTTTTGTCTTTATTTTAAGCTCTTTAACCCCATACTGATCCTAGGACTTCTTTTCCTGTGATTTTAATGGTAGAAAATAGAACTACCAATTCCTTACACATGCTGGGGAACCAGCCTTGCAGACAGCTGGAAGAAACAGGTGTACAGAAATCCAGGGACTATTAACATATCTAATTGAATAAGTGTTGGTAGTTACAAAAGTAATTAAGAATAAAAGAAAGCCTTGTGAAGCTCCTAACAAAAACATTGCTGGTAATCACTGCCAACTTAAAACTCATTTTGTGAAGCTTTCTGAAAAAATGGGAGCATTTTATATTGAATATTACCTTTTGTCTTGTAATTTACATAGGTATCTTTAATGAACAGCTCGTTTATAGTTCCACTGAGTCTTTCCTGTGTGTGTTGCAGGCATCTTTGAAACAGCAGTATCAGCAATTTAGAGTCGGCAGGCTTCCTGTTGAATATTTATAGAAAGATTTTTAAAGTATACTTACCAATTTTCTTTAAGTTGTCTTTTTAAAATTGCTGTGTTTTCTCCTATACTAGAAACACACTTCTTTTAGAATAAGAAAATGGGACGTTTTCCACCATGGCTTTTTTTGTTGTTAGGATTTTCAGATTGAAACCTGTGAATGGTTCCATGTAACATTTTATGACGATTTTTATAATTATCACAGAAGCACATGAATATTGTAAAAAAAAAAAGCACAAAGGAAATCATTGAGATAGGAAATAAAGCACTCATGCTATAGCCACATGGAGAGCATGCGTTACATATATAAATTGTGTAATCTCTTACCAGGTATATTAGTTTGCTAGAACTTCCATAATATATCACCGTGGGCTCGGTGGCTTAAAGTACAAAAATTAATTTTCTCACAGTGCTGGAGGCTAGAAGTCTGAGATCAAGATGTTGGCAGTGTTGTTTCTTCTAAGACTTCACTCTTTAGCTGTAGATAGCTGTCTTTCCCTGTGTCTTTACAAGGTTTATTTCTGTATACATGCGTGTCTCTCTGCTAATTTCCTCTTCTTATGAAGACCCCATCATACTGGATTCAGCCCCACCGTAATAACCTCATTACAGTTTAATTACCTCTCTAAAGACTCTATCTCCAGATATAGTCACATTTTTTGGTATTAGGGGTTAGGACTTGAACATATGAATTCTGGGGAGACAATTCAGCCCATGACCAGGCTTTTAAAAAATGTGTGTTTTATATGTGTGGGTTTAATAGCTTTACTGAGGTATAATTGACATACAATGACTGAAAGTAAGTAATATGTATAATGTTATAAGATTTGACATATGTATATAGTCATGAAACTTTTGCCACAGTAATCAAGATAATAAACTTCTTCCTTATCCTCAAAATTTCCTTGTGTCCTATAATCGCTCTCTCCCTCTCTTTCCTGCTCTGCTCCCATTCCCAGACAAGCACCCATCTATTATTTATAAGTTTGCATTTCCTAGTATTTTATAAAATGGAATAACATATTATATACTTTTTGGCTTTGTTCACTTACCATAATTATTTTGAGATTTATTCATGTTGTACTATGTATTAGAGCATCTAGAATAGTACCTTGCACATGGCAGGTACTCTATTAATTAAATGAATAAATAAAAGTATAAATCAATGAGCATTTTAGAAGATTAAGGAGATGGGATATTATGTGCGATTGAATGACAGTCATAATTTTAGTGTTCTCTCTGAAACACTTTATAGAGGTAAGGAAATGAACCAGGTTTATATTGATAGTTTAGAAAATATCTCTGGTGCCATTTGAAGTATGAATTTGTGGCAGGGAAAGGCTAAAAGCTTGGAGCAGTTATTAAAAATTCTGGTATACTGGTTCCTATATGTTGGGTTTGCACAGAGTCACCCATGTTAAAATATCCAGTAAGCAACTGAAAAAGTGAACCAGTAAGAATTATTTTGGGGGAGGAGGGCTAGGAGGGTGAGTGGGAAAATTAGGATAAAGGAAATAATTTCCTAAATCTATTTGTAAAGTTGCCAGACAACCTTATAAATGCATCATGATACAGAGGAAAGAAAATAGGTATCAGAAATAAAGAACTGTGCTCCCATATATTAACTCTCTCCTAACCCTTAAGACTTGAAGCAAGTAACAGCTTGCATTTGTGCCTATTTCTTCATGTTTTTAGAATTTTTTATTGCTTGCATTTTCAAATTTCACAGTGATGGACCTAGGTGTGGATCTTTATTTCCTTTGCTAGAATTTTATCTTGAAGACTGGCATTGAGGAATTCCTATTCATTATTTATTTGGTAATTTTTTATTTCCTGTGTTCTCTGTAATATGTTTTTTGGGAATCCTATTACTTGGGTAGAGGTACTGATATTTTTGGTTTGGTATGTCTTTATTTGCTTTTATATTTTTCATTTCTTTCCACTCTTGGTGAGGTTTTTAAAATTTTATTTTCCAACTTGACTATTGAAAAATTTATTTTGTTAATCTTGTTTTGTGATTTCCCAAGAGCTCTTTCTGGTTTCTTTTATTGTTATTTTTTCACAGTGGCTTGTTTATGATTTATGGATATCATATTTTCTGAGCTATTTCTTAGAATACTAATTATAATATTTTAAACTTCTTTTTTCTTCCTTGATTTATCTCTGTTTACTCTGGGGTCATCTCCTCCTTTTTTGTTTGCTTTGGTCCTTCTTTTTCTTGCCATAAATTTTTTCCCCTCAAAAGTCTGTTGGTGGGGCTTCCCTGGTGGCGCAGTGGTTGGGAGTCTGCCTGCCAATGCAGGGGACACGGGTTCGAGCCCTGGTCTGGGAAGATCCCACATGCCGCGGAGCAATTGAGCCCGTGAGCCACAATTACTGAGCCTGCGCGTCTGGAGCCTGTGCTCCGCAACAAGAGAGGCCGCGATAATGAGAGGCCCGTGCACCGCGATGAAGAGTGGCCCCCGCTCGCTGCAACTAGAGAAAGCCCTCGCACAGAAACGAAGACCCAACACAGCCAAAAAAAAAAAAAATTTAAAAAAAGTCTGTTGGTACTCAGTTGTCTATTTACTTTTTGCAATAGAGTTCTCCCTAAACACTTCATTTAATTTCTTTCAAATGAACTCTGCGTCCATCTCCTTTTCTTGATTGGGGGTAATAGGTAAATCACTGCCTACAGGCTGTTATCTACGATTATCTATGTTATCCTGGTGAGCAGGGATTAAAAATGATGGAAGTGACAGTTCTGTATGTGGAGTGTCAGTTAATCTTCTTTTCAGTTCCATTTCTAACTCCTGCTCTACATTGTATTGAGAATTTCAAGATCATCTTTCTAGGGACTTGCTGGCTGACAAAATGGCTTCTTTGCTGCATTTTCTTCACATTTTTTGATGTTGCAGCCCTCTTCCCTCTTCATTAGTCACTGATGACCTCAGTCTTATAAATGCAAGGGAAGGGGATTCTGCCAACAACCTGAGTAAGCTTAAAACGGTTCTATCCAGCCCTCTGACAAGAGCTCAAGTGGCTAACACTTTGACCTGTGAGATGTGAAGCAGAGGATTTTTGACTTACAAAACTGTGAGATAATAAATGGGTATTGTTTTGAGTTGCTTAAGTTTGTGGTAATTTGTTATTCAACTATAAAAAAACAATTAGAGAAAGGTTGGAGGAGGATGGGGCAACAGTCATGGAGACCAAGTTATTTGTGCATCTCCTCTACACTTGTTCACTTACTAAGCAAAGGTGATATGCCTTCAAAATTCCTCAGTAATTAAAAAGGAATAGGTGAGTTTTTTTCAATTATATTCTCAACGCCCATTATACCTCACTCTTGTGGTCAATGATTAAGTAAAAATGCATTAGATCTATGAGCAATGGTATGGTAGATTTTATTTTTGTCCAAGGTATTTATTGCCTGCCCCTGTGAGAAGGTTATCTTTCTTTATTCCATTGATATAAGACAAGCCTTTGTAATTGTTTTGGACAATGAACTGTGAACAGAAGTGGCATATACTTCTCTTCATCAGAAACTTTAAGAGCCATTCTGTGGTTCTGCCAATCTTTATTTTCCTTTTGCCACAGACCTGGATGTGTGGCTTGGGCTTCCTCTTCAGCCTGGGTCCTGGAGTGGAGGTGCTGTGAAGCAGTACTAAAGGTAACCTGGGATAGCCATGAAAGATGAACAAGAAATCAGTGTTCATTGTTGTAAGCCAATGAGAATTTTGCATCACTTTTTATCAATACCATAGCATGGCTTGCCTTAACTAAGTCAATTCTTAGAACACCAATTGGAGACCTGCTATAATAAAAACTGAAAATATGTGGCATTGGCTTTAAGGTGAGCAGTGGTTGGTGAAGAATCTATTATTGGAAGCTAGAAAGATGGAGCACAAGTTACACAGTGGTGAGATATTTGATATAAAGTTTGCTACAATAACGTGGAAGGCAGCTAAAATATCAGATGACCCCATAGCTTTTGGTAGAGATGAAAGAAACAGAATATCAGTAGTGCTTCCTGGTTATTATGGCTGAGTTTAACAGACCGTTAACCGTGATTTTCAAACTGGGTTGTAAAATAGAATCAACTATGAATAAAAAAGGCTGATTAAAACTCAACCTTTTGATAAGAGACCTAAGCATGGATATGACTTTCTTAGCCTTTGTTTTATTTTATATCTATATCTTTTTTTTTTCTTGGTGAGAACAATTAAGATCTATTCTCTCAACAAATTTCAAGTATATTATACATTATTATTATAGTCACCATGCTGTACATTAGATCTCTAGAACTTATTCATCCTGGATATCTGGTACTTTGTACATTTTGACCAATATCTCCCTATTTCCTCCACCTCTTAGCCACTGGTAACTGCTTTTCTACTCTCTGCTTCTAATAGTTCAACTTATTTTTAGATTCCACGCATAAGTGAGATTAAGTAGTATTTGTCTTTCTACATCTGGCTTGTTTCTATGTCTGGCTTTCTATGTCACTTAGCATAATATCCTCCAGGTTCCTCTTTGTTGTTTGCAAGTGATAAGATTTCCTTCTTTTTTAAGGCTCAGTGTTATTCCATTGTAGGTTGTTACCACATATTCTTTATTTATTCACATCCTCACCAACACTTGTTATTTCTTGTCTTTTTGATAATCGTCTGATTTGCATTTCCCAATGATCAGTGATGTTGGGCATTTTTTCATATACCTGTTGGCCATCTGTATATCTTTTTTTCAGAAATGTTTATTCAGTTCCTTTGCTTATTTTAAAATTGAGTTGTTTGTTTTCTTTCTATCAAGTTGTTTGAATTCCTTATATATTTTGTATATTAACCGCTTATTGGCTATATGGATTATAGCATTTTCTCCTAATCTATAGGTTGTCTCTTAACTTGTTGATTGTTTCCTTTGCTGTGAAGAAGCTTTTTAGTTTGATGCAACCCCATTTGTCTATTTTTGTTTTTGTTGCCTATGCTTTTGGTGTCATATTCAGAAACTCATTGCCCAGACCATTGTCAAGAAGATTTTCCCCTGGTTTTCTTCTAGTAGTTTTACAGTTTCAGGTCTTATGTTTAAATCTTTAATCCATTTTGAGTTGATTTTTATATATGGTGTCAAATAAGGGTCCAATTTCACTCTTCTGCTGAGCAATAAGAGGCTTTTTCATTTTAAAAAGTCAATTTTCCATTTTTTATAACAGCTGATTAAATTGACCTTAGTCATATCTCCTAGTAAAGAATATTTAATGGATGAAATAATCTCTGGGGTATCTAGAATATATGTTGGAAAAGATAAAATACTATTTCAATAGGTCAGGAAGATGAGAAAATTAAGAGAATGAAGCAGCAGCTAGGAAGTGGAGTGCCTGATTTTTATTACTATATAGTACTTTTCACATATTTCTGTGTGAAAGAGATTACTGACCAGCTGCAATTAGCACCTAGGATGGTACCTACCTGAAATTATGGTTCTATTTCTAATGCTTAAAGAGAATAATCTCAAAGATCTGCATGAGCTGTTATAAAACACAAAGAAATTTCACCTTTTCAAAAGATAAAAAGAAGTTAAAAACTTTAGTTGTCTCTCATATGAGAAGGTTGCCTTCATATCAGTGCAGTGAACTTGGATTTTGCATAAGATAAGGTAAATTGACTTCCATGCATATAGTAGCACTTTGAACAGGCACACAGTTGATGAGTTCTTTGAGGAACCTCAAAACATACTACATAGCAGATATACACATTCAGATTTATCCAAACTGTGGGCTTTGAGGGCACAGTCCACAGACTTCTCTTACTTCTGACACCAACTGCAAGTTTGGAGGGTCCCCCAAACCACCCTTAGGTTACATAACTTTCTAGGAGAGCTCACAGAATTCACTGAAGTCTGTTACATTCATGGTTAAGGTTTATTGCAGGAAAGGATACACATAAAACTCAGCCAAAGGAAAATGGTACCTATGTGAGGTGATGGACGTGTTCACTAACCTTATTGTGGTAATCATTTTGCAATATATATGTATATCAAATTATCAAGTTGTATCTTCTAAATTTACATAGTGTTATCTGTCAATTTTATCTTGATAAAGCTGGAAGGAAAATTAGCTAAAGAGCAGAGTCACTAGGATTCCAAATATAGCTTCTGTTGTTCTCTCCGTGGAGTTAGGAAGTGTTACCCTCTTGGCCTTGACGTGTGACAATACACAGAAAGTATTGCAACCAGGGAATCTCACTTGAGCTTCATTCCAGAGTTTTTATTTGGGAGTTATGTGGGTATGATTGATTGCTCACATAATTGAATGTCTCCAGGTCAACTGAAACTGAATGACCCAAAGCCCCCATCTTAAATCTCATAGTTGGTCTTTCTGGCATAGCCAGCCCCCATTCTATTGGGTATGGCTGGCCATGCCCAAAAATCCAGTGTGGCCAGCTTCCACCTCAACAAAGATACTCCTATCAGATATGACATAAATTAACTCCCAGAAGCCAAGAGAAAAAGCCAGATCTCTCTTTGGGCAAAGCCCAATTCTTTACTACGCACTTGACCATAAGAAAATATACTGTTATACTTCAGGGAGGCAGAAAATAACTTGTGCTTTGTAAGGGGCTGAGAGAAGGCAAGGAGAAAGGGAGGTTGAAGATGAGCTTGCTTGGGCCAAGTTGCGTGACTTGAAATCGGTAAACGGCAGACTGTGCGTTATGGCTGGCAAGCAACAGGAAGACATCTTGGGATATTTGCCTCACAGTGTTCCTTGCATATACTGAACCTCGCCGCCCGCCCCCGCCCCCCACCCAAACAACAGTCCCCCCAACCAGGTACCTCTGTCCTCATTTTTCCCATTTATGGCCCAAATGGGCTCTTTTAGATCTGGAATCTGTCGTCCAGTATATCTTCTATCCTAAGCTCTTTTTCTCACTCACATTTATGCGTGTGCTTTCTAGTTCATTTACAGATAAAACTTTGCAGAGAATAGATCAAGGACATACTTGTGGTATTGCATTAAAATTTGTTTATATGCAAACTTTGAGAATATTTGTTTAACCAGCTCTCATTTTGTCTTCTTTGGAGTAATAACAGAATAGGAGCCAGAATAGTAAAAAATGATTGTATTCCTAGGGACTGTTTCAGGTCTGCCTCAGCCTATTACTAAAGATTCATAGCCATGGGTATATGACCCTGAAAATTTTCATAATCTTGTTCTTTACCCTGGGACTACAGTCTGTGCTCCCTTCAGATTTTAGTGGCAGCCAAAGGCATAAATAAGATTCCAGTGTGTTATAACTCTACCTTGGTCTCATTTATTGTTTGCATTAGTGGAATCATAAAAATAGCTTTAAATAGATTTATTAAACCTACTCAGCACTCTAAAAATTGCCTTAATTTGCACTATTTAAAAACCCTCTAGCTACTCATCAGAGATCACGAAAGTTGAGAGATAACGAACGTGTTTGATTTTGCCTAATTTGCTGTCATAGCAATAAGGAATGTTGACAAAAGGAAATTCCCAGTATACCCAAAATAAATCCCTTTAGAATGTTTTCAGTTCATTGCATATTCATTGAATAACTTTGTCCTAGAAAAGAATAATATCCATTTATCACAAGACTGCATTAGTACATCTATTAGTCCAAGTAGTATTTAGCTTGAGTTTTATCTTGCCTAGATGTTTATATCTAGGATATTCAGAAGGCTTCCATCACATAGAAGTTTGCAGGGCTGTCATAGCAATGTAAATTAAAACAGCTTGACTGTATTGTTATATAACCACTACACTAAGAAAAATTAATGATCATGATAAAATTTAATGTTGATAGGATTTTAGGCAGTGTATTTACTGCTGGTAGCACTGTTAGAGGATTTAGTATTTCTACAAAGCAATTAAATATTATCCAAAAAGAGTTAAAAATTGTCCAGATCCTTTGACCAAAAATTTACCAAAAAGGGAAAAGAAATTCAATTTTAAGTCATTCACTGAACTGCAGGATTTTTTTTTTCATGTTGAAAAATTGGAAATAACCCAAGTCCCACTTAAAGAGAATAATTAATTAAATTATAACACGTAAACATTATGGGAACATCAGCATTTGAAGGTATTTGAGGGTAGCATGCATTTCTTCCCAAATCTGACTGGGTATCATAATCACCAAGGAAACTTTTTACTTCTTTGTCTGATATATCTTCTCCAGAGATGGTGCATTTATCTGGAATTCATATCATAGTGGTGGCAAATGGGATGAGGAATATGAATGGGGCCATTGGCAATATTTGCCCTTACGGTTTTTGTGGGAAATTGAACAGAAATGATAATCGTTTGGTTTATAAAGTTGCTCTCCACACGTGAGTACACAATTATTTTCACAGGAATGCCTGCTGTACTACATCAGAATGAGGAGAATCCTTCCATTAAGCTTCATGGCACGGTGATGAGAGGGCAGTGGGCTCCTCTGCAGAGGCAGAATTGGATATCCTGCCTGTCCACTCTGCCAGCCTGTTTCCCCACCCCAAACTTGTTGAGTTAATAGAATTCAGCCTAGAAAATGTGAACATTAAACACTTTCTAGGGTTTAAATAACAAAGAGCTATTAAAGAGCTCATATTTAACTGCTTTCCAAAACTGCGACCATAGAACTAGACCATTTTATTTCAGATGCTCTGTGAGAAGCCATGACTATAAGGCACAGTTATATGTAGCTCTGTATGTAGAGCTACAGGCCCTTCCTTCCGCTCCCTTCTTAATGTCTGTGGCTAATGGTGGTGCTATTGGTGGTGATATGGTTTACCTAGTACTATCTGACAGACTAGTTGGTCTTTGATCAGTGGACTTCCCAGTTGGAAGAAAAAGTCTGTCTGACCCTTATTTCATGTACCCAGATATCTGTACAAGACAGAGAACCAGAAATTATCCAGGTCATAGGTGAATAGCTCTTGGATAGTCCCTAGGCACTGGGTAGATATTGGATTAAGTTGACTCTTTATCCCTATATGGTATGATTCTTGGATTAAGTTGACTCTTTATCCCTTTATGGTATGATTCTTCACCAGGCTTTTTTTTTTTTTTCCTTTCTGGCTGTGCCATGTGGCTTGTGGGACACGGGGTCTTAGTTCCCCCACCAGGGATCTAACCTGGGCCCCCTGCAGTGGAAGCGTGGAGTCCTAACCACTGGACTGCCAGGGAATTCCCTCATCAGGCTTCTTTAATTGCATTTGAATCACCTGCCACTGGAGGGCACTGTTAGAATAGCTATGGGAAAAGGTAGCTCTGGAACAAAACACTAGCCATCACTGGCCACTGGGCAAGGGTTAGGGTCGGTGAGGGGGTGGGGTAGTGGGGCAATACTGAAGGCTATTGGCATTGAAACCTTTGAGCATATTTTTTCCCATGCTTAGTCAAGTTTGCAGGTTCCCTACAATCCACCGAACCCCAGTGGTGGTGAGGTTGAGCTATGTTGGCTTCTGAGATGCTGTCGTGTGTGCATCACAACATCAGTTCACAGAGGAGTCCTTGAAGTTCTCAACTGTTTGAGAATAACAGTTCCAATTTATCTTTCAGGTGATGCTGGAGGCTGGTGTGGTGTGTGAACAGAATTCTGAACTAGGCTGGGATCTCAGGAGCTGAATCACATGATGGGATCAGGCTGACAAGTAGGACTTGTGTGAGAGCCAGGTAGGGTGCCCTCCTTACAGTACAAAAATTGTTCCCATGGGTGGGTGAAGTACAGAACTTGAATCAAAGTGAAGGATCTGCAACAATGATCCAGTGAAAAGGTAGCAGACTGAAGAGAATCCTTGGAGCTAGAGTTTGAAGAAGAGAGCTGTTTTACTGCAATGACTTACAATTAAAACAAGCTTATATTCTTGGTGAAGGCAAATGCAATAGTTCTTTTAAGCTAGAAAGGAAGAAAATTACATGTCTGTTTTCAGGCTTTAATCATTTTCTGTTTTGCTGAGAGGGGAGACTTGAATACACCTTTGGTGCAAATTATATTTTTGTTTTGGAGGAATCATAGTAAATTTTTTTTTATGCAAAAGTAAAAAAAAATACTCCAAACTTGAAGATTTTGTGAGGCACTGTAATTTGAAGGAAGTAAACTACTCTGTGACATTACTAGAGATGGTCTATATGATAGACAGGGTTGCATAGCTGTAGCTCTGTCCTTGAGAGAATTAAGTCTATTTTAAATATGGACCTAGAATGAACTATGCCTAAAACTTGCTGCTTCATCATATGAACAGAGATCCTGCAGGAAGGATGTATAGGAGGACTAATCTTTACCTTGAATTATGGAAAAGAATTAGACTCGGTTTGGATAAGCTCAGACTAGACTGGCCTGTTAATATCTCAAACACTGTATGAGTTCAGCTTTTATCGATGATGGGTTGTTGGGTTCTAGTGTAGCTAAGTATCACAGGGGTGGATCTCACGCATGTGGGTAAGAAGACATTGGGGGTTAACTTTCCTTTGAAGGTAATTCATTTGTGTTATCAATCATCCTTGGAAGAGACTGATCTGGGGATAGGAAACAAGAAGCAGGGTAAGGGTGGGAGAGATTGAAGGCAATCTGGCCTCTCTGTATCATGGAGACTGTCTGGGATGGTCTGGGACCATGTGGTACTGTCCAAACCCAAGGATGGATCTAGACCTATGAGTTCTAATAATAGATATACCTACCAGTGGTTATAAGTTACTCTTTGGGTTCTACTTCTCTTTCATTTCCCTCATTTCAGTAAAGTCCATTAAAATTGCAGCCTGTTTTAGCAATGCTGTTCATGCATGGGGCAAAGTAGTATAATGGAGAGTAGTATACACTGAAAGGAGACAGTAATCCCAGCCCTTCAGGCAGTGATCTACAGCAGGACATGGGGCTGAGGCAGCAGGTGAAAACAGGACATATCTGTGGAACATCTAATTGCCCTTCGGGGATTCTTGGTCATATTTGTGCAACCTGCTGACTTCCAGCAGTTAAGTAGGATGAAGGCTTTAAATCATTAAACTGAAATAATTAAACCCATCAACGGCTTCACACTGGAGTTAAAATAAAATTCAAATCCTAATCAAAGCCTACCAGGCCCTCTCCATCTTCATCTCAGGTTACTCCTTTTTGTTATGTTTTAGCCATCCTGGCTTCTCTCCATTTCTTGATGAAGCCAATCTCTCTCTAGCTTTGGGGACTTGGCCATGCTGTCAGCTTTGTATAGGAGGCTCTTTCACTATCACTGTTTTCTTTCTCTCATGCTTCAGATCTCAGCTTAATTGGTAACTCCTTAAAATGGTCCTCCCTGACAACAGTATTCAAGTGTATTCTCTCTTCTCTTTCCCTGCTTTTTTCTGTCATGGTGTCTTGTTCTTTTAATTCACAGCACTTAACAATTTTAAGTATATACTTGTTTATTAATTATCGCTATACCCCATCAGACTACAAAATCCATGAAGGAAGGGGCTCAGACTATTTAAATAAGAACTGCATGATGAGGTCCTAACTGTAGTTCTTTGATCAGAGTACGCCCTTGATACAACATTTTGCCTATGTGACTAGTGTGCTTGATAAAAATGTGACTTCATTTTGGTTGTCAAGCTGGCATGGTCAAAGGACAATTAGGTTACATAAAGCTTATTTCTAAAAGTTTTTTTCTTATCAGTCTCCTATTCCCATTATATTTTCTCTGTTTGTAATGATGCCAAACTTTTAAGAGAGACTTACTTACCCACTTGCCACATGCCTAATGGCATATAAAGATAAGTCCCATCTTTTCGGCACTTTTAAAGCAGTTGCATGGGATTCTGCTTACATTACTTCATTTCTGTTTTGACTCTACTTTTGTTCTTTCTGCTTTTAGTCTTGGACTTCATCAACCAACTTTGAAGCCATCTGTGACCTCAGCTTTGGTGTTTGCTTCTGGTTTTCTCAACTTCAATGTTTAGTACTCTCTAAGGCCTTTGGTTTGTACTCAACCTCTGACTGTTTCTATTTCTGGCTCTCTCAGGTTTATTACCTTGGCTTAGCTATGGGTCAGGACCTGAACTCCAGTACATCTTGTCTGATCCCTGTTTGATCCCTAAACATGTTGATTGCCCAGCTGAGAAAGGCCAGAGTATTTCTTGCTCAAGAGTTGTGGCGTCTTCAGCAAGTGGGTGTATATCATAATTATGTCCTAGGTGTCTGTATCGCAATAATAACACTGTATTCCTCACTGAATTGCTTCTTTCTTCCTTTATCTTTCGGTTATCACTGCACTTACATTAGATCACCCTTGGATTCTTGAACTTGGTTAAAGCACCACACTAGAGGCAAGGGGTTTTGGTTTCCTGAACTGTCTCAGGGACAGGATAATGGAACATGAAAGTGCAGGGAAGTTAGTTCTCCGTGGTAAGAACAGTGAAATGTGAGACAGGAAGGAGCTAGGCAAAATTCTTATCTTTTTTCCTTCTGTCAGCTATTCCAAGATTCTCTTCCCCTTTGAAGCCCTTCTGGAGAACTCCTGGAGGTTGTGTGGACATGTCTGTTGAATGATCTGCTGTGTCTTTTTGCAGGCTCTTGTGACGGGGAAGCATGTGTGAAAGCACATAGCATCACATTACACCCTCCTCTTCCTTGCTTCACTTCCCTTTTTCTCTTACCCATGCCGTCCTGTGCTTCCACCTCCCAAATGAACGATTGGCACCTTTTTCTTCATTCAAGTTTAAACTGGGCAGTGTGTCAGAATGAGTCAATAGGGCAGAAGTTCTAGTGAAGGGTAACTAGGACAAAAATATGAAGCTAAATGGAAGAGTAGCAGATTCTGAAGTGTGACTTCAAGGAAAATGGTCTAGATGAATCTTAAGTATAGGCTTTTACACACTTCTAGAATGTGTTCCAGTGAGAGTTGTTATAAGAGTATGTGATTCAGCCAAGAGGGGAAAGGGGGGGGTGAGGGGTGAGATGAATTGGGAGATTGGGATTGACATATATACACAAATATGTATAAAATAGATAACTAATAAGAACCTGCTGTATAGCACAGGGAACTCCACTTCACTGTACAGTAGAAACAAACACAACATTGTAAAACAACTATACCCTCCCCCCCAAAAAAGAGTATGTGATTCAGATATCAACTTTTAAAATAAAATGGAATACGTAAAAAAAATATGTAAATAACATTGTGAGTAGTATAATCTTCCAATTGTTTGGATTAATCAACAATTTGAAGGTTTTTTCCCCAATGAAAATAAATCTTTTTTTTATTATACAGGATTTCTTTTAAATAAAGCTGTTATACAAATGCTGGCTATCAACTGCTTATGCTTAGAGATAGCACTTTTTTTTTTTTTTTTTGCAGAATTGGGGGAGGGGTCTTTAATTATTAATACGTGTGACTTAAAGAGTGCAACTCCAACTTACTAATGAAAATATGTAAGTCTTTGGGTTTTTCTGTATTAGGCAAGAGAAGGATGATAAAATATTCTTTTGTGAAGGCCAAGTCTTGTCAAACAAATAGGTCTCCCATGAATACTAGTAGATATAAGTCTATTTTTGGAGCAAACAATGATTGACCCCCATTATCCTACTCATTGTGCCTAAAACACCTTATCTGTAGAGGCATAGTGGAAATAATTGCCTATGTCTCTAGAGTTCTGTGAAAATTAGACAATGTCAGCAAAAGTGCTTTTAGCTGCTACAGTGGTATTATGACCTTTATTCTCCACTTAGAATTAGTCTTAAAATAGTTTAATGATAGTCCCTCATTAAAGTTTTTGAGTCTGTTTCAAGCCAATGACATGGAAGGACAGTAGCTACAGACCATACGTTTAAGTAACTAATAGGTAGTGTTTGGGGACAGGAAAAGAAAAAGGAAACTGCAGAAGACAGTTGTTAAGCTTTTGACACAAAAGCTGGCTAGGTCATGGTAAAAGTTACTTTTCAAATATACTGGGTTTTTTTCCTTCCGTCTTTGCCAGATCAGTTCTTTGGTGGGAGAAAAGGGGAAAGAAAACAGAATGGGCGAAAAGGGGAAAGGAGAGAAGTTGAGGTGCTTTGGGGAAGGGACTGAGGGATGGATTTTTTTTCCAGGGTAGTTTATGGGTATTAGAAACAACAAAGTAGATGAGATGAGTGGAGAAAGTGCTAAGGAGGGGAAATATTTTTTAAAAATGAAATTTTTCACATATGTCTATTTTAATGGGTTAAAAATCAAGTAAAGAATTTGAGCTATTATAAAATTACTTTTTCATTTAGAAACTTTTTTTCTTGAGTGATCGTAAGTTTTTTTTTTAGGGGCCTAATATTCTTTTTTTTTTTTTTTTAATTATTTATTTATTTATTTATTTATTTTTGGCTGCTTTGGGTCTTCGTTGCTGCGCGCGGGCTTTCTCTAGTTGCGGTGAGCGGGGCTACTCTTCGTTGCGGTGCGCGGGCTTCTCATTGCGGTGGCTTCTCTTGTTGTGGAGCACGGGCTCTAGGCGCACGTGCTTCAGTAGTTGTGCCTTGAGGGCTCAGTAGTTGTGGCTAGTGGGCTGTAGAGCACAGGCTCAGTAGTTGTGGCACGTGGGCTTAGTTGCTCCACGGCATGTGGGATCTTCCCGGACCAGGGCTTGAACCCGTGTCCCCTGCATTGGCGGGAGGATTCTTAATCACTGTGCCACCAGGGAAGCCCTAGGAGCCTAATATTCTTAAAATGAGTTAGATGCCAGGAAAGCAAAGTAAAAATAGGAATAAGAAAGAGGAGCAGGCACATAAATAATAAGGAGCATAAATTGTGAAAGCTGCTACACTAGAAATACATACAGGGTACTTTGTGGGCAGTGGGGAAGGAGTCTCCATTTCTATAGGAAAAGGGACAATTAAGGGAGCCATCACAAAACCAGTTTTAAAAAGTAAAATACACAAAAACCTTTTTTTTTCAGTGTTGAAGAGAAAGATCATATAAACCCTTCAATGATCTTAATTATTGTCGTTAAAATATTTTATTCCATCTGCTCTTTAGGGGTTCAGAAAGTAATCCATATGAAGCTGAATTGTTATTTTAAAAAAATAATTTTCTTTGAGAAAGCTTACTGTCTCCAGTATCTCACAGCATCTGCATAGTGTGAAATTATTTTAAAAATGAATCACTTGATTTTGTTGCAGTCATCTGCTATTGAAACGCTGGGGAGATGATATCCCTCAGTTCATAGGTAGACTAGCCACAGTTTCTTGAGGTGCATGTTAATTATCAGCCAACACTGGAGGCTGATCTACAAGAGGCTGGAAGTCTACTTGTCAGTATTGTGGAGGATACACAAATATCAGAGAGCAAGTTGGATTAGAGAAGCACTCAGGCAAATTTCCAAGCCATATGATTATGATTTTATGAGTAGTTTTACACCAGGGGTTATTGATTTTACATTATAATTTTTAAAAATAACTTTTTTCTCAATATGAAAATGCATTTGTCACATAATTGTTAGACAGTAAAAGAAAAATAAAGAATTCATTCATAATTCCTACACCAAGGAAAGCTCCCTCCTCTCTCCCTTTCTTTGCTACCATATAAAAGGAGCATAGAGTAGTATTCACAGTGGAATGTCGGAGTTCAGATTCTTATTCTGCCACTTATTAATCACACGACCAGGGCAAATTGCTTTAACGTTTCTGTGCCCCGGTTTTTTCATCTATAAAATACAGATGGTAATAGTGCCTACTTCCTGGGTTTGTTATGAGGCTTCAGTATATGTAAAGCATTTAGAAGAATATCTGGTTAATTACATATGTTATGTAAGTATTGTTTGTTATTATTAGTGGTGAAGAACACGGGCTCTTAAGTCAAACTGCCTGAATATGAATCCTTTCCCTACTTATTATGCAATTTTGAGTAAGTTCAATATGTCAGTGTTATGGCTTCATACTTTTTAAAACAGGGGTTTGGAACAGGAGCCACTTCTTGGATTGTGGTGAAGATTAAATGAGTTAATATAGATAAAACATATAAAACAGGTAAGCACCTAAGAGATGCCAGTTATATTATTAAATATATTTTGAGTGCTTACAATATACAGGAAGCCATGCTACATATAAAGGAAACAAGAAATATCAAATCTCTCTTCTCATGATAACTTACAGACCACTGAGTGTCATGCTTTCAACAAGTAAATATTATTTAAATGTAATGAGAAATGTGAGTGAGAAGAATGTAGATTTATCAGAGGGAACTGGTATAGTTATCAGAGAATGTTTCTATGAATACGTGATGATTTGACCTGAGCTCTGAGTACTGAGTAGCAATTCCTAAGGTGAGGGAGGAGCAGTGTATGTGTGTAGGGGTGGCTTACAAAAGGAGGCTGGATTGGGAGACCATTACCAGCAACCTGAGTAGCAAGAATCAGGGCATATTTGAAGCAGTGAAGAAAAATTTCCAAAACTTAGAGAGTAGTGGGGGAGAGTAATGTGAATGGAGCTGCTGATATAAGGAGAGTGCTTAACAAGGAAGGCCTTGAGAGCCATGTTGAGAAGGTCAGCTTTTCCTAAATGTAACAGGAAGCTATTGACGTCTTTTAAGCAGAGGGGTGATGTGACCAATGATTGCATAGTGATATTAATCAATCTAGTTTTAAATTTATGGATGTATGTACATATTTACACATGTATTTTAAAAAGTTATGATCATTGTGCAAACAGGACTTTTTAACCAGATTTTTAATTTAAAATACAGCATCAACATTTCCCCATTTTGTTAATTATTCTTCTAAAATTATTTTTAATAACTACATTGAATTACATTGTATGGATGAACCAAAATTTACTATAAAAATATTTTTTCTGGTGGGCATTAGGTTAATTCTAATTTTTTGAAATAAAGAATGCAGTAATGAACATATTCCTACTCAAATTCATGTGCTCCTCTATCTAGTGTTTGACCTTAAACACAGAGTATAAGTTCTGGATTTTCCTCACTGAGAAACTGTTTGCTATTAGAATTCTTCCTGTGAGTTACTTGTATCTTGGAGAGCTGGCCGGTGTAAATATACTGTATATTATCTATCTAGTGCTAGAAGCTTCAGGGGACAGGAGATGGATTTGGGCCTGGGACAGCCCTATCAGGACATGACCAACATGCTTGTTTCTGTGCTTTACTTCAAGCTGCTGCACCAAGACCTATCACCCACTTTGAACTTCCTGTTGGTCAGGCTCCAGACCAGCCTGTTTGTCCAACCTCCACCACCTCGCAGACAAGACTCTGGTTTTTTGTTTGGCAAAGCTGCTACATGTACTCTGCAGTCTTCTATCACCGTTATTTTCAAATGTTGTTGACCCACAGAAAGAAAATAGAGTCCAGGTGTATTTTATCCCTCTCTAGAGCATGACATTGGCTTTATATGCATGATAGCAGGAAGCATTTCTTCTAAGTTGGTAACATTTAGATGATACCTTTCCCTGATTGCTGTGGTAAACTGGGTTTTTTCATATTTCCATTTCACAGTAAGGTTAAATGGCGGTCTGAGAGATAATGCTGAACTCACATATACATCTTCTCCTAAGTCTCCCACCACTGTAAACAATATTCAAATGTTGCTTTTAGGTGGCAGTAATTAAAAAATGAAGTCCTTAGTTTTGACCTGAGGTCTTTACTTATTATGTGACTGAGTCAACAATTAAAAGGCTCATTGTTAAATGCAAAAGTGCAGTGTAACTCTCAGTAAATCACCTACCTTTTCTTTTACTCAAATTTCTTATTTATCAGCTGAAAGTTTTGATAAGAAGTTCACTAAAGTTGTAAGACAATCCAGAAGTCTATATGTTGCTGAATATATATATATATATATAACTGTATAAAGCCACCATCTATCTCAGAATACTTCCTGTTAGAAAGAGCCTGGTTTTTTTTTTTTTTTTAACATCTTTATTAGAGTATAATTGCTTTACAATGGTGTGTTAGTTTCTGCTCTATAACAAACTGAATCAGTTATACATATACATATGTTCCCATATCTCTTCCCTCTTGCACCTCCCTCCCTCCCACCCTCCCTATCCCACCCCTCTAGGTGGTCACAGAGCACAGAGCTGATCTCCCTGTGCTATGCAGTTGCTTCCCACTAGCTATCTGTTTTACGTTTGGTAGTGTATATATATCCATGCCACTCTCTCACTTTGTCACATCTTACCCTTCCCCCTCCCCATATCCTCAAGTCCATTCTCTAGTAGGTCTGTGTCTTTATTCCCGTCTTGCCACTAGGTTCTTCATGACCTTTTTTTTTTCCCTTAGATTGCATATATATGTGTTAGCATACGGTATTTGTTTTTCTCTTTCTAACTTACTTCACTCTGTATGACAGACTCTAACTCCATCCACCTCACTACAAATAACTCCATTTCATTTCTTTTTATGGCTGAGTAATATTCCATTGTATATATGTGCCACATCTTCTTTATCCATTCATCCGATGATGGACATTTAGGTTGATTCCATGTCCTGGCTATTGTAAATAGAGCTGCAATGAACATTTTGGTACATGACTCTTTTTGAATTATGGTTTTCTCAGGGTATATGCCCAGTAGTGGGATTGCTGGGTCGTATGGTAGTTCTGTTTTTAGTTTTTTAAGGAACCTCCATACTGTTCTCCATAGTGGAAGAGCCTGGTTTTTTCTTTTGCTTTGGAGAGCTAATATGACCTTGATCCTTAGCCCATCCATTTTTTTTGTGTGTGTGTGTTTCAGTTAACTTTTATTTAAAGACACCAACATTTAAATTTATATAATTTTTACATGTCATAAAAAACCATTCTTTTGATTTTTTTCCAACCATTCTGAAATGTGAATATCATTCTTAGCTTGAGGCTGTACATGAATAGGCAGTGTGCCAGGCTTGACCTGGAGGCCATTGTTTGCTGACCCCTGTGGTAGGGATAGACAGAACAATCAATGGAACAGAATAGATAGTCAAGAAATAGACCTATATACATATGGACACCTAGTTTTTGACAAAGGTACACAGGAAATTCTGTGGAAAAGGATAGTCAAATGGTGATATAATATTCATATGCAGAAAAAAAGAACTTCAATCCATACACCACAACATATGCAAATATTAACCCCAAATAGATAATGTAAAACATAAAACTATAAAAGTTCTAGAAGAAAATCTTTGTGACCTTGGTTTAGAACAGAATTTCTTAGAATACCAAAAGCATGATTCAGAAAAGAACAAATTGATAAATTGGACTTTATCAAAACAACAAGAACAAGGAAAAAGACTCCTGCTCTTTGGAGGACACTATTATTAACATTGAATATCCATCAGTAGGTTTAAAAAGTCAGACAAAAAGAGAACTAAATGATTCTTAAAAATGCAAACTAACCTCTAGTGACAGAAGTCAGATGAATGGTTTCTGGGGATTGGGGTGGGTATGGGTAGGGGTAGAAGGGAAGGATTATGAAAGGGCATGAGGAAACTTGGGAGTGATGGATACATTCATTAACTTGGTCATAGCACTGGTTTTTCAGGAGTATATAGATGGCAAAGCTTATCAAATAGTACATTTTAAAGATATGTACTTTTTATATGTCAATTATATCTTAATAAAAAGATTGTAAATATAGATACATACCTAGAGGTAGTCTAATTGTAATTACTATAATTAGACAAAGACATTTTAAAAATCTATGATTAATATATTCAAGAAAATAGATGACATAATGGAGATTTTCACTGGAGAAATGGAATATAAAAGAAAGTACCAAGTAGAAATCTAAAAACTGATAAATATATTTTCTAAAATTAAAAACTCAAGAGTTAGTTTTAACAGATGACTAGACAAATCAGAGGAGAGGATTAATCAGTGGGAACATAAGTTATGCATTGGTTTATTTCATAATGAACAACCAAAAAACACATTAAACATTCGTTTTGTTCATTGGTGTGAAGCTCATATAAGGCAACTCTGTTTTAGATTACAGTTTCTGGGGTGCTCTGCTTCAGGCTGCAGGTTTGTGATTGGCTAGATTCCCTGAATTCCATGTGCCCACGTGGAGGGGAAAGCAGCTTTAGGCAAAGGAATTTTAAAATTTAGATAAAATGGACAGTTTCCTTGAACAACACAGTTACCACGTTACCAAAACTGACACAAGAAGAAATTTTAAAATCTGAATAATACTGGATCTATTATAGAACTTGAATATATAGTTGAAAACAGTCTCACACAAAGATCTAGGTTCAAATGGCTTTTGGGTGAAGTCTGTCAACTGTTTAAAGAAGAACTAAAATCAATCTTACGTCAATTCTTTAGAACAATAGGAAAAAAATGGGATATTTCCCAACCCACTGTGAGGCCAACATAAACTTGGTAAGGACATTACAGACCAATTTATCTCTTGGACAATGATGCAAAATTTCTAAAAAAGTGTTAGCAAGTTGAATAATATATAAAGAGAATACATCACAACTAACTTGGGCTTATCTTAAGAAGAAAATGTTGGTTTATCAATTAAAAAATCAATCAATGTTAAGTCACTGCATTAAGAGTACAAATGAGAAAAATCATATGCTCACTTTAATAGATGCAGACATAGCATTAGAAAAAATCTAGTAACCATTCATGATAATAAAAGAACTTTTCCTTAATCTAGTAAAGAGTATCTACAAAACATCTACAGCACTCTTTGTACTTAATGGTGAAATATTACAAGATTTCCCCTGAGATTGGGAATGAGACAAGGAGGTCTGCTCTGACCAATTCTATTCAACATTGTACTAGGAAACCTAGCCAGCACAACAGGGCAAGAAATAAAAGGCATAATAGTTTGGAAATAAAAAATAAAACTGTCATTATTCAAAGGTAACATGATCTTGCATGTAGAAAATCTAAAAGAACTGAAGACAACTTATTAATTCTAATAAGTGAACATAGCAGAAATCAGTTGAGTTTTACATGCAATGTAATAAACGTTCACAGTTCATAAAGTTTAGAATGATAAATGTATGTATGGTTACTGTACAAAAATGTTGGAGTCAGATGCCAGTGATCTCTGAGGTTAAGGTTTTCTTGCATGGATTTTTTTTTTTTTAAACATCTTTATTGGAGTATAATTGCTTTACAGTGGTGTGTTAATTTCTGCTTTGTAACAAAGTGAATCAGTTATACATATACATATATCCCCATATCCCCTCCCTCTTGAGTCTCCCTTAGAGAGGAGGGAGGGAGGGATTCACTTTATAACAAAGTGAATCAGCTATACATATATCCACATATCCCCTCCCTATCCCACCCCTCTAGGTGGTCACAAAGCACTGAGCTGATCTCCCTGTGCTATGTGGCTGCTTCCCACTAGCTATGCATTTGACATTTGGTAGTGTATATATGTCCGTGCCACTCTCTCACCTCATCCCAGCTTACCCTTCCCAGTCCCCGTATCTTCAAGTCCATTCTCTATGTCTACGTCTTTATTCCTGTCCTGCCCCTAGGTCCTTCAGAACCCTTTTTTTTTTTTTTTTTTTAGGTTCCATATATATGTGTTAGCATGTGGTATTTGTTTTTCTCTTTCTGACTTACTTCACTCTGTATGACAAACTCTAGGTCCATCCACCTCACTACAAATAACTCAATTTCATTTCTTTTTATGGCTGAGTAATATTCCATTGTATATATGTGTCACACTTTCTTTATCCATTCATCTGTCAGTGTACACTTAGGTTGCTTCCAAGTCCTGAGTATCGTAAACAGAGCTGCAATGAACATTGTGGTACATGACTCTTTTTGAATTATGGTTTTCTCAGGGTATATACCCAGTAGTGAGATTGCTGTGTCATATGGTAGTTCTATTTTTAGTTTTTTATGGAACCTCCATACTGTTCTCCATAGAGGCTGTATCAATTGACATTCCCACCAACAGTGTAAGAGGGTTCCCTTTTCTCCACACCCTCTCCAGCATTTATTGTTTGTAGATTTTTTGATGATGGCCATTGTGACTGGTGTGAGGTGATACCTCATTGTAGTTTTGATTTGCATTTCTCTAATGATTAGTGATGTTGAGCATCCTTTCATGTGTTTGTTGGCAGTCTGTATATCTTCTTTGGAGAAATGTCTATTTAGCTCTTCTGCCCATTTTTGGATTGGGTTGTTTGATTTTCTGATATTGAGCTGCATGAGCTGCTTGTAAATTTTGGAGATTAATCCTCTGTCAGTTGCTTCCTTTGCAAATATTTTCTCCCATTCTGAGGGTTGTCTTTTCACCTTGTTTATGGTTTCCTTTGCTGTGGAAAAGCTTTTAAGTTTCATGAGGTCCCATTTGTTTATTTTTGTTTTTTATTTCCATTTCTCTAGGAGGTGGGTCAAAAAGGATCTTGCTGTGATTTATGTCATAGAGTGTTCTGCCTATGTTTTCCTCTAAGAGTTTGATAGTGTCTGGTCTTACGTTTAAGTCTTTAATTCATTTTGAGTTTATTTTTGTGTATGGTGTTAGGGAGTGTTCTAATTTCATTCTTTTCCATGTAGCTGTCTGGTTTTCCCAGCACCACTTATTGAAGAGACTGTCTTTTCTCCATTGTATATTCTTTCCTCCTTTATCAAAAATAAGGTAACCGTATGTGCGTAGGTTTCTCCCTGGGCTTTCTATCCTGTTCCATTGATCTATATTTCTGTTTTTGTGCCAGTACCATACTGTCTTGATTACTGTAGCTTTGTAGTATAGTCTGAAGTCGGAGAGCCTGATTCCTCCAGCTCCATTTTTCTTTCTCAAGATTGCTTTGGCTATTCGGGGTCTTTTGTGTTTCCATACAAATTGTGAAATATTTTGTTCTAGTTCTGTGAAAAATGCCATTGGTAGCTTGATAAGGGTTGCATTGAATCTGTAGATTGCTTTGGGTAGTAGAGTCATTTTCACAATGTTGATTCTTCCAATTCAAGAACATGGTATATCTCTGGATCTGTTTGTATCATCTTAATTTTTTTCATCAGTGTCTTATAGTTTTCTGCATACAGGTCTTTTGGCTCCTTAGGTAGGTATATTCCTAGGTATTTTATTCTTTTTGTTGCAGTGGTAAATGGGAGTGTTTCCTTAATTTCTCCCTCAGATTTTTCATCATTAGTATATAGGAATGCAAGAGGTTTCTGTGCATTAATTTTGTAACCTGCTACTTTACCAAATTCATTGATTAGCTCTAGTAGTTTTCTGGTAGCATCTTTAGGATTCTCTATGTATTGTATCATGTCATCTGCAAACAGTGACAGTCTTACTTCTTCTTTTCCGATTTGGATTCCTTTTATTTCTTTTTCTTCTTTGATTGCTGTGGCTAAAACTTCCAAAACTATGTTGAATAATAGTGGTGAGAGTGGGCAACCTTGTCTTGTTCCTGATGTTATAGGAAGTGGTTTTAGTTTTTCACCATTGAGAATGATGTTGGCTGTGGGTTTTTCACATATGGCCTTTATTACGTTGAGGTAAGTTCCCTCTATGCCTACTTTCTGGAGGGTTTTTATCATAAATGATTGTTGAATTTTGTTGAAAGCTTTTTCTGCATCTCTTGAGATGATCATATGGTTTTTATCCTTCAGTTTGTTAATATGGTATATCACATTGTTTGATTTGCATATATTGAAGAATCCTTGCATTCCTGGGTTAAACCCCGCTTGATTATGGTGTATGATCCTTTTAATGTGCTGTTGAATTCTGTTTGCTAGTATTTTGTTGAGGATTTTTGCATCTATGTTCATCAGTGATATTGGCCTGTAGTTTTCTTTCTTTGTGACATGTTTGTCTGGTTTTGGTATCAGGGTGATGGTGGCCTGGTAGAATGAGTTTGGGAGTGTTCCACCCTCTGCTATATTTTGGAAGAGTTTCAGAAAAATAGGTGTTCATCCCATTCTATTTGCTCACAAACTTGCGGTTTAACATTATGGAAGCTCTTCAGTACAAAGAATAATACATTGCCCTTGAGGAGCTCAGACTGATGGAGGAGGCATCCAGGTAACAAGACCCATTATAATTCAGCATGAAAAATACCATAGCAGATGAGGAACAAATCATTAAGGGAGATTATGTTTTCTTGTCACACAAATATGTCCAATACAGATGAGGTAATTTCTCATTGAGATTCTAAGCTAAAAAGCTGTATTTAAACACAGACTTAGGCGCAGACTGAAAGGTATTTGCATCACCGGCCCAGCAGTAACTGGAATTGGCAAAGCCAGTTTCAATCTCTCTTGCCTCAGTTTCCTTTTTTTTGAAAAAAATCAAGGTAATTAATGTCAACTTAGCAGAGCTCTTATACAGATGACATGTGAAACGTGTCTGGCAGAGTAGCAGTGGACCTCAAGATTTTGGCTTTTGTCTATTTACTTATTCAATAGATATTTGAGTGCCCACTAGGTGTTGGAAGTAGATAGGGGAATAAGGCACACAATGTCCTTCTCACAGGGCTTACATTACATACAGAATCAGATAATATACAAATAAGCAAATAAATTATGCAAATGTTTATAGGCTGTGATATGAGCCATGTAGTAAATAAAGAAGGTTATGTGAGAGAAAGTAAAAGGGTGGGCAGGATGGGGCAGGTAACTTTGGATAGGTTAACCAGGGGAAGTTTCTTTTGTTCTTCTTTTTCATCTTCTCTATATGGGGGTTCACAATTAATACTTGAGGCCTTTTTTTCCTGGACTGTTTTGTTATGAATAACAGACTGAAAGACCAAGTGTTTTAATCTGAAAAAAGTAAAGTTAATTGAGTGAACAGGGTGTTCTTTAGAAGTCTACCACTGAGATAAATTTTTTTAAAAAATGGTTTCTTAGACTGATTCTGAGTAAAGACACACTTAGTCTACTGTAGCATTTCCCAATCTTTTTTATTATTTACTCTATAAACCTCATGTTTTATAAGGCATTATTACCCCCCAATTCAATTTTTAAGTGATAATGAGCCTGTCTTTCTATTTGTTATTAATAAAAACCATCATTGCCAGTCAGTTTCTGGTTAAATTGTATCCCTAATTAAGGAAATTTCAATTGAAGGCAAGATTTTAATTTTTCTCTGTGTTATTGAGGGTAAGTACGTAATTTCATAATGCTTGTGTTATGTGAAAAATAGCTCAAAGACATTTTTAGAAGTCAGGAGTCCTTGAGATAAGTTCCACTAATTCTGGCAAATTAGAGTTCTAGAGTTAGGCATCTAGAAATAAATACTCTTATTTTTGGCTTTTAATCTTTCTTCAAGATGATTTATGTGTATGATTTTGAATAATTCTTTTAAAATACTCTGCACATCAATTATTCATATAGACATTCAACTTTGGATATAAAGTGACCAGTTTGGCATTTGCCCTAAGGCAGGCCCTACACCACTCCTTTTCAACTACTGATTTAAATTTGTCTTCTTTTTCCACCAGGTTGTAAATCCTTGAGGGCACAGATCATTTTTACTTTTCTTATCATTATGTCCCAAACACACATAGTAGGTAGTTCAAAATTTTTATGATTCAGAAAAGTATGTTACTTATCAGCCTCTGGCCTGGGTCCTTTGTGAGAAACCTTAATCTCCACTTGAGGCTTCTGCCGGGGACACATCCTTTTTAAATTTTATTTTCTGTTGAATCCTTTCAAGCACCCTAATGCAAAACAGGTCATATTGCATGCACTCTGACTCCATTTATCTTGATGTTTTTCAACACTTTCAGTTTAGAAGTCTAGCTTTACTTGACCTTCAGTGAAACATTTACTATGTGAGCATTTTAATATTTAATATTTTATATTTTAGCTTTTTCATTTGTGTTACATTTTATTGGTGGTTTACGGGGAAACGAAAAGGTCAAAACAATGGAACAGCCTGGTTGATGGCAGGTGGCCTAAATTAGAGGCTTCTTTTCCATATCAGCTCCTTAGAAAATCCTTTTAACTTTTCAATGTAGGCATTCCTTTCAAGTCTAAAGGACCCACCTGATCAAATGCACTGCACTGTGGGAAAGTCAGACAAATATCTCTGCCTCTAGATTTCTTAACTGATTTCCACTTAATCAAATTGTTAGATTAACCCATCCTATCCATTCCATCTGCAAAATGTACTGATGGATGCCCCAGGTATAAATACAGAAGGCTGTGTGCTCACTCCTACTGCTCCCAGCATTGAAGTTGTTTACTGATCAAGATAAAGTAGTGTATGTTCATAAACCTATTTATTCCAGTCATTTTCTTATTATAATTCTGTAATATAATTAAATATTGTATCAACTAATGATATGCAAATACACAAGGAAAATTATAGATTCTATTAAAATCAAATTATTGTGGTAATAGTATCATGAGTATATGCACATGTTCAAACTCATCCAAATGTATGCATCAAATATGTGCAATTTTTTGTATATTAGGTCAACCTTCAGAAAGCTTAAAAATACTTAAAATATTTTAAAAATCAAATTAAAAGTTTTGGAAATAATAAAGTCAGCTCCCTAAAAAATTAGGTGTGGACAATGCAGCTGTAAAATATTGGAAAAATCATACAAATCTAGAAAGTTTTTTCTTAAACTGCTTCAAAAGTATCTTTAAGTTCTTTGTTCACTTTAAAAAATGTTGAAATTTTAGGTGACACATTATTGGTGCAACTTAGTAAAAAATGGGAATGTAACTTCATCATTGGACCAAACAAACAGATAATACAACAACATAAAACTTTGGTCCTGAAATTGTAAAAACATAGGAAAAAGTCTTCTTAACATTAATCTTGGCAATAATTTTTTGGATATGACACCAAAGCACAAACAACAAAAACAAAAATTATTACATGGGACTACATCAAACTTTGCATAGCAAAAGAAACAATCAAACAAAATGAAAAGGTAACCCACAGAATGGAAGACAACATTTGGAAATCATATATATGATAAGGTATTAATATCTAAAATATATAAAGAACTTACACAACTCAATAGTAAAAAGCCAACCTGATTAAAAAATGGACAGAGAAACTGAATAGACATTTTCCCAAAGAGGATATGAAAATGGCCAATAGGTACATGAAAAGGAGCTTGACATCACTAACCATGAGGGAAATGCAGATCAAAACCACAATGAGATATTACCTCACACCTGTTAGAATGACTGTCATCAAAAAGACAAGAGATACTAAGTGCTGGTGAGGATGAGAAGAAATGGGAAACTTGTGCACTGTTGGTGGGAATATAAATTGGAACTGCCACTATGAAGAGAGTATGGAGGTTCCTCAAAAACTTAAAATAGAACTAACATGTGATCCAACAATCCCGTTTCTAGATATATATCCAAAAGAATTGAAATCAGGATCGAGAAGAGATACCTGCACTTCTGTGTTCACTGCAGTATTATTCACAGTAGCCAAGACATGGAAGCAACCTAAGTGTTCATCAACAGATGATGGATAAAGAAAATGTGGTATATACATAGAATAAAATATGATTCACTCTTAAAAAAGAAGGAAACCCTGCTATATGCAACAGCATGACTGAACGTAGAGGACATTATGAAAAGTGAGATAACCAGACACAGGACAGATACTACATGACATCACTTATATGAGGAATCTAAAATAGTCAAACTCATAGAAGCAGAGAGTAGAATGGTGGTTGGGATGGAGGGGGAAACAGGGAAGTATTAGTCAAATGGTACAAAGTTTCAGTTATACGAGAGTAAGTCCTAGAGATCTAATGTACAGTGTAGCACCTATAGTTTAACAATACTGTATTGTATAGTTAAACATTTGCTAATAGGGTAGGTCTCATGTTGTGTTTTTAAAACAAACCAGCCAAAGAAAGAAAAATAATGACTAAGAAGCAAGAGGGAAGTTTTGGAGGTGATGTTTATTACCTTGATTGTGGTAATGGTTTCAGAGGTGTATGCAGATCTCCAAACTTATCAATTTGTATACATTAAATATGTCCAGTTTTTTCATATATCAATTATACCTCAATAAAGATGTTTAAAAATTGAATTAGTTGCATTCTATGTATTTATTTTTACTAGGTTAAGAAATAGACTACTTTGTTTTTAAGGCTATCTTTAGCTTTAAATAATGATATTATTCTAAGACCTTTATGGCAAATCTTTGAGTATACAAGTATATTCTTTAGATTATTTCAATAAATAAATATAATCCATTTTTTTTTTTTTTTTGTTTTGTTTTGTTTAACATCTTTATTGAAGTATAATTGCCTTACAATGGTGTGTTAGCTTCTGCTTTATAACAAAGTTAATCAGTTATACATATACAATATGTTCCCATATCTCTTCCCTCTTGCATCTCCCTCCCTCCCACCCTCCCCATCCCACCCCTCTAGGTGGTCACAAAGCACTGAGCTGATCTCCCTGTGCTATGCGGCTGCTTCCCACTAGCTATCTATTTTACATTTGGTAGTGTATATATGTCCATGACACTCTCTCACCCTGTCACATCTCACCCCACCCCCTCCCCATATCCTCAAGTCCATTCTCTAGTAGGTCTGTGTCTTTATTCCCGTCTTGCCACTAGGTTCTTCATGGCTTTTTTTTCCCCTTAGATTCCATATATATGTGTTAGCATACTGTATTTGTTTTTCTCTTTCTGACTTACTTCACTCTGTATGACAGACTCTAACTCCATCCACCTCATTACAAATACCTCCATTTCATTTCTTTTTATGGCTGAGTAATATTCCATTGTATATATGTGCCACATCTTCTTTATCCATTCATCTGTCGATGGACATTTAGGTTGCTTCCATGTCCTGGCTATTGTAAATAGAGCTGCAATGAACATTTTGGTACATGACTCTTTTTGAACTATGGTTTTCTCAGGGTATATGCCCAGTAGTGGGATTGCTGGATCGTATGGTAGTTCTATTTGTAGTTTTTTAAGGAACCTCCATACTGTTCTCCATAGTGGCTGTATCAATTTACATTCCCACCAACAGTGCAAGAGAGTTCCCTTTCCTCCACACCCTCTCCAGCATTTATTGTTTCTAGATTTTTTGATGATGGCCATTCTGACCGGTGTGAGATGATATCTCATTGTAGTTTTGATTTGCATTTCTCTAATGATTAATGATGTTGAGCATTCTTTCATGTGTCTGTAGGCCATCTGTATATCTTCTTTGGAGAAATGTCTATTTAGGTCTTCTGCCCATTTTTGGATTGGGTTGTTCATTTTTTTGTTATTGAGCTGCATGAGCTGCTTGTAAATTTTGGAGATTAATCCTTTGTCAGTTGCTTCATTTGCAAATATTTTCTCCCATTCTGAGGGTTGTCTTTTGGTCTTGTTTATGGTTTCCTTTGCTGTGCAAAAGCTTTTAAGTTTCATTAGGTCCCATTTGTTTATTTGTGTTCTTATTTCCATTTCTCTGGGAGCTGGGTCAAAAAGAATCTTGCTGTGATGTATGTCATAGAGTGTTCTGCCTATGTTTTCCTCTAAGAGTTTGATAGTGTCTGGTCTTACACTTAGGTCTTTAATCCATTTTGAGTTTATTTTTGTGCATGGTGTCAGGGAGTGTTCTAATTTCATACTTTTACATGTATCTGTCCAATTTTCCCAGCACCACTTATTGAAGAGGCTGTCTTTTCTCCACTGTATATGCTTGCCTCCTTTATCAAAGATAAGGTGACCATATGTGCGTGGGTTTATCTCTGGGCTTTCTATCCTGTTCCATTGATCTATATTTCTCTTTTTGTGCCAGTACCAAACTGTCTTGATTACTGTAGCTTTGTAATATAGTCTGAAGTCAGGGAGCCTGATTCCCCCAGCTCCATTTTTCGTTCTCAAGATTGCTTTGGCTATTTGGGGTCTTTTGTGTTTCCATACAAATTGTGAAATTTTTTGTTCTAGTTCTGTGAAAAATGCCAGTGGTAGTTTGATAGGGATTGCATTGAATCTGTAGATTGCTTTAGGTAGTAGAGTCATTTTCACAATGTTGATTCTTCCAATCCAGGAACATGGTATATCTTTCCATCTATTTGTATCATCTTTAATTTCTTTCATCAATGTCCTATAATTTTCTGCATACAGGTCTTTTGTCCCCTTAGGTAGGTTTATTCCTAGATATTTTATTCTTTTTGTTGCAATGGTAAACGGGAGTGTTTTCTTAATTTCACTTTCAGATTTTTCATCATTAGTGTATAGAAATGCAAGAGATTTCTGTGCATTAATTTTGTATCCTGCTACTTTACCAAATTCATTGATTAGCTCTAGTAGTTTTCTGGTAGCTTCTTTAGGATTCTCTATGTATAGTATCATGTCATCTGCAAACAGTGACAGCTTTACTTCTTCTTTTCCGATTTGGATTCCTTTTATTTCTTTTTCTTCTCTGATTGCTGTGGCTAACACTTCCAAAACTATGTTGAATAATAGTGGTGAGAGTGGGCAACCTTGTCTTGTCCCTGATCTTAGTGGAAATGGTTTCAGTTTTTCACCATTGAGGACAATGTTGGCTGTGGGTTTGTCATATATGGCCTTTATTATGTTGAGGAAAGTTCCCTCTATGCCTACTTTCTGCAGGGCTTTTATCATAAATGGGTGTTGAATTTTGTCGAAAGCTTTCTCTGCATCTATTGAGATGATCATATGGTTTTTCTCCTTCAATTTGTTAATATGGTGTATCACATTGATTGATTTGCGTATATTGAAGAATCCTTGCATTCCTGGGATAAACCCCACTTGATCATGGTGTATGATCCTTTTAATGTGCTGTTGAATTCTGTTTGCTAGTATTTTGTTGAGGATTTTTGCATCTATGTTCATCAGTGATATTGGCCTGTAGTTTTCTTTCTTTGTGACATCTTTGTCTGGTTTTGGTATCAGGGTGATGGTGGCCTCGTAGAATGAATTTGGGAGTGTTCCTCCCTCTGCAATATTTTGGAAGAGTTTGAGAAGGATAGGTGTTAGCTCTTCTCTAAATGTTTGATAGAATTCACCTGTGAAGCCATCTGGTCCTGGGCTTTTGTTTGTTGGAAGGTTTTTAATCACAGTTTCAATTTCAGTGCTTGTGATTGGTCTGTTCATATTTTCTATTTCTTCCTGGTTCAGTCTCGGCAGTTTATGCATTTCTAAGAATCTGTCCATTTCTTCCAGGTTGTCCATTTTATTAGCATAGAGTTGCTTGTAGTAATCTCTCATGATCTTTTGTATTTCTGCAGTGTCAGTGGTTACTTCTCCTTTTTCATTTCTAATTCTATTGATTTGAGTCTTCTCCCTTTTTCTCTTGATGAGTCTGGCTAATGGTTTATCAATTTTGTTTATCTTCTCAAAGAACCAGCTTTTAGTTTTATTGATTTTTGCTATTGTTTCCTTCATTTCTTTTTCATTTATTTCTGACCTGATCTTTATGATTTCTTTCCTTCTGCTAGCTTTGGGGTTTTTTTGTTCTTCTTTCTCTAATTGCTTTAGGTGCAAGGTTAGGTTGTTTATTCGAGATGTTTCCTGTTTCTTGAGGTAGGCTTGTATTGCTATAAACTTCCCTCTTAGCACTGCTTTTGCTGCGTCCCATAGGTTTTGGGTCGTCGTATCTCCATTGTCATTTGTTTCTAGGTATTTTTTGATTTCCCCTTTGATTTCTTCAGTGATCACTTCGTTATTAAGTAGTGTATTGTGTAGCCTCCATGTGTTTGTATTTTTTACAGATCTTTTCCTGTAATTGATATCTAGTCTCATAGCGTTGTGGTCGGAAAAGATACTTGATACGATTTCAATTTTCTTAAATTTACCAAGGCTTGATTTGTGACCCAAAATATGATCTATCCTGGAGAATGTTCCATGAGCACTTGAGAAAAATGTGTATTCTGTTGTTTTTGGGTGGAATGTCCTATAAATATCAATTAGGTCCATCTTGTTTAATGTATCATTTAAAGCTTGTGTTTCCTTATTTATTTTCATTTTGGATGATCTGTCCATTGGTGAAAGTGGGGTGTTAAAGTCCCCTACTATGATTGTGTTGCTGTCGATTTCCCCTTTTATGGCTGTTAGTATTTGCCTTATGTATTGAGGTGCTCCTATGTTGGGTGCATAAATATTTACAATTGTTATACCTTCCTCTTGGATCGATCCCTTGATCATTATATAGTGTCCTTCTTTGTCTCTTGTAATAGTCTTTATTTTAAAGTCTATTTTGTCTGATATGAGAATTGCTACTCCAGCTTTCTTTTGATTTCCATTTGCATGGAATATCTTTTTCCATCCCCTCACTTTCAGTCTGTATGTGTCTCTAGGTGTGAAGTGGGTCTCTTGTAGACAGCATATATATGGGTCTTGTTTTTGTATCCATTCAACCAGCCTGTGTCGTTTGGTGGGAGCATTTAATCCATTTACATTCAAGGTAATTATCGATATGTATGTTCCTATTCCCATTTTCTTAAATGTTTTGGGTTTGTTATTGTAGGTGTTTTCCTTCTCTTGTGTTTCTTGCCTAGAGAAGTTCCTTTAGCATTTGTTGTAAAGCTGGTTTGGTGGTGCTGAACTCTCTCAGCTTTTGCTTGTCTGTAAAGGTTTTAATTTCTCCATCACATCTGAATGAGATCCTTGCTGGGTAGAGTAATCTTGGTTGTAGGTTTTTCTCCTTCATCACTTTAAGTATATCCTGCCACTCCCTTCTGGCTTGCAGAGTTTCTGCTGAAAGATCAGATGTTAACCTTATGGGGATTCCCTTGTGTGTTATTTGTTGTTTTTCCCTTGCTGCTTTTAATATGTTTTCTTTATATTTAATTTTTGACAGTTTGATTAATATGTGTCTTGGCGTGTTTCTCCTTGGGTTTATCCTGTATGGGACTCTCTGTGCTTCCTGGACTTGATTAACTATTTCCTTTCCCATATTAGGGAAGTTTTCAACTATAATCTCTTCAAATATTTTCTCAGTCCCTTTCTTTTTCTCTTCTTCTTCTGGGACCCCTATAATTCGAATGTTGGTGCGTTTAATGTTGTCCCAGAGGTCTCTGAGACTGTCCTCAGTTCTTTTCATTCTTTTTTCTTTATCCTGCTCTGCAGTAGTTATTTCCACCATTTTATCTTCCAGGTCACTTATCCTTTCTTCTGCCTCAGTTATTCTGCTATTGATCCCATCTAGAGTATTTTTAATTTCATTTATTGTGTTTTTCATCGTTGCTTGGTTCCTCTTTAGTTCTTCTACGTCTTTGTTAAATGTTTCTTGCATTTTGTCTATTCTATTTCCAAGATTTTGGATCATCCTTACTATCATTATTCTGAATTCTTTTTCAGGTAGACTACCTATTTCCTCTTCATTTGTTAGGTCTGGTGTGTTTTGACCCTGCTCCTTCATCTGCTGTGTGTTTTTCTGTCGTCTCATTTTGCTTATCTTACTGTGTTTGGGGTCTCCTTTTCACAGGCTGCAGGTTCGTAGTTCTCGTTGTTTTTGGTATCTGTCCCCAGTGGGTAAGGTTGGTTCAGTGGGTTGTGTAGGCTTCCTGGTGGAGGGGACTATTGCCTGTGTTCTGGTGGATGAGGTTGAATCTTGTCTTTCTGGTGGGCACGTCCACGTCTGGTGGTGTGCTTTGGGGTGTCTGTGTCCTTATGATTTTAGGCAGCCTCACTGCTAATGGATGGGGCTGTGTTCCTGTCTTGCTAGTTGTTTGGCCTAGGGTGTCCAGCACTGTAGCTTGCTGGTCGTTGAGTGAAGCTGGGTCTTGATGTTGAGATGGAGATCTCTGAGAGATTTTTGCCGTTTGGTATTACGTGGAGCTGGGAGGTCTCTTGTGGACCAGTGTCCTGAAGTTGGCTCTCCCACCTCAGAGGCACAGCCCTGATGCCTGGCTGGAGCACCAAGAGCCTTTCATCCACACAGTTCAGAATATAAGGGAGAAAAAAATAGAAAGAAAGAAAGAAAGAGGATAAAATAAAATAAAATAAAGCTATTATAATAAAAAATAAGAAAAAAATTATTAAGAGTAAATGTATTCAGAAAAAATTTTTTTTAATTTTTAAAAATAGATTTATTATTTTTTTACAGTAAAAAATAAGAAAAAAATTTTTAAGAAAAAAAATTTTAATTTTTTAAAATAAAAAATATGAAAAAACATTTAAAAAATTTTTAATTTCTAAAAATAGAAAGAATGGAAAAAATTATTAAAAAAACATATATTAGGAAAAAAAATTTTTTTTAAGTAAAAAAAAAAAAAAAAAAAAAAAATGGACGGACCTAACCCTAGGTCTAATGGTGAAAGCAAAGCTATTCAGACAAAATCTCACCCAGAAGCATACACATATACACTAACAAAAAAAGGAAAAGGGGAAATTAATATATCCTGCTCTTAAAGTCCACCTTTTGAATTTGGGATGATTCGTTGTCTATTCAGGTATTCAACAGATGCAGGCACATCAAGTTGTTTGTGGAGCTTTAATCCGCTGCTTCTGAGGCTGCTGGGAGAGATTTCCCTCTCTCTTCTTTGTTCGCACAGCTCCCGGGGTTCAGCTTTGGATGTGGACCCGCCTCTGCATGTACGTCGCCTGAGGGCGTCCGTTCCCCGCCCAGACAGAACGGGGTTAAAGGAGCAGCTGCTTCAGGGGCTCTGGCTCACTCAGGCCGCGGGAGGGAGCCGTACGGTGGAGGCGGGGCGAGCCTGCGGCGTCAGAGGCGTCGTGACGTTGCAGCAGCCTGAGGCGCGCCGTGTGTTCTCCCTGGGAAGTTGTCCCCGGCTCACGGGAGCCTGGCAGTGGCGAGCTGCACTGGCTCCCGGGAGGGGCGGTGTGGAGAGTGACCTGTGCTCGCACACAGGCTTCTTGGTGGCGGCAGCAGCAGCCTTAGCGTCTCCTACCAGTCTCTGGGGTCCGCGCTGATGGGCGCTGCTCGCGCCTGTCTCTGGGGTCCGCGCTGTTAGCCGTGGCTCGCGCCCGCCTCTGGATTTCGTCTAGGCGGCGCTCTGAATCCCCTCTCCTTGCGCGCCGCGAAACAAAGAGGCAAGAAAAAGTCTCTTGCCTCTTTGGCGGCTGCAGACCTCCTCTCCGGCTCCCTCCCGGCTCGCCGCGGCAGGCCAACCCCTTCAGGCTGTGTTCACGCCGCCAACCCCAGTCCTCTCCCTGCGATCCGACCGAAGCCCGCGCCTCAGCTCCCAGCCCCGCCCGCCCCGGCGGGTGAGCAGACAAGCCTCTCGGGCTGGTGAGCGCTGCTCGGCGCTGAGCCTCTGTGCGGGAATCTCTCTGTTTTTCCCTCTGTGCCCCTGTTGCTGTGGGATCCGCGCTGATAGCCACGGCTCGCACCCGTCTCTGGATTTCGTTTAGGCAGCGCTTTGAATCCCCTCTCCTTGCGCGCCGCGAAACAAAGAGGCAAGAAAAAGTCTCTTGCCTCTTCGGCAGCTGCAGACTTTTTCCCAGACTCCCTCCTGGCTAGCACCAAAGCCCGAGCCTCAGCTCCCAGCCCCCGCCCGCCCCGGCGGGTGAGCAGACAAGCCTCTTGGGTTGGTGAGTGCTGGTTGGTGCCGAGCCTCTGTGCGGGAGTCTCTCCGCTTTGCCCTCCGCACCCCTGTGGCTGCGCTCTCCTCCGCGGCTCCGAAGCTTCCCCCCTCTGCCACCCGCAGTCTCTGCCCGCAAAGGGGCTTCCTAGTGCCTGGAAACCTTTCCTCCTTCACGGCTCCCTCCCACTGGCACAGGTCCCGTCCCTATTCTTTTGTCTCTGTTATTTCTTTTTTCTTTTACCCTACCCAAGTACGTGGGGATTTTCTTGCCTTTTGGGAGGTCTGACGTCTTCTGCCAGCGTTCAGTGGGTGTTCTGTAGGAGCAGTTCCACGTGTAGATGTATTTCTACTGTATCTGTGGGAAGGAAGGTGATCTCCGCGTCTTACTCTTCCGCCATCTTGCCCCTCTCCCAATCCATTTGTTTTTATAAATGGGCTCAGTTTTGGAATGAGAAAATCTTATTCTAATCTTTGTTCTGCTACAGACTTGTGTGATCTTAGAGAAGTCATGATTCCCTAAACTTCATTCTTTCATTGAATACACTTTTTATTGATTGCCATGCATATCAGATCTTGTCCTAGGCACATCAGAAACTTTTTTTTTTCATGTGTAAAATGTGGAGACATAATTAGAATGTATTCAAGCTCCCTTTCAGCTTTAAAATTATGAATCTGGGATAAAATTCACACTTTCTCTTCATAAAGATAAAGAGGCAGCTTGGATTTTCCCTGGAGAGCTGAATTGCAATCAGATATTTGAGAAAAGATGTGAAAGAAAGTAATAACTCCCTTAGAATTGCTAAAGGTCCTCTGATGATTATAATGGAGAATGAGTCAAATGGCATTTGGAGCTTAAGGGAGAAATTTAGTGGGGAAGGTGTGCCCCAGGGCTCACTCTCACCTAGAACAATAACAAACTGCTAAGAATTGTCACAGCAACAACAACAGTGGCAGCTGCAGCTGCAGCACTGAACATTCTGAATACACAGCACCTGGAGAAGTGGAGCCAGAATGAGTGAAGCGACACACACACACACACACAGGAATTCTGTAGAGTGGGCAAGCAAGCCCAGTGTGACCCTTCTCTATGGATGATGCCCAAGGCCTCCTGAAGGGCCCCTCCCCAAGTGTGGAGGGCCTATTTGTCAGCAGTATTAACTTCTCCAGGTACACTTTGTCCAGGACTAAAGCGAATATTCCTCTAGAGTGGACTGCTATTTAGGAACATGCCATGTGGTCACAGAACCTTCTGCTCCTCATCTGACGGTGAGCCCAGAGCTATTCTCATACTTCGAGTCTGTGACATCCCAGAAGGCATTTTTATGAGCACCCTGATGGGTAGTAATCAGTTTGATCAAGGCTAATCTTTTGCTGTTCTTTATCCCTGAGCAACAACCCTGGCGCTGGCTGCTGGCTCACACTTTACAAAGATGGGGAGAGGTCTTTCAAGAATGGAAGGATCCAGTGCCTGATCGCAGTAGATGTTGCCCATGTGCAGCTTATTAATTATGCAAATTCCTGGGTGAGTACCCACCTCATACGCAAACTAGCAATAGTAGGATTATAGTCAGGGGGACATTACATATGAAATATTTCCAAAGATCTGAATTATCATTTAACATGAGACCTGAAAGAAGCAAAAGAGGTAGTTAGGATGAAGGAAGATTATCCCAGACAGAGGGAATGGCACGTTCAAAGGTCCTGGGCCAGATACAAACTTGGATGGACAAAGAACAGAAAGATGGCCAGTGTGGGTACAGTTAGTGGGCATGGAAAAGACAGGTGCAAGATAAGATCATGGGAGCCTGGATGACTCTCTTAGCAATGGAGATGGAGTGAAATATTTATAATGTGGCGGGAAAAGTGGTGGATTGATTATAAGGACGAGGAAAGGAGAGAAATAAAGGCTAGTACCTAGGTAGACGGTAGTGCCACCTAATGAAATGAGAAAAAGTGGAAAGAGAGACAGGTTAAGAGGCTGGGAACCAAGAATTCTGTTTCAGATTATAATTACAGAAATAATCAAATCAGTAGAAGAGAATGAAGTCTTGAAATAGTTACAATTATGAATAGGAATTTAAGAAATAATAAGTATAATATTTCAATACTGTAGGAATAGGATGCCTTAGATGATAGAAAATATTGGTATGACTGATTATCCATCAGAAAAAATATTCAGCTAGAATCCTGCCTCATAGCACATAAAATTAATTGCAGATGAATTCTCAATTTAAAAAATAGAGCTGGGACAACTAGATTTATCTGTATAGAAAAATGTACCTCAACTCTTACCTCATGCCATATACAACAGTTAACTCAAGATGGGTCAGAGATCTAGCCATAAAACCTTAAACTATGGGTAAGCTGGGGCGAAGTGAAAGAGTGGCATGGACATATATACACTACCAAATGTAAAATAGATAGTTAGTGGGAAGCGCTGCTTAGCACAGGGAGATCAGCTCGGTGCTTTGTGACCACCTAGAGGGATGGGATAGGGAGGGTGGGAGGGAGACGCAAGAGGGAGGAGATATGGGGATATATGTATATGTGTAGCTGATTCCCTTTGTTATACAGCAGAACTAACACACCATTGTAAAGCAGTTATACTCCAATGAAGATGTTAAAAAAAAAAGACCTTAAACTATTAAATATTTAGAAGAAAACATAATAAAATCCTTGTGACATTGGACTAGACAAAGATTTCCTAAACATGATGAAAAAAGAAAAAATTGAAAAATGGATAAAACGTCTTCATCAAAATAAAAACCTTTGTTCTATGAAAGACAGTTAAGAAAATGAAAAGACTAGCCATAGATTGTAAGAAAATACTTGCAAAACATATTTCTGACAGGGGACTTGCATCCAGAATATATGAAGAACACTTACTTACTTACAACTTAATAAGGAAAACAACCCAGCTTTTTTAAAAAGGGGAAAAGATTTGAACAGACACTTGACAGATGCTCAACATCATTATTATCATGTAAATTCAAATGAAAACCACAATGAGAGACCACTGGACACCATTTGAATGGCTAAAATGAAAAAGCTTGACAATACCAAGTGCTGGACAGAATGTGGAACTGGAAACTATACATTTCGGTTGAGAATGCAAAATGGCCCAGCCACTTTGAAAGACAATATGGCAGTATTTTATAAAGTTAAACATACACTTACCATATAACCCAGCAATCTTAAGTCTAGATATTTATTCAAGAGAAATGAAATGGGTATGTCCATATAAAGTCTTTTACACAGAGACTTTTATATTTTAGTAAATAATAATATTTTAATATATAATAATACTACAATAATGTTATAACATTATGCATAGTAACTGTTAAAATTAAACACAAAATAGAGACCAGACTTGAGAATTCCCTGAGCCGACAAAACCATTAAGCCACGTAAGCAAAACTAAATCTAGCTCATTTCATGAGCATAAGCAAAGCTTAACTTAAGGTTATTTCTTGTAAATGCCTCTGACAATCAAAAGAAACAGGTCATCTTCCTGAAAATAGTATGAGATAATCACTTTCAATCAATCCTTTGCCATCTGGAAACCCCCGTTGTAATAACCAGTTGTCATAAAGGCTAACAGTTTCCTCATTTTTCACTTTATAAACCATCCTGTAACTTCATGCCCCTGAGCTTCATATCAGTCTTCAAATTTGGAAGCCCTCAGCTTGTGAACTGTTTTTATAT
Organism: Balaenoptera borealis; assembly: GCF_965194805.1. Lineage (NCBI taxonomy): Eukaryota > Metazoa > Chordata > Mammalia > Artiodactyla > Balaenopteridae > Balaenoptera > Balaenoptera borealis. The sequence continues at coordinate 92,556,275 of NC_138865.1, forward strand.
ACACAATAAACGCTTACTAAATAATATTAATTGATATAGTGGTTTTAATTTTGCTATTTCTGGATTTTTGACCTAACCAAAAACTAGAATAATTTCAAATATCAATTAACTGGTAGTTAGATAATGAAGTTATGAATTATCCACACTATGGACATTGCTCAGCAATGAAAGTGAGGTAAATATTAATATACGTGAAAATGTGGATGCAACTCAAACATACGAGAGAAGACAAACATGAAAGATTATGTACTTTATGAGTCCATTACTACAAAATTCTAGAAAAGGTAAAGCTATAGTGACAGGAAGCGACTGTGGTCAAGGGTCAGGAGAGGGCATCAATTGTGAAGTGGTATGAGAAAACATTTCAGGATGATGGATCTCTTCAACAGCTTGATTTTGGTGGAGGTTACATGACTATATACAATTACCAAAATTCATCAACCTGTGTGCTTAAAATGAGTGAATTTTGTTGTATGTAAACTATACCTCATTAAAGCAAAAAAGTAAATAAAAATAAAACACTGAAAACATTAGACGAAAATCTACAAGATTCTAGTCTCAGGGTGAGGGATAGCATCCTAAACAAAAGAGTAAAAGACAGACATATTTGCCTACATAAAAAAATTTTTCAAGTATATTACAGAATGAGACTGACAGAAAATGGTAAACTGCAAAAGAATGTTTGCAACATATGTTACTGACAAAAAGTAAATATCCCTAATGAGTAATAAGATCTTACAAAGTGTTTTACATGAAAAAGATGGCACAGTAGGAAAGTAGCCTAGAGAGAGAAGATGATGCCCAAATGGCTAAGACGTGTGAAAAAATGCCTCATCTTACTATTAGTGAGGAAAATGAAAATTAGAGTATGAGACCATTTTCATCCATTAGACTGGAAAAGATTGAAATGAGCAATTACAAGAATGCTGGTGAGATTGTAGGGGAATGGGCCGCATCATGATGCTGCTGATGGCAGTGAGAATCTTTAAAACATCGGGAAATTTATCTAGAAATGTATGTTAAAATTATTATGCACATATTATTTAATCCAGCAATCCCACTTGTGGGGATCTACCTTGTAAAAACAAAGGCACTGGTACATGAGGATATAGGTATGACAATATGTATTGAAGAATTGCTGGAAGTTGGCATAAAGAAAAACTGGAAATTACCTGAGTGGGGGAAATGGTTGAATAAATTCTGACACATCTATGCTATGGATTACCATAGATAGATACCATAAAGATATTGAAAATAAGTTAGAGATTTATTAACTATAAGTGATATCCATGATGTATTTTAAATACGAAAATTACATAAGGTAATATGATTTTATTTTTGTTAAAATTATCACAGCCAGAAAGCCTGCACTATACTATGTCTGAGCTCCCCTGGTTACGTCAAAGAATATCAGTACATTGCTAATGCTGGTAACCTCAGGAGGGGGAGTTAGGAAGAGGGAACTAATTTTTTTCTTTATACGTCATTGCACGTGTTTATCTTTACAGTTATATCACCAGATGCAGTGAGGAAGTATGACTTTTGTGAAACCATAATTTAAAAAGCAATAGAGAAAATTCTAAGAAAGATACACAGCATATTCCTCAATTGGTAGGTACTAGATATTGTGAGATGGCTAGCAATCTCGGTAAAAGTTTTGGAGAAAAATAGAACACTACCACAGTAAATGTGCATATCAGTTGCAAGGTGCATCACAATTTCAGAAACATTACAAAGGTTGAAGAAAAAATTCTTTTTAATGTGACAGAAAAACATTTTTCAGAGAAAAATATTAGTTACATCCCTTTGCCCTACTTCCTTTCCCCTTTCTGAAGAGGGTGCCTCTGTTAAAGACCATATATTTCTTAAATGCTTGCACGGGTAAATGCCTATGTGCACACGCGCACACACACGCACTCACATACACAACTAATCTTTGTCCTCAGTTTTTTGGTCTTTTGCATGTTTGAAAACAACTTCACATGATGGGTGTGATGATGTGATTTTGGAAGATCAGACACACGTACATTTCTCTGGCTAAAAAAGGGAAAGTAATGAAAGAGAGTACAGTCAGAGAGGTTGAAGGAGGGCTGGGTAGGAGTGGGGTTGGAGACAAAAGATTTGGAAGTCAGCAGGGAAGAAAACGGACTTGGGAAGAGATGGCCAGTGCAGATTACTTACACTGAAGTAAAAATGCTGTGTTTTGCCACAGATACATAAACGCTCATCTCTTCTATGTAATCTCTAGTAAAGCCTGTTAGCTCTCTAATGTCTTGGGAAATGATTTGCTTTTTAGAAATGAGTCTTGCTTCAAGAGGGATGTAGGGTGAAATCAGAGACTGGCCATGGGAGGCTGTGTACAACTCGATTATGACAACTCAGGAGATACAGGCCTTACTGCTACTGCATTCTTTTTTCTTGTTTGGGAAATGGAAACTTTCAGAGAAATCACACGTCCTTATTCTACAGAGTTATGCAGATTTAATGCACAAATAATTATCACATGAAGAATTATATGCAGAACTTAAATTCTGGATTAAGGGAGGAGGAGGGAAAAAGGAATTATAAACACTTAAATACGGTAATCAATCTTGACTTCCAAATTGAATTGCAAAGGCTAAAACTGTAATTGAATAAGGAGTATCTATTCCCACTGATACCTCTCATTTTATGAGGCAACATCACAGTTACTAAACAAAACAAATCTAAAGTCAGTGAGGTCACATTTCCTAAGACTCTGGTAATAAACATCCATCAAAATAATGGTGAGCTTGACTATTCTGGTTTATATTTTCAATGACTTAAATTGATCATTAAATTATGACTTTCAGTTTTATTTTTCAAATCACTCTTTTCAGTTGTTTATTCCTCTAATCATGAAAAGGAAATGAGAAAATGTAAAGTATACCACAATGCAAAAAAAGAAGAAAGTATTTCTGGTCTATTTTATTCTAGTCTTTTTTTTCTATGCATGTGAAAGCATAAAATTTGTTTTCATTTAAAGTCATAATAAAAATATGATTTTATTAAATAAAAACATACTTATTCTACAAATATTTATGAAGTGCTTACTATGGTACCAGAAGAAAGTTCAAGATCAGAAATAAATGTTCTGGATGAGGAGAAACAAAGACTAATGTACTCAGTGTAGATTGCTCCAACCAAGGGAAAAATTATTTATGCCTATTCAATCTCCATGCACCATTTAATAAAAATTCTTGTATTTTGGACACCTAATTGTTTCCATGTGCACTTGATATTTTCTTAGGTTGTAAGAAAATATCAAAAAAAATTTTTTTTCTCTCCAAATCTTTCCTTTAGTGTCAGGTAGTGCTTCAACCCAAACACACACAGGATACATACCATAGAGAAAGGGACCTGATGGCATCTGGGTCGTGCATGGTGTGGTAGGTACAAACCTTGGCCCAATGCAAAGGAGAAGTCAAGGTCCTTGGAAGAAGGATGGAACTCGTTTTCCCCTTCCCATTTCTCTTTCCTACTGGGCTTCAGCTAAAGTCTATGGAAGAGAAAGAACTTTTAATCAGTGAAGAGTTTAATATTTAGAGATGCTGTAACTTTCAGCTGACTTTGTATATTTGACTTCGTGTTACTGTCTTTTAAATTGGGTCTGCTGTTACTCAGTAAAGCAGACAATCAAACCAAATGGCAAGTGTTCTATCATGTTTTTTAAGCTTGCAACATTTTAACATATTTTTATTGTGAAAATATATTTATAGATAGCCTAATGATTATGAAGCAAGCACGTGTTATCACCCCTCAGGTCAAGAAACAGTGTTCTACCGGACACTGGAGGACTTCAGAACTCCTCCCCTTTTGTTTCTTATCCTATCCAAACCCCTCTTCTATGGGTAATCTCTATGTTAACTTTTATTTTATTTATTTATTAAAACAATTTTTTTTTTTTAAGAAAACAAGAATGTTTTCTTTTTTTTATATATAAATTTAATTTTGGCTGCGTTGGGTTTTCGCTGCGGCGAGAGGGGGCTACTCTTCATTACAGTGTGTGGACTTCTCGTTGCAGTGGCTTTTCTTGTCATGGAGCATGGGCTCCAGGCACGTGGGCTTCAGTAGTTGTGGCACGGGGGCTCAGTAGTTGTGGCACATGGGCTTAGTTGCTCCGCGGCATGTGGGATCTTCCCAGACCAGGGCTCGAACCTGTGTCCCCTGAATTGGCAGGTGGATTCGTAACCACTGAGCCACCAGGGAAGCCCCTCTATGTTAACTTCCAAGTTGCTCTTTTCTTTCCACCTTTGCATATATACATACCACCTGTATACCGCTTCTTAAACAAGATAGCTGCTTTAAAACTTTATATTAGTGGAACAATATAGTAGTTATTATTTTGTTTCCTGTATATTTAGCTTAATATGATATCCTCCTAGATTCATACATGTTCTAGTGTGTGGCTATATATCATACGAGTATACGTATCATATGTATATGTATTATATATATATTTTTTGCTACATGTAATTCCATTGTATTCATATACTCCAATTTATTTAACCCTCCTACTGTGAATGGACACTTGAGTTGTTTCCAGCTTTTGTCCAAAACAAAGTATGTAGCTGTGAATATTCTAACGAGCATGCATTCTGGCACATCCATGTAAGCATTTCTCTCATGCCTAGGAGTAGAATTTCTGGGTTGAAATGTATGAACATTTCAATTTTATCAGAAAATGTTTTCCAAAGTTGTTATAGTTATTTATATCCCCACCAGTAGTGGATCAAATTTCTGATTGTTTCCATCTTACCAACATTTAGTTTTATCCTATGTTCTAATTTTCAGTCAATCTCTATAGTCATATCTAAGTCATTTTAATTTGAATTTTCCTATTTGCCAATTGAACCTAATAACCTTTCATAGATTTGTCATTTGAGTTTCCTTCTTGTTCAGTGACTTCAAGTCTTTCAGTCATTTTTCTAATGTATTGTCTGTACTTCTCTCATTGATTTTTAAAAAAATTTATTTATTTATTTTTGCTGCATTGGGTCTTCATTGCTGTGTGTGGGCTTTCTCTAGTCGCAGTGAGCGGGGGCTACTCTTCGTTGTGGTGTGCAGGCTTCTCACTGTGGTGGCTTCTATTGTGGCGGAGCACGGGCTCTAGGCCCGTGGGCTTCAGTAGTTGTAGCACGTGGGCTCAGTAGTTATGGCTCTTGGGCTCTAGAGCGCAGGCTCAGTAGTTGTGGTGCACAGGCTTAGTTGCTCCGCGGCATGTGGGATCTTCCCGGACCAGGGCTCGAACCCATGTCCCCTGCACTGGCAGGTGGATTCTTAACCACTGTGCCACCAGGGAAGTCCTCTTATTTTAAGATGATTGTAGATTCACATGCAGTTGTAAGAAATAGTATGAAGAAATCCTATTTGCTCATTAAGCATTTTCTCTAACGATAACATCTTGCTTAACTATTGAGTAATATTGCAATCAGTAAATTGACATTGATAAAATTCACTGATGTTATTCAGATTTCTCACTTTATATGTACTTGTATCTGTGTGTGTGTGCTTGTGTGTGTATATTTAGTTCTGTGCAATTTTGTCACATGTAAAGTTTGTGTTTCTACCACCACAGTCAAGATACTGAACAGTTCTATCATTACAAGCGTTCCTACTGTTGTCCTTTTATATCCATACCCAACTTCCCACTCCCCCCCTCCCCCCTCCTCCACACACACTTTCTCTGAAAACCACTGCAGCTGACCCTTGAACAACATGGGTTTGAACTATGCGGGTCCACTTATACACCAGTTTTTTGTTTAATGGTAAATACCACAGTACTGCATGATCCACTGTTGGTTGAATCCATGGATGGGGAACCACAGGTATGGAGGAATCTCAGATATGGAGGAACTGTGGGTACTAGGAACCTGGAATACGGAGGGTCTACTATAAATTATATGGTGGATTTTTTATTATGTCAGCATCCCTAAACCCTGCATTGTTTAAGGGTCAACTCTAATTTGTACTCCATGTCTATAATTTTGTCATCTCAAGGATGTTATATAAATGGAATAATATAGGATGTAACCTTCTGGGATTGGCTTTTTTTCACTCAGCCTAATTCCCTGGAAATTCATCCAAGTTGTTGTCTGATCATTTCTTTTAATACAAATGTACTCATGAGTCTGTGGCATTCCCTTCTGAATTTCCTCCTTTGGGATTCAACATTATATTTTTCCAATACCACCACTTGGAACCATTGCCAGTTTACATATACCCTCTTTGCCCTCGGGGTACAGTGAATACATATTTACCCTCTTGCCTAAGTCACAACACTTTGAGATACTGTCACACATATGTGTGTATCACTTTCTGTTAGTGACCTGGAAGACTGAGAATCTAATTTGGGTTTAGTGAATGCCCTTTAAGGCAAGGTCATTCAAGTATACTTTTGGAACGAAAATTTGGAAAAAGCATCTAAAAAAAATCCCTCAAAATAGGTTAAGGTTACCTGATTAATATAATTGCTATTCTAAAATATGTTTTTCTATTTCTTCCTCCTCAAAGATTTCAATTCATTAAACTATAGTTTTCAATTAACTGCCTTTCTTTGAACATAGATTCCATGATTTTTATTTGCATTTTATTTTTCAGTTGCTATCTTGTTTCTTTAGAATACCTGAGTAAAACAGTACTAAAGATAAACATTTATTTATTAAAATAAAATTCTATAGTTCCTGAGGTATTCATAAATAACAGAAATATTGTTTTGCATTCACTTTATTTCTTAGCTCATTAAGACATCTCTAATTTGTTTCCCAGTTTCTAGAGTTAGCACAGTGCCTGACATTACATTAAAATGTGTTGGAAGAGTGAATTAAATTTCTAGGTTTTTTATTGTTGTTGTTGTTTATTGCTTAACCAGAAGTTAGAGTTACAAAAATAAAGTGTGCATTGATTGACACAAATGCTACTTCTTGCTATTGACAGGTTAACAGGCATCCCCAGACCGTCAAAACCAAGATTATTAATTGAAATGAAACGTAAAGGAGATGACAGAAAATCTTCTGAAGGAAACACAGGCACCGGCTTTCAAAACTTTAAGAAAACAAAGGTACAAACCTTACTAGGCTCCTCTTTTAAAAATCTAATTTCCCTTTTATCATATCTACACACTTACACATAAACACAACATTAGTCAAAGGGTACACGAAGGTACTTTGGCGAGCTCGGTAGGGACTTGGGGACAGAATTCCTTCAGTGCGTTCTAATGAGCTAACACCTGTGACACATAGATCATCGACTGTAGGAGCTTGAAGGCGCCATAGGGATTAGCTTCTCAACCCCCTTAATTATATAGATGAGAAAAAATGAGATTGAGGAAAGGTTGTTGACTTATCCAAGGTTACCCTGCTTGGTAGTGGCAGAACCAAGTTCAGATCTCGGGTGGATTAAGCCATGTCAGTGTTGATCTGTTTGATACAAGTCAGGGAATGTTAACCTGGAAAATGCTTTGCCTACTCAGTCAGCAAATTTGAATTGGTCACCTACTCTGCATCGGGCAATGTGCTGGGCATTGTGTGTGCAGAGGTGGATAAGATGAGGTCTCACTTACCGTGAAGCTTGCTGTTTCTGAGGAGTTAGACATGTAACAGGATGCATTACTGTAGACCGTGTTAAGTGCTACAACAGGGACACGGATAAAATGCTGAGAAATCACTGAGGGGGACTCACCAAACAGTTTATTGCAGTGCATTTGTCATGTCCCTACAAGTCACTGAACATTTCTTTCAAGGCAACTGTGGTGAGAGGGGATATGTCACATAACCTACTCTGGACTTGACAGAAATGACCTGACTGTCCAAGGTGTTTCTAGTTCCATTATAGTGAATAAACCTGTGGTTAATGATTGCTTTTGAATTGATTGTTTAAGAAGCACTGAAAGAATGATTCCTAAAAATAGACTCTAATATATATACAGAGATGCAGAACTATTTGGATGTTTGACAAAGGAAAAAATTATAGGGAAAATATATTTCACTTTAATAGGATGGCAAGTGGAGGATTCCCACATGCATCTGGGAGTAGTTTTTCAATTTGCCTCTCCAAGATGCAATGTCCAACATCTTCAATTTGCCCATGATTTTTTTTCTAGAGCATAGATCACATGAAAGAACTGTGCCCTGACCTATGAGCCTACTTTCCTCTGGTCTCCTCTACCTCCTCACTAACAAATGCAGGCACATCGAACTAGATATACTTCTCTTCAGTTTTCTTTATCTGCACTAAGGTCACATTGCAAAACATTTACTCCTGCACTTCCATTTTCCCTCATTTTTGTTCTTCAATTATGGACATTTTTGGAGCTCCATGTCAGATTTCTTCGGCCCACCTCTGATTTCAGCTACAGTTATGGTGAACAGTTCTAAGCATCTTGATAGCATCTCATCTCAAACATCCTCTGTGCCTTTCTCCAAGGCCTTGGGGAGTCTTTCCCAGCTCGTGTGCAGGTATCATGGAAGTGTAGGGAAGTTAATGCCTCCAGGAAAACCCTCAAACAATTCAGAAGTTTAATGCCTCAGCTTCTTACCTTTTGGTGGCAAAATTCCAAGAAGCATTCTATACAGTACCTCAGATAGTTCCCAGAACAAATGAATCCCAGTTGCCCATAGCAATAAACAGTTCAGTAATGATCCTGCTGTTGTTCATTGTTTATCCCCCTACTTTTCACTCTGCTCCTTTACTGCAGGTGATCCCTATGATCACCTGCCAAATAAACTACCTATACCCAAATCCTTGTCTCAGGCTTTGCTGTGGACCCAAGCTAGGACATTTCAAAACTCTGAACTCTTTTTCTAACCACCATCTCTAGCCTCAGTCAGCACATGATCATTATTGCTTTGACAACAGGATAACCTTTGTTCTGGGACTAAGTCATTGGCACGTACTCTATATAAAACCATTTAAAATAGTTTCATGTCCAGAATTTGTTAACCAGTACATTAAAAATAATGGCACTGAGTCTGTTCAATGATGTAGTAAATGGAAAAAGCTAGCAGGGCAAGTAGACCAAGAAACTATATACACTGAGCTGAAACACTGCTTTTTGCACTAAATTTTGCTTCTCTAGAGGACTTACTGGAGAGAGTGAGAATGTGACTTGTTTGCAGTAGGTCTACTTGTATTACTGTTCAAAGAGTTTATTGCTCCCAACTGTTTGCTTAGGAACTGTCAGTTTTAGGTGAAAGGTTTACTTTATTATTATTTTCTTCTTCTTTCTCCCTAGTTAGAAAAATAACAAATGTTCATTAGAAAATGTAAAATACTCATAAAACCATAAAGAAGAAAATAATAATCATGCCTAATTCCATAACCCATAGTTAACCACTATTAATATTTTACTAAATGCCCTTTCAGTTTTGAGAATGTATGTAGAAGAAAATAGTAGAGTTAAGGAGAAGGAGAGAGATGGAGCAGGCTATGTTTCTAGCTTTGTGTCATATTTTTCTCACTTAACAGCATTTTATAATGTCATTAAGAAAATGTTTTTACTAACATCTTTTTAAAAGGTTACAAATTATTCTATTAAATTTTCCAATTTTCCATTATTACAATAACACTGGGACAAATATATTTTATTTTATATGTAAATGTACAAAACTGATTATTCTTTTGTATAGAGCGCTGGAAATGGCGGGGGGGAGGGTAAAAGAGCATGTGCGTATATAGTGATCTTGATGATTATTGCCAAATTGCTTTATATGTTTTATGATTTATACTTCCTTGCGTGGCTGGCTTCATGAGTATGTGACCTATGCAGTTTTTAAGGGATCCATGCTTAGAAGGACCCAATATGTGGCTTAATGCTCCTTGCTGAAATTCTTAATGATTTTTAAAGAAGAGACCCTCATTTTCATTTTGTACAAATTATGTAGCTGGTCCTGCTTCCATGAGAAAACAAGGAGAAGAAAATAAGCATCATGTTAAGTGTATTTTGTAATGGGAGAGATGGAAAGTATGTAAGAGCAAAGATTCAAATGGAAATCTTTTCTCCCAATTTCTTTTTCTTTATTCTCTGTTTCTTATTAAGGTATTGTCTGTTTAGAGCCAGTCAGGTTTTGTTTTTGTCGTTTGTGTGGTTTGTTTTTGTCTCAAACCCTTGGGGAAGATTAAATTGTTTTAGCTAGGCCTACTCAAGAGATGCAGATAGTATGAGTCTGATGAGATAAGATAAAGCCATTTCTTCCCTTGGTTGTTTTTGTACTTACATGGGACTATACCACTATTTCAAACAGTTGAGTAGGAAATTGTTCCTGTGCTAACAGTTAATTTTAGTTTTGTGAGATGGAAAATAATACCCACATCCATAAGTATAACTTTGTCTTAAAAGACAATGCTGAGGCTGGCATTTTAGAACAACAACAAAAAAGGGATAAAAAAAAATTTAGTCAAAAGAGCAGGCCCCCCAAAATAAATTGAGAAATATCTATAAACCTAAATCCATCCATATCTATATCTATGTCTTTTTCTATTTATTGTTTTTTAACATACTAGTAATTTTAGAGTAGTTTGGTAAGTTTCTTCATCTTTAAACATATTTTTCTGTTTTATTAAAAATACTTCAGGCTATTTTCTTAATTTTACTTTAGCCAGTTATGTATGCCCTGTTTATTGGCAATGTTTTTGAATTTTAATAATTTATTTGAAAGCACAAATGAATTACATTTTTCTCCAGCCATTCAGCTTGATTGATTATCTTCAATGATTTTAGATTCTTTCACCCTTCTATGAGGACATTATGGCTACTTGACAGACACTTTTCTTGTTGGCATTTTATAATTTGTTTTCTTTCACATATACTGAAGTATTTGTCAGGACTTTAAGTTGCAAGTTCTTGAACTCAAATTATAAGCATAAGCTAAAAATAGGTAACATTTTGGCTCATGGAAGAATTTATGTTTGGCCCTTGTAGGTTTATATGCATCTATTGTGAGAGTTATGGTGTGCTCATGTATTGACAACTCCACCAAGGAAGGGATGCTGGCAGATAAAACAGCATTCCCACTTCACTGTGCAATCCAAGCCCAGAACTGTTTTCTTCCAGGAGTCATATTGAGATTGCACATGCTTTTTACTGTGGATTCAAGTCTTAAAAGACAAAAAAGTATCAAATAGTGATGATGCCCACTCTTGAAGTGGCAATGATTGTTTCATGTAAAAACTGCTTAAATGTAAATGCAAAATAAAAATATACTTAAAAAATATAGCCCAATAAGTAGTATTGGCCTTGTTTGAAAATTAACTTAAAATTAATTTTAACAAAATAACTTAGAAAAAGGCCAATATTTACCAACTTGACAAAAGCACATTAAAGCACATAAAATTTAATAAACACTGCTGTTTACTGAAAAAAAATTGTTTTAGGATAATTGACATAGAACTGTAGGCAAATTGACCAATTCGTTAGAGAACTGCTAATCAAAGAACACATAATTTATTTAGAAATTCAAAAAGAAAAGGAATCTCCCAAAATTCTGAAAAATGGGAAAATTATTGCACAAGTGTCTCATCTTACTTTAACATTACAATTACATAAAAACCAGTGATGGGGAAAATTTACTTTTAACTGACCTAACATTTTGACCGATTTCATTTTAACCACCCCATTTGCAGTCATTGAACACAAGCACAAGGCTTGAAATTGGAGAATGGTAGTGATAATGTATATTAAAATTTTCTAGAATATTAAAACTTGGCATTCATCTAGTTTAGTTTTCTGCTATTGTTGTTTGATGGGGTAATGCAATTCTCTATTACAAAGCTTTTTTGTCACCTTGTTTGAAGCTATTGCAGCTGTGGTTGGCTTGTCTATCCCCTCTTCCTCTTTGTTTTTGCAATTCTTCATAGAACATTTATGTAATGTATTATTTAGATCATGTTATTTGGAGTGATACCTTTGGGTTATTATCCATACAGTGGTTTTATGAGTGGAAATGCTGAGCAAGTTTGTACCATTTTGTCCTCGCCTGGCATAGTTTTCACTATACCCAGCAGCTTTGGTGTAGTTTTTAGAAAGATTTTAAAATACTACATCAAAATAAAGTTATCTTCCCCTATAATTTCAAACAATCACATTTTATTTCTTTAAATTTCTTAAGCTTTTCTTTTTTTAACAATATTTTCAGAATTCAGACTTGTGCTTCTGGGAGCATGGTCTAGACATTAAAAGACTAATTTAAAGACTCTTAAAAAAGGAGAAGAGAAGGCAGACTGCCTAGTGATATCAGAGCCTGAGGAACAAAACAGTGGTGAGGTCTCTTGACTTTCTTTTGCTTCATATATCCCAGACTTGGAGCTGAAAAAGCTGGCAACCTAGAAATGCCAAGGGTGCAGGTTAAAAAAAAGGGCCCCAACAAAGTCTGCTGTTTCAAGCCAGAGGACTGGGAAGGTGGTGGCCTAGCAAAACAGAAAACTTTCAGACAATAACCACTGTACTTTAGCAAAACAAAACAACAATCAAAAAACCCTAAAACATAAACCTGGGCCCCATCTCTAGTCATGTTAACAGAGGCTGAGTGGGGAGCTTAGATTTCCATACTTGAGAAGTTATAATAAGGTGCCCCAACACTTGGCCAGCAAAGAAATAGAAAGCCTGAGCAAAGAAATAAAAGATATAATGAAGAACTAAATGGAATTTTTAGAATTGAAAAAAACACCAAAAAATAATGTTCAGTGGGTAAGGCTCAACAGCAGAGTGGAGGGGACAGAGGAAAGAAATCAGTGACCTGGAAGATACAACAATAGAAATTACCCAATCTGAAAAATTAAAAATACAATGAAAAAATTAACAGAGCCTCAGATATGTGGGACCATAACAAAAGATCTAACACTGTTACCATCAGAGTCCCAAAAGGAGAGAAGAAAGAGGGCAAGATGAAAAAGTACTCTTAAATATAATGGTTGAAAACTTCCCAAATTTGGTAGGACATAAACCTACAGGATCAAGAAGCTGCTCTGAGCAAATGACAGATAGGATAAATCTAAAGAAATCCTTACCAAGACACATAATAATTAAACTGCTAGAAACTAAAAACAAAGAAAAAATATTGAAAGTAACCAGAGAAAACAATACCTTAGTTATAGAGGAAAAACAGTGAGAAAGACAGCAGCAATTTTGATAATCCAGACTCAAGATGTTGAAGGCCTGGCTTAAAGCAGTTAGCGGGGATTCTTATCTATGGATGTCCAGATATTTATATTTCTATGAAGATTAAACATTTGGGAGGTTGTTTACAATCCTAGACAAGATATAAATGAGAAGAAGTAGGATTCTAGAAGTCAGAACAAGAGGAGTGATTCAGTTGGATGATTAAAATACTGGTTTTTACCTTTTTCTGTGTTTTAGTCATGTGGATGCTTTACCTCAGAGAACTGCTGAAAGCAGTAGGCAAAGATAAAAGTAAGCTGAACTTTTTGTAATAACAGATTACTTGTATCCTGATTAACCAGTCCTTTCTGATGTGGCTTTGTCTCTTTTACATATGGAGATTGAAATACTGTTCTTAGAAATGTCCCTTGGAGATGATAGACAATAGTGTGACGTATTCACACATCTTTTTCTCAGAGTAGCATTGATATTTGTGTTCCCATCTCTACTGATTCATTTGGTAGCAGTAGTTTCACTGGATTGTAAGTACCTTGAGGATGGTGATTTGACCTTGAATTCCTTAGTGTGGTAGACAATGTGTGAGACATAGTCAGTACTTAATCAATGTTTGCAGAAAGCATGTGTGTGTGAATAAATATCAGAATAAATGAATTGGGCTATTTGTGTAACTAGATGCACATTTTCTCCACAAAACAAAACCAAACCTGCATAAAGTACAACCTTTTTTTTTTCACTTTAAAAAACTGAGAAATAGTATGAGCATTTTTATTGTTTTACTTTTCTAGACAATTTTGCTTTTCTAGACAATTCCTGGCATTATAATCAGTGATTACAAATTAATTTAAATAGCTTTGAGAAGCTACCAAAGCAGGAAAAAGTGAAAGAGGCATTTTATAACTTGTTAAGCAGTGAGGATTAGCACCTTATTAAATTTTCAGATAGGAAAGACACTATTCATAATTATATAATTAAACACTAGCCTAATTATGATACCTAAAGCATGTGACTGGGCTTCCCTGGTGGCGCAGTGGTTGGGAGTCCGCCTGCCAGTGCAGGGAACACGGGTTCGAGCCCTGGTTTGGGAGGATCCCACGTGCTGCAGAGCAGCTGGGCCCCTGAGCCACAGCTGCTGAGCCTGCGCTCTAGAGCCCGTGCGCCTGGAGCCAGTGCTCTGCGACGAGAGAGGCTACCACGGTGGGAAGCCCGCACACTGCAGTGAAGAGCGGCCCCCGCTCACCGCAACTAAAAAAGGAGAGCCCACGCGCAGCAACAAAGACCCAACGCAGCCAAAAAAAAATAAATTAAAAAAAAAAAAAAAAAAAGCACGTGACGTAGCTAACCTTAACCAAACTATTTAACCTTATTTTCTGTTATTTCATTATCTGAATTATAGACTTGTCAGTTGCCACTAGTTAACCGCATAGATATTCTTCAAAGCTTTTAAAGTGTCAGAATGTAGAATTAAAACATTTAGAAAAATTCATTGGTGTATGTTAGTATGTATAGTTGTATTTTAATATAACAGCTTTATAGAGATAGAATTAACATACCATACAATTCACCCATTTAAAGTGTACAATTCAATAATTTTTTTAGTATATGCACAGTTGTACAACATCTTAATAGTTTAATTCTAGAATATTTTTATCACCCTGAATGAAACCCCTGCCTATTAGTGGTTGCTTCCCATTCCCCTTTTCCCCCAGCCCTCGTCAAACACTAATCTACTATTTGTGTATTAATAGATTTTCCTATTCTGGACATTTCATATAAATGAGATCACATAATATATGGTCCTTTTAAACTGGTTTCCATTTAGCATAATGTTTTCAAGGTTCAGCCATGTAGCATGTGTCAGTATTTAATTTTGAACTAAACTCTGAAGAACGATATATTTTAGTCTAGTTAAGCCAATTAGAGGATGAAAATTTCAAAGAATAGTCACTCTCAGCTGGAATCACCATACCTTTATGTTTTTGTGGATAAAATTGTATCTATGTCCAGCTTCTAACATGTACTTTGAAGAAAATGTTGTTTCAAAAATGCTGAGAATGAGTAAATGAATGGATGTGAAAAAAGTCAACACTGAAGTTGCCCAGTTTCAGTTGCTACTAGATTTCATAACAGAGACAAGAGCCAATGAGTTTCTTAAAATATGCAGTCAATGGTAAAGTATACCAGTGAGTCAAAAACATAATCAGCAACATTAGGGAAGTAAAGTTTTAACTAAGGAGTTTATAAATCAAAGGAAACTAAGAAATGACTCTTTTATTTCTAAAACCATGTATGGTTAATAAACAAAACTGACAGAACTTGCCAATAAAGGAAGAGTCAAAACAGATGAGAATATACTGAAAATTACCCAAACATACCAGCAACTATACTAATGTCTACTTTCAAGAATGGTGTGCCAGAAAACCAAATTTTCTTGATGAATACTGTGAGAACAATCAGAATTTTCATAGTGAGACTGCTGTATCTGAATGACCATTATACTTTTCCATTTCCACACTCTAAGGGAAAGGGGAAGGTAGAGTCAGCTCTGTGAAAAAGCGGAACCACTGGGAGGTCAGTGAAACGCAACTCAGATAAAGTGAAAAACCTTCCAAACAGTGCCAAGGATCTTCTTAAGCAGACGTCTAATATAACAGTGATGCTTTCAAAGGAGAATAAAGGCTGATGTATGTTTTTAAGGGACTCAGAACTCACTATAAAATGAAAGTCTTGAAAGAAAGCCCTGCTAGTTCCAAATTTTCTGCAGTTTGCACAGATGTATTTTTGGTTTTCTAAGCAGTGGTTGTACTGAAATGTCAGCTGGGCTGAGGAATGTTTCATGTTTGCTTTGTGGATGATTCGGCTGCCTTTTGTTATTTGCCTGGGAAGCATGGGCTGAGGGGTGCAGTTAAGCTTAAAGGCAACACTAATTTGCATGTATAGTCAGTGATCTTTGTCAAAAGTGCTTTTCAAATCCAATGTACAAACCAAAAGTACGAAGAAGCAGGGAAGGAGAATTACCTTGCATAACTATTCCTGTCCTGGTAGAATGGTTATTAGTTAGAAACTATTAAATGTAATGTAAAAAGTAATCTGGATTTGAATAACTCTACTTTTAGACTAGTCACCTGAGAATTATCAAAAGTTTAGAGAATATGAATAGAGCCACAGGTTTAACGTTATGATTTCTTTAAAGCAATCAGTATGAATAGGTTCAAAGTATCTAAATATTTATTGTAGCATTTTCATTTATAATTGGCTAACATTAGGCATAAGAATCCAGTTATAGAATGAAAGTTGTAACTGGAGAAACTACACCTATAAATCTTAAAACCATAAGATATTATTATTGCTATCATTGTAAAAGAGTAGAATGTATGCAGAGATTTATCTCGTGACTTCCCATCAAGGAATTATGTCTTTTTAAGTAATCTTCAGTATGATGTTAATTTTCCGGTTTTTCTGTAACTCAGTTGAGTAAAATTATTGGTTGCCTCTCATGTTCTAGATTCTGTGATAAATGTGGTGCATTCAAAATGTCTAAGACGGTGCTTATGTGCAACAAGTTTCTAATCTATTAGGAAAGATAGACACTTTAATAAATGATTCTACTATGTGATAATTACAGTGTAAGTATATACAGGGAACACATATTTCGTAGAGAATGGAACAATTTATAATGCAGTGGTGTCGGCCAGGGAAAGTTTCCTGGAGGAAGCTACATCTGAACTGACATTTAAAATGGTAACAACACGTTTGCCAGGCAGGCAAGTAAGAAGGATAGAAGATATTCCAAGAAGTGGCCCTTCCATGTGTAAAGGCAAGAAACACAAAACATTATGATATGTTCTGGGATACAGGGAATCATAATCATTGCTATTTGAGATGTTTCTTTTTAAATAAAAATAAGAAAACTTCATATAATACAGTCATTGATTGGACACTTTCTGGAAACAGTGTGGGCTAGAACAGCCTATTTTTTGAAATGCCACTGGGATTACATACTATAAAAATGCACAGATTTTCTTTAATGGATTTGTTTGTTTTTCTGACATATGAATAAATATATATTTTTACTTTGATTAAAAACAGAATTATAATCTTCCTGGAGAAGCATCTGTGCCTGGCAAATGTCAGTTTCCTTCCCCCCCTCCATTTTTTTTCTGCTATTTTATTTAAGGGCCCTATAGCCTGAAAATGTATTCATGAGCAAAGTATTTTGCTACCAAAAAAAAAAATCACACAACTGCAAAAAGATTTTAATGGTCCATGGAACTCATTTATATGAGCCTGAAAAAATATGATTTCCCTTTGGTCTCCAAAAAAATGAGTTTAAATAAAGTCTTTAAAGATTTCAGAAATAATTTTCTTTATGCCAAATTTTTGATGAGCTGCTGGAGTGATTTTCTAGAAAATATCAATGACTTCTCTGTTATTCTATCGGAGTACTTGACTGCTACTGAGAGACACCCACAGACGCTGGTAAAGCTAAGTCTGTGGCTGCCAGATTCTCTGCGGGAGAAAAAGAGCTTTGCTACGTGAGATGCATTTAATATGAAATGGTTATGAAAGAGTAAGAAAAGAATGTGTTGCTTCACTGACAGTTCAACTTTTCAGATTTTAAGTTTCTGTAGTAACTAAAAAGGAATGAAATGTTTGAAGCTCAGAAACCTATGTGAGTCAGCCATCTTTATATTCCTTCTAAATTAAAATAGAGCTATGTACATGTAATGAAGCATACCTTAGCCCTTATTGCTGTGTGAGGAACTGCTGTATTCTTGTTTGGCTCAGATGTGCAGTCACACATTAAATAAGGGAGCCGCCATATTTTTTTCTTACTTGTGAGAATGCAGTATAATGTGAGTTATAACAGAGAATGACTTCTCTTTGTTCTACCAGCGTTCATCAACTCCATGGTTGAGCTGTAACCATGATCAAGGTTTCAACATGAAGATATATTTAAATATGCTAACAAGGCAGTTTTTTCTCAAATAATGGGTTAGAAATCTCGGGAGCACAAGGGGAATTATAAGGTGACTGTGGATGATCATTTTACATAGCTTTGATCATGTCTGGTAGTGAAGTGTGGACAGATGAATTGATTAAGCCAGTCTTATATCCCTTACATCCCCCTCTCTGTAAAACTGTTAGCCAATACTAGCAGGCTTTATATTGTGAGACAGGCTGAAGCTGTAGGGACTCAAATTTTGTTCTATGAAAACACCACCTACAAGTTAAATTAGAAGTAATTATACCTTTCCTGTTTAATATCAGTATAGGAAATAGAAGACAAGGAAAAACTCTTATGGAGCCCTTAGGGTGAACAGCTAGAAATTATTTGAAAACTATCTTGTCTAAAGAAAATCTGCAAATCCAGTTTTCTCCAAGACTTCAGCTTAGGTTCAGTGGCCTGCAGTGATGTTTTCATATTAGCTTTCAACTTTGGGTAGTTTGTAGCACTCCCGGGACAGACCTGTGAATGAGTAGTAGGACCAAAACAGAGGGTCCAATCCATCCAACAGTCATTGCAATCTTTATAAAAGTTTCCTTAGGACTTGGACTAAAAGCCAATGTACTAAGTTCCAAAGAAAATGCTTTATTCCTTGGAAACAAGTCATTACATCAAAAGACATGTCAGTAGGGTCAAAGACTTTTTTTCAGAACATTTGCTGAATGATTTTCCCTCTGACAGTCACTTGTGCAAGATTTGAGCATAAAGTTCATTGATGAAATAAGAATGTATTGAGCAACCACTATATAGGGGCAGGTTCCTTGCTAGTACAAAAGCTGGATATGCTGGTTTGGCTAATGTTGTGGTAGTTAAAAGATATTAGTGAGAAATTTGGTGTTTTCTTAAGAATGGTTGAGGACCAAAATATACAACATTTATTCACTTTTTACTATGTCCTAGGCACATTAAACCTACAATTTGGATTATTTCTCAGTGAGAAAAACAATAGTCTGAATTAGTATAAATTAGAGTTTTCTTAGTGCATCTCATTTAATGTTTGCTACAGATCCAAGAAGGTAAGTATTATTTCAAATTAACAACTGAAGGAATGAGCTTAAGAGTTTAAGACATGTACTCATGGCCACACAATTAATCATGGTGGAGACAGACTTCTAATTCTAGGACCATTTTCTTAATAACTCTCCTACCCTTTATGATGAGGGGTAGCCTCAGAATTAACTGAGAACAGAGGTATTTATAATTTTCTCAAAATGGATTCTTGAATTTCCACTTAGCTTTTCTGACAATACAAAAAATTTACATGTCTTCCCCACACTAGTGTTGTCATTTTTGGTCATCCACTCCTCTCCAAGGGAGAAACATTTGTTAATATATCTAGTTAGAGCTTGAGTCATTGATTGGACTACAGTTCATAATAGATAAGATTATTGTATCTTAAAATCATAGAGATCCATGCTCCTTTTTCTCTTTAGACTTCTAGTTTTAGGCATCAAGGCCAAAGCAGCCAATTTCTTGCCATTCCTGCTGTATCCCATGTGATAGAATAGATAAACCAAGTTAAGGCAGCTATAAAGGCCTGGTTACCTTGCTTGCTCTATGTAGGCATTTTTGAGAATGTTCTTCATAATTTATACAGGAATGGGGAGTAATGAGAGGTGAGAATTGGAGGATTGAATGAGACCAAGGCTTGTGTTTTGAATCAACTTTTAATGCATTCGTAGTATTAGTTGCTTGCATAGATGTTAACTGTTAGGAAATGGTAGTTTGATTCAGGTTGCTTTGATTTCTTATGTAAGTCTCCTCTGAGAACCCCATATGGAGGTAGTAGAAGTGGCTTGGGTTGGCCCTGGATTGGGATATCTCTGGATTCATGGCAGCAGTGCCTTCAAAATGCTATTACAACTTCATCCAAAATGATAGTGACCCTTTGGTATTATGTTGAAATGTATATTCAGAATTTGTCTTTTTAAACTTTCTTTAGAGCGTTTTCTGTTACAGAGAAACTTTTTTGGGGATGGTAGTCAAATTTGTTAGTCTTTTCCTTTATTATTTCTGACTCTGCTAATAGGTTAAGAAAAGCATTTCCCACTGTGAAACCTAAAAATATACTTCTATGTTATTATTGTTATTTAGTTTTTTAACTGTTTCTTAACAATTTAAATAATTGGTCTGTCTGTAATTTATTTTTGTATGGTAACTTAATTTTTAGGTCCACCCAATGTTTCGACTTTTGTTATTTTCCAACGTCATTGATTAATTTTACTAGTTTTGAAATTCCAACTATAATAAACCCACTACTTGCCTTTTTAATTCCTATCTACAACTTAATACACTCCAACATAATTTGCTTGCTTTAAACAGTCATATTTCTTTACACAGAAATGTGCAAAATGTGCATATGCTCTTTTGGAACCATGATAAATACTAATGTTTGATGTATAATTGAGCATATTTATCTCTTCCCTGTTGATTCTCAAATGTGAATGTTTTTTTTTTTGCCATCATGCTGACCACTTTAGCCTTTCTTAATTATAGGTATTCTAAGATATGGATTAAGGGAGCTTGCTTGTACACTCAGGGAAGTAACATCCCAATGTTACCTTCATATAGCACAGATAATCCCAAGTCATAATTTTTTGCAAAAGACAGTGACGTCTGTCCTATCAAATTTTAATGAGAAAAATGTCACTGATCCAAGTAATGCCAATTCTGCTTAGGGCCATGATCATAGGTCTAAATCATCTCAACAGCTGATAGATAAGCAAACTGTGGCCGAGCGAGTCAAAAATGCAAAGCAATGTCTGAAAATCAGATAAACCATAATGATAAATATAATAATGGTATCAGCAATAATTTGAAAATGTTTAATGTTATAGGCTCTATGTGAGACATAACTTAAATTCTTAAAATATCCACAATATTATTTTCATTTTTTAAGTGAGAAAACATGTTCAAAGTAACTTACTCATTTCATACAATCAGTGGTGCAGCTGGGAGCTAGGATTTACACGAAGATTGGTCCAGTCTAAACTCGGCTAATTTTTCAGTTTACTAATTCATCCCCTCTTTTCTTTTACATTCATGCCCAGTGACCAAGGGTAGCAAGCTGCATATGGTAACTGTAGAAATATCTTCCACTGAGAATATCTATGTTAAACGACTGCTAAGCCAATCAATTAAGCTTTGTCATCCTGCTACACTGCAGGAAAGTCATAGAGAAGAGCTATTTGCTGAGCTGCTATTTATGTTTAACAAAGATGGAGTTACAAATGAAAGATTTTTTGCAGCTATTTTAAAGGCATTTTTATACAAATATTTATATTTACCTATAATTAGGACAATCTTAATGATTTTGCCATGTGTTTGCAGTTTCTAAACTCTCTGTCAGGACAAGTTTACATTCTGCAAGGTCAACACCATCCTTTAAAATTTAATAAAATAGAAATATTTTACAGTAACAACTTCATTTAAAGGAACAGTTTGAAATGTTCTGGGTATGCCTTCTGGGCTCACTTAATTTACAGACAGCCTGTTTCAATTTTCTCTAGCTTACACCCTTATGGTTCAACTAAATTAAATAAGCTTTAAAAATTGAAAAGAGGAAGGGGGGCTATTTGCTAGGCACAATGGGAAAAAGTAGATAGCCCCTATCGCCCTCATCCTAATGTCCCACCTCAAGTCCCAGAAGTAAATGACATGGCTGGAGATGGAGGTAATGTTACTGTCTCTCGTGGACCTATGCTGATTGGGGACCCCCATCTTAGGTTGCTCGGTTTGATTTTATTGAGGAAATTGAGAGGCATTGGATTGGGTCTCAAATCATCTGGACAAGGAACCTGTGTGCTGTGGCCACTTCTCCTTTCTTTAATCATGCTTCTTCTCCCCGCAGATGATGTTCCTTAAAGTAGGGCTAGGTCTTAACCACGTTCTTCCTTAAGGCTATCATATCAGAAATGATGGGTAGGCTAGAGTGGCTTGATACTTTGTCTCACCAGTGAATTTAATATTTGGCAATTTTAGAAATTAAAACATGCCTTTGGCTAGATTATAATAACAAGTAAAAAATTACATCCAATACATTAATCACATAAAATCTAAACATAACTACTGTTTAAGCCGTGGCCAAAAAATCTTGCTTTGTACTTCTACTTTTTAAAGATAAATAACATTATTTGAATGTTATTAAAATAATATGTTGAACAATGTCTAGTACTTTACTTTTTATCCTAATTACATTAAATATTCACAATCAGAGCTGTAAGAAATAACCTCTGCAAAATGAAAGACATATTTTTTTATGCAGGAGGAATTAATGGCTTTTATTGGAAGGGATGGTCCTCCACACAAACCAAGCAAATTTAATGGACTCCTCAGATATTCAACAAAGAGGTGAGGTGAAGGTACTGTCCTCTACTAGATGAAAAATTGAGATGAGAAGTATAAGTATCATTTGTTGCAAACTATTCTCAATATTTGGCTTTCCAGAAAAAGGAAAAATGCAGCCCAGAGCCAACACATATCATCATTTGAGTCTCATTATAAAAATGACAGAAACTTACTGGCTTGGAAATATTAAAGGCAACATGATGGGATGTAGGATCCTGTTAATAGTTGTCAAGTCTAGAGAAATTTCAAGCAAAGGAAGAGGAAAAGTGTCAAATGGAAAGTTTCTGAGGCTCTTCAAAAATAAAGTCTTTACAAAACTGTTTCCCAGTGGTTCTTTCTGGGGTAAAACCTATTCTACATTTGGAATATTTTCCCACTTGCCTTGCGAGGCCCAGAAATTGTTATACCTTATACCTGTCTTGCTGCACTAACAGTGGCAGTTAGATAGGGAAGGATTGCTAAAGAAGAATTAGGACTCAGATGACAATGATTGTAAATCATCGTTTCAAGAAAAGATACAATACCACAATATCATTAAAGTAAGGACATGCGTGGCAGCCAAAGTTATCTGGTAGCAAGGGGTCCAGAGAGGCCAGATGTGGCTTCTAACTGCCTTCCCTTTGTAAGGGCCACTTGGGGAACACTTCTTCTCTTGGATCAGGAAGCACTGACATGTGCACAGAATACCTTGGAAGCAGGGAGCCCCAGATGGAGTCTGAGCCAGGATTTCTTATAGTCTGTTGGTCAGGTAGGCGTATTCTTATTATGCAACCTGACAGTAAAGCACAACTCTCCCCACATCCATTCCTCAGCTGCAGGGATCTAGCCAAGATCAGTTGTAAATCGCCAATTTCACTATTATCAGTAAAGAAAGCTGACAAGATGCTATGAATGACCCTGTAACTCCTCAGACTTGTGGTTACAAAGCAACACTATTTTTTTTTTAAATTTTATTTATTTATTTATGGCTGCGCTGGGTCCTCGTTTCCGCGTGAGGGCTTTCTCCAGTTATGGCAAGCAGGGGCCACTCTTCATCGCGGTGCACGGGCCTCTCACCACCGCGGCCTCACTTTGCTGTGGACCGCAGGCTTCAGACGCGCAGGCTCAGTAGTTGTGGCTCACGCGCCCAGTTGCTCCACGGCATGTGGGATCTTCCCAGACCAGGGCTCGAACCCGTGTCCCCTGCATCGGCAGGCAGACTCTCAACCACTGCGCCACCAGGGAAGCCCAAAGCAACACTATTAATCAGTATATTTCGTGCTTTGGCCAGGGATTGTGCCTTGCGGCTACTCTAGCAAAACAATTCAGGTCAATTCCAGATTTGCTAGACTTAACACTTGCAAATAGCTATAAGACTTACTTGCCTACAGGAACATTTCAGGAAATCACAGTAAAATGTTAATTTCTTGATAGATAATTGGAATGTTATTATATGTAGTGATGTGTTAGGATTTCCAGTATGCTAATTGTATAAAACAACAGCTGTTTTAAGAGTTGTGGTTTGGGCTACCCTGGTGGTGCAGTGGTTAAGAATCCACCTGCCTAATGCAGGGGACACAGGTTTGAGCCCTGGTGCAGGAAAATCCCACATACCATGGAGCCACTAAGCCTGTGCACCACAACTGCTGAGCCTGCACTCCAGAGCCCGCAAGCCACAACTACTGAGCCCGTGTGCCACAACTACTGAAGCCCGTGCACCTAGAGCCTGTGCTCCGCAATAAGACAAGCCACTGCAATGAGAAGCCCACGCACTGCAACGAAGACCCAATGCAGCCAAAAATAAATAAATAAAATAAATAAATTAAGAAAAAAAAAACCTTAAGAAAAAAAAAGAGTTGTGGTTTGGAAGGAACATCATTTTTGTCTTTTACTTTAACATCCAAGATGAGCTAAATGCCACAGTTCTTTTGGAAAATAGCATCATTTTAATGCTGTGAAATTTATACATACTCTTCTCCAGGAGGCTCATATTCTTTCATATAGTACATGGTGGAATCTTGATGACTTAAGTAAAGGTGAGTATATTACTAGTTTGTTCATTTGGGTATTGATTTATTAAATTGTGTCTGTTATAAATTTATTGCCTCTTAGCTTCAAATCTACCCTTCATTGTCCTGTTTGTGATACTAGAACATTTCTTTCTCACCAGCTGGCGCAATGCTAATCTTTGTGAGTAAATGCACTGAAGAAGGAAGGGGCTTTTCTTCTTGGGTCTGGTGTGCTTTGCTTCTTCCTGCTTGTGAAGGGCTAGGCTGACATGTAGAACATCTGGTGGAGATCACTGGATCTCCTTGATGAGTTCAGCAGGTGGCTTTGTGAGTTTCATAGACACTACAGCTCTGACTTCCTGGAAGCAAGGTCACTGGAACCTCAGCTTCTGCATGAGCTCTGTGGATACTGCAGCTAGCTTCTACATGGCAGGTTTCAGGAGCACCCCAGCTGGCTCCCTGAAGTCTTCCCAGTGATGGCCTTTTGGTGAGTTCCCTGTGAGCAGTTTCCTAGTAGCTTTCTGGTTAGGTCAGCTGATGCTCCAACTGGCTTCCCAACAAGTTCAACAGAAACCTTAGCCTGCAGCTTCCTGGAAAATTTTGTGGGTATCCTGGACGATGGTTCTGTTTCTACCCTTGGCCTACTGACTTTAAATAAGCTCTAGTCAAGGGTAATGCAGAAATATTTTCTAAGCTCTAGTCAAGGGCAATGCAGAAATATTTTCTATCATCCAGTGAGCTGCAACCTTACCTTCTTCAGTGAGGTCTGAATCCCCACCTTAGGGAGAAATCCCACCCTCTCCACTTCCAAGTTTGTTCCTTTTTTGGTACTGTATAGTTTCTCAGCCCTAGAGTATTTTGGGGAGTTTTCTTTTGTTCCCTCTTAATTCCTCATAAAAAGTTAATAATTCTTTATATTAACCTTTCCTTCTTAAAATTACTATGTGGCTTTTGGCATGTGTGTCGACAGTTGATACTGAACTAGGGAGAAAAAAGTAATATGAATCGTAGTAGCTAGGGAAGTGTTGTTCTCCTGAGGTCAAGGAGCTTCATTAAAAATTGCAATGAGATACTTCAGTTGAACTCAACTCAAAGAGCTACATCTTGACCCAAAATTTTGTAATTAATAAAAAAAGTCATCTCTTTAAAATGTTTCAAAGTCTTCCCTTTTCATCCCCTCTTCACTATGTAAAATTCCATATAGATTGATAGGGAATGGAAACAGGACATTAGCTAGTGACTTAAGAGGAATCAGTGAAAAAAATATTCTTGAGTGACCACGGGTGTATATGTATGGTCTGGATCTTCTTTTATTTCCAGCATTGCGAGATCAGTTGAGTACCAAAATTATGGAGATCTTTAATATCACCTAGAGGAAAGATGAAATGCTTTATAAAAAAATAAGGGAAACCAGATTATCACTGGATAATCCAGCTTGAAAAGAGAAGACTGCTGGCTATAACATTGCTTAGTACAAAACGTGGAGATTGAAAGCCTTTTCCTGAATAGCAATAGGAAATAAAATTTTAGTCAGATTAGTTTGACAGTTTTGACCCAATGGATAATGCTTCTGTGGGGCAGGACGATGGAGTGGAAGCTAAGTTCCCTGATCACAGTACTGGGACAGCATGATTTTTTCCATTGTGTTGGCTGGATTTGGGCAAGAATTTCCAAGAAGTTCTTCTGTTGTTAGGTTCATCCTTTCCCAGGTCCTTTAGCTAGGGAAGCAGGCTTTTCTTGAAGTTTGGTTTGTTTGTTTGTTTCGTTTTGATTTGTACCTGGTACTCTGTCACAGATATATGGGACGTAATAAGGAAACCAAGAGGCTCACTGCCATGTTGATTCTTCACATCCTGAGGTTACTAGGTTGTTTGTCTTCTTTTTGCCTTTCAGAGTCTTTCTATGTTTGTTTGGTCTGTTGTATCTATGGGCTTTTGGTTTTAAGAGAGAATACCTAGGAGAAGTGGAACTATTCTATCTTTGCAGGAAACAGAAGTGTCCATCCACTTTAATTCTACTGAAGTTAGAATTACTGTATGTCCCAGTTTTTCAGGGACACTCTGATTTATTTCTATTTTCCTGGTATAGTTTTTGAGAGCCTCACTTTACCCTCAAAAGTACCCTAGTTTGAAAATAAATTATGCTATAACCCTATTATACTGCTCATCTCTCTCCACATTTCCTGCCAGGAATATAAATATAATCTTTGCTTCAAACATCACTTCAAATATACCCTTCATAAATGACTTTTAACAAAGCTGCAGTGCTACACGTATATCTTTCATGTAGATGTTTCCAATCAGACATTTTATTTTCCTATCATACTTTACCTTTTCCCCTAATATGTCTTCCTTTTTGACCTCCCTGTTTCTGTGAATGCTGTACTATTCTCTCTGTTATTAAAGTTTGGAATCATCTTTGAGTCCTCCCTCTCCACCACCTCCAGTTACAATCAGCCGGCAAAGTAACTGTTGATTCTTTCCTGAATATAGCTTAAGCATCCTTGTTGATTTCTTCCTCTTCAATTATTTTTACACACTGTTATTAGGCTGTGTTATTAAAATGATCCTTTAATTCTGTTAAATTTTCAGTGGGTCCAAACTCTTTAAGGATAATTTCTTAATACCTCTGTTTGCTGTCCGCCTTTCCAAGGTTAATTTCCTTTTTTCTCTAACACAAACCTGTTCCAGCCAGACCCATTTCCTTCTCTTCCTTAGACTAATATGATAGTAAGTTATCAGAACTTTTCAGTATCAAAAACCAGACTTTCCAATTTAAATTTTACATAGGGGAAAACAAGGAACTGTAATAGATCATATGATGAAAAAAAATCAAGGGTAGATTTTCAGGCACAGATGGATCTAGGTCTTCAAGTGATATAAAAAATCTTCTGTTGTGTTTTGGCTCTGCTTTTTTCTTTGTGGGCTTTGTTTATAGGCCAATTCCCTCTTCACATAGGAAAACTGGCCACCAGGAATTTATATCCTCCCAACTGAGCAATTCCTGTAGGAGAGTTCTTTCTTTTCAATGTTTTAACAACAATCCCATGATTTATAATGAAAATTCTTGACTTGGTCATGGTTATCCCAGGAATTAGAGGTGAAGGGATCTCAAACCAGCTTGAATCACATGATCTGAAAGCAGCAGAAAATGGATCCTTCCCCAAAACTGAGGTTCTATACTCAGAAAAGGCAGAAGGTAAAAATATCAGATTTTCACTACGAATAGATTATAGGTTCCTATGGAGCAAGAACTTTGTCTTAATGATTCCTGTTTTTCTACCTTGTAAGTACAGTGCTTGTCACATAATAGGTTCTCAATAGATGTTTGATGATGGACAGTTTTTTCCATACCCAGGCTTTTATTATTGTGCTTCTCTCTTAGAATGCTTCTCCACTCGTCTCTATTTCAAATCTACGCTTGAGTCTTTTCTTTCTTATGTTACATTTTCTAATCACTGTAGCTATCGTCAAACTCTTAAGACTTTTCTGTTTTAACGCTCTTGTAATTTTGTACTGTATTTTATTATTTTTATAAGTTTCACATATATGCATCTATTTATGGCAATTAAATTTAAAAACTTAAAGGTAGAAAATGATCTTATAGTCAAATGATATTTTGCATGGTATTTAGTGTTTTATTTTTCAATTTGGATGAAATCAGACATTATGAAAAGTGAAGTCATTACATGAAGTCGACAAAATGAAGTTTATTTTAGAGTGATAAAAGATAAAGAAATATTGCATTGCTGTTAAACTATTTATACAATTATTATAACATCAAAACCATAAAGCAAAATCAATATAAGACTATTAGAAGTGGACAAGTGCAAAATTGCTGTTGGAAGTTTTGACACTTCTGTTAAAATTCCAAGTAAATTTCTGTATTACAGTAAAGTTGATTAGTTGATAAATTCCTAATATTTGCCCTGCATAGAATATATTTCTTTTCATACTCTGTGGAATAGCTATCATATCTTTGACTCTGATGTATTTATCAGACATCATTTTAGGAACACATCTGAATGTTGTATCACCATACTCTGACTTCCATATCTGTTGTCTTTCATGCCATAATTTTTTGGAAATGTATTCTGAATGCAAAATAGTTCTTTTTCTACACCCTGAGCACTATGTCCTCTGTTATTTACTGTGTAGGTCCTTTTTTTCTTGTTCCCCCTCCCCCCCAAAATAAGAATATGGATATTCATGCAAACATTTGAACTGTATAGATGATGTCCCTTACAACGAATAAAATAGGCATCAATCCACAATAAAGCAATTAGTAAATATGTTTTTATAATGAAAATTCTTGAAGTATAGCTTTGAACATATATACAAGAGTACCACAATGTAAAACAAATTGAGATTATGTATTTTTTCCCTTTAAATCTTAGAATTGCTGTTTTGGTATATGAATATTTCATTATAAAGATTTATATTGTATGTTAAATATTTAAAAATTCATATTCACATGCAGTGTTGCTGTAGTCTCTACTACCTTAGTGCTTCATGCTGGCCAATCATGAATTTTAGAGTTGGCTAAATTATTGAAACAAGTGGCATTTTCTACTGGTAGTTGATAACAGAGAAAAGGGCACAGATGAAAAGACCCATAAGAAGGGACCTCTAGGAGTCATTGTGTTCCTCAAAGAGTATATGGTATGTTACACATACATCTTCTTGTATAGTGGATTTATTCTCCTTAAGTGTAAATATTCATGTGATTTTGTGAGAAGAGTAGTCATTGTAATGAGCAGAGTATTCAAATATACTTTCACAGTCTCGGAATTTGTCTTCAGAAACTTAAATCTTGCTTCAGTAAAAGAGTGCTAAATTGGGCCTATTTCTTATGATAAAACTTACTTACCTTTTAATTAGCTGTGCTTCAATCCATGATGTGTATTCATGTCCACAGGGAATTAACAAAATCTAGAATAATGTTTTGTTCTTCTGGTTCTCCAATTCTAATTAGAATGTCCTCATCCTTCAAGGAAATTATTTTTCTCTTCACTTTTCTTTCAGAATGTAGCATATAAACTTGAAGCTACAGACTATTAATAAATTACTGCTGTTATTCTCACAGCCCATATACATCAAACTGGGAGTAAATCAGGAGCTTTGCTGAACTTAGATTTTTCTTTATTAGTTTTCTCTTCACTCTATTGGTCTGTTTTAAAACTGCAAGTTGACTCAGGTCTCTGCTCCATTGCTCAAAAGCTGCTTTTAGTTCTTTAAGTTTATGGAGCAGCCTTGACCATGTAACTGGGAGCTGAGATAGCTCTGTAGTGTCTCCAGCTTGGTTCTGATATGTGTTTCTCAGAGACCACTTTAAAAGTGCTTTCTTAAAGTGAGATCTCAAAGACTCACCCGAAGCACCCCTGGGGCAATTTTTTAAAAAAATCTGTGTCTAGAGAACACATAAAGAAAATATTCAAATTTTATCATTGTCATGGTTTAAACTGCTGCGTTAGATATCCAGTTACCATGATTTCACCAAAAAGAAATCAGCCAAAGGCTCTATTTTTAGGCTTTTAAATTTTAATAGGAAAATCAGAACAAGGTAACAGTGTGCAGACTTGGAATCTTGTCAAGCTTATTCATAAGTTTTTCTAAATGGCAAACCAACAAGTTTATTTTGGGATTTGTAATGACAAATTGTTCCTAGCATGTCTCTCATCCATAGGATTATACTTAAGTTTCAATCAGCAGAAGGTCATTTTTTATCTTTTTAATTGACACACACTAAACAATGCTAGAAAAAGTATATCAGGAATGCGTTACCAAGGGTATAGATTATGGAAAGATATTTTATTTCTTTAGAACAATTTATATTGGCCTCTTTTGTGGGACGGTTTGCTTTTTACTAACAATTTGATTCAACGATTTGTATATGTTAAGCATCTGTTGTAGCAAGGAACAATACTAGTGGCAGCATTAAGATTCTCAAAAAAAACCCCAAAAAACCTTGAAATGTTTATTTTCCAGCCAATGTAAAATCTCCCGTTACAACAAATGATGTTTAATAAAAGTAGGCTAAGGGTTATGCTATGTAACTTATTTTGAAGGGCAGTAGTTGGCCAATGCCAGGGAAATTTACTATTTAATGAAATGCTTTTCACTAGTCCTTGAAAACTGAGAAAAATACATACAAGGTAGCAAGTAAATGAAGGACTTTTATTTATTACTATGAGATTATTCTTACTTTTTTGTTTTACATATCCTCTGTTATGAAGTAATAGTAGTAGCATAATATTGGGTTGGCCAAAAAGTTCATTTGGGTTTTTCTGTAACATCTGTCTTACAAAAAAACCTGAATGAACTTTTTGGCCAACCGAATAGTTATTTTCTTTTCATACCTTTATTTGATAAAATAAAAAGTTGGTAATCTTATGCTGTTTTTCTAAATTATTTTAAACAGCTTTATGGAGGTTTAATTTACATACAATACGAGCAGAAGTTTTTAATTTCATTGAAGTCAAATTTAATTTTTATCTTATGAACTGTGTTTTTATTTTATGAATTGTGTTTTTGGTGTCATATCTATGAAACCTTTGTTGAACCCATGCTCATAGATTTTTCTTGTATATTTTTTCTAGAACTTTCATAGTTTTAGATTTTTCATTTAGCTCTATGCTCTATTTTGTGTTAATTTAGGGGCATGGTGTGAGGTATGGTTCAAAGTTCATGCATTTGCATATGAATATCCAATTGTTTCAGCAACTTTTGTTGAAAAAGACCATCCTTTCTCTGCTGAATTGCCTCTGCACCCTTGTTGAAAATCAGTTGTCTATACAAGTGTGGGTGTATTTCTTGAATCTATATTCTATGTCATTGATAGGTTTTTTTCTGTTTTTGCTCATACTACACTGTCTTGATTAATGTAGGTTTTTTTTTTTAAATATTTTTTAATTAATTATTTATTTATTTATTTATTTAAATTTTTGGCTGTGTTGGGTCTTCGTTTCTGTGCGAGGGCTTTCTCTAGTTGCGGCAAGTGGGGGCCACTCTTCATCGCGGTGCGCGGGCCTCTCACTATCGCAGCCTCTCTTGTTGCGGAGCACAGGCTCCAGAGACGCAGGCTCAGTAGTTGTGGCTCACGGGCCCAGTTGCTCCGCGGCATGTGGGATCTTCCCAGACCAGGGCTCGAACCCGTGTCCCCTGCATTGGCAGGCAGATTCTCAACCACTGCGCCACCAGGGAAGCCCTAATGTAGTTTTATAATAAGACTTGAAGTCAGGTGGTGTTTGTCCTCCAACTTTGTTCT
Organism: Balaenoptera borealis; assembly: GCF_965194805.1. Taxonomy (NCBI): domain Eukaryota; kingdom Metazoa; phylum Chordata; class Mammalia; order Artiodactyla; family Balaenopteridae; genus Balaenoptera; species Balaenoptera borealis. The sequence continues at coordinate 92,588,013 of NC_138865.1, forward strand.
TTACAAAGTTGTTTAGATTACTCTTAGTCTTTACATTTCTATATTCAATTTAGGATCAGCTAGTAATTTTTAAAAAGCAGACTGAGATTTTGATTTAGCATTTATTGAGCAATCACCCAATTGTTCTCTGTATCTGTGGGTCTGTTTTCATTTGTTTTGTTTCTTAGATTTTACATATAAGCGAGATCATACAGTATTTGTCTTTGTCTGGCTTACTTCACTTAGCCTAATATCCTCTGGATCCATCCATGTTGCCACAAATGACAACATTTATATTATTTTTCATGGATGAGTAATATATATATATATATATATATATATATATATATACCACATTTTCTTAATTCATTCATATATCAATAGACACTTAGGTTGCTTCCATATCTCGACTATTGAAAATGATGTTGCAGTGAACATAGATGTGTGTATGGCTGTTAGCATAACTGACACCATCTTGGTCCCTTACAATTTCTCCTATCCTTTCGCTGGCTCTATCTAGGACTGTACTGTACAGTAAATCACTTATCTTTTGTCAGGGGCTTTGTAGTTAATAGATATTGTTTAATAATCATTATGACCAGATATTCTCTATGCTCTGTTAGTCCCCAAACAATGATGAAGACCTTCCTTGATGTGTTCCTGGAGCCCACAAGACTAGTTACCCATTTATAAATCTTGACTTAGGAATGCACGTCCTAAGCATGTTTCCAAGTACTTACCCCCTACCCTAGGTTAACAATAAAATTGTCCCAGTGGCCCCTCAGTGGTGTGGAGTACAGCTGTTAATGCTTCCAGATTATTGTCCACCCGATCCCACCCTGTGGGTAAGTTATCCTATGATAAACTGATCCATTGATTATATGGAGTTGTCTGCCTTGTTTTTCAGTCTCCAGGTGCTTTCTCAGTTTGGTGGATACGTTTCATTCCTAATGTCCTCCAATAGAGTGTATATATCTCTTCAAATTAGTGTTTTTGCTTTCTTCTGAAAAATACCCAGAAGTGGAATTGCTGCATCATAAGGCAGTTCTAGTTTTTTTTTTTAGAAACCTCCATACAGTTTTCCATAGTGGCTGTACCACTTTACAATCCCACTAACGGTTTTGAGGGATCCCTTTTCTTTATATCCTCACCAACAATTGTTCTTTGTTGTCTTTCTGATAATAGCCATTTGACAATGGTGAGGTGATATCTCGTGGCTTCAATTTGTGTTTCCCTGATGATCAGTGATATTGAGGATCTTTTCATTTGCTTGGTGGCCATCTCTATGTCTTCTTTGGAAAAATATCTATTCAGGTCTTCTGCTCATTTTTTAATCAGGTTTTTTTTTTATATTGAGTTGTATGCACTGTTTATATATTTTGGATATTAACCCCTTATCAATCATTGTTTTCAAGGTCCCTCAAGAACCTTCTATATGAGCTTAACATCATGCTCACTTTGAAGGAGAAATGCTTAGAGGAATCCCATTGCTTATCACAGAGAATATAATGAAGAGTGCATTCAGAGCAGAGAGGCAATTAATCGATACCTGACACACTGCTGCCACATGGTGATACGATGTTGAATAAGACAGGAATTTGGATGAGACTTTGTGGTTGAAAACAGACCTGAAGAGACATATAGTCATCTATATGAGTTGCTGCAGTTTTTTACTGCTATGGGGAAAAGACAAAGAAAATGAAAATAATATCAAAATAAAGAGAATTTTCTTAGTAGGACATTTTTTAAATTCTAGAAAGTCAGGCTAATTCTTGAAGTGCAGATGTTTTTGAAAGATCTCTTATTTTTTCTCTTTTTAAAAATAACTTTCGAAATCATGGTAAAAAACAATTTCTTACTCTGGATGGAAGAAAAAATTAGTTTTTCCTGTATACTAAATTTCTATATTGTTAAAAGGGCATGAACCTGATTAGATTTTAATCACGATAGACCTGTTTTCTCCCTGGATGAATCTTGTACTTCTCGCCACTCCCGCATCATAAATCTAGGGCTGCTTTTTAATCTTTAGGTCATATCCTATATTAAGATGTGGAAGTAAAAATTATACTTTAAAATTGATGAGGTATGCTTGTTTAGATGTTATCCTTGCAGTTACAAAAATTAGGCTTTAGAACATTTCTGAGAAAGGTAGTAGTTCCAGGCTTATTAAACAAGTCAACTGAAGACAGACCTGGTTTACAGCCAGACTTCAAGTCTGAGTAAAGCCCTTGCTATTTTTAGGGTCCTTCTCTCCACTTAAGTGACAGGAATGGAAGCTGAAGGAGAGGAGAGTCAGGAGCTGCTCCACACAGAGGTGAGCTCCCAGAAGGTTGAACCAACTCGAATAATTTTGTTATAAATGTAAGGACATGTTTGGGAGCATGCTAGAGAGCTATTTATTACAATTTCAGGCACAGATCTTAAATCTTGAAGAATGAGTTCTTTTTTCTGGTATAGGTTATGAATGGTTTACAAATGCTAGGTATGACATAATGTAGCTAATAAAGTAGAGCATCTTCTTAGGCTATGGTTCATATCTCTGTGTTCTCTGGATATTGCTCCAACAGAGATGCAGGCAATTATTTTTGTCTTGCCAACAATATTGTGGCTGATTAAGAAAGCTGAAAGCTTATGCCCCTGCGAACTCAGAACTCAAACTGGATTAAGTCTTGATGCTATCATCGACATATATGCAATTTAAAATAATATAGGGGGGCTTCCCTGGTGGCACAGTGGTTGAGAATCTGCCTGCTAATGCAGGGGACACAGGTTTGTGCCCTGGTCTGGGAAGATCCCACATGCCGCGGAGCAACTAGGCCCGTGAGCCACAGCTACTGAGCCTGCGCGTTTAGAGCCTGTGCTCCGCAACAAGAGAGGCCGCGATAGTGAGAGGCCCGCGCACCGCGATGAAGAGTGGCCCCCACTTGCCACAACTAGAGAAAGCCCTCGCACAGAAACAAAGACCCAACACAGCAAAAATAAATAAATAGAAATACATTAAAAAATAATAATAATAATATAGGAAAAACCCTGATATAAGGAACAGGAGGTTTTTTTATTACTGACTTACGTTTGAATCCCAACAGCATGAGAATCCAAGAGTGCAGGAACAGCACTCTGGTACATAGTCAACTCACCTCACTGCTGATCTTGCAGCCTGGCATTTTTATTCTTGAGTGCACATTTGTAAATCCTCATTTTTAAAAAATTAACCTGAATTATGGTTTTGTGAGAAAAACTCTTCCTAGATTCTTGTTCAAATGTCATTAGCCTTGTTCTTGTGCCTTTTGACCTACTGATACTGTACCCACGGTTTACTTCATTATAATTGTCATATTGACGTTGCCTTCATTTCTCCTGGCCAGTCACACACCCAGGCATCTCAGCGGATAACCCAGTATCCTTCATGCCCCCAAATATCAGCAGCAGCTCTATTTTGGTCTTAGACTCAAGGAGGGAATGAGTAGAAATAAATGAAATTTTTCTCGCTGGTCTATTATCAAGGCATAAGCTGCCCTCTCCCATTATTTCAAACCTCAGGAGAAAAAAATCTTTCCTTTTCAAAAGAAAAAAGGAATAGGTAGATAATAGAAAGTACAGATAAAAGAGAATTCCTAACCTCAGGCTTCTGAGTGTTGACCTCCTCTTCAGCTGTTGCTTCAATAGCTGGTTACATTGTTAGAGCCATCTCTCCTTGAATATGAATCCCCTATTCAAGGACATGTTGCTCTGTATCTAGCAAAGCACCAAGGACAGGACAGACATTGAACAAATTCTAAAATATGCTGATGCTAAGGTTCATTAAAATACATATAATTGCTTCTAAAGTTTTGCTTTCAATTCCAGAGTAATAAGAGTTGCTGCAAGGATGATGGCTCAGTCCCCAAAAGCCAGGCAAATTATTTTTGGTCCACATTCTGCCATAAAGATCAAGATATCAGATACATTTTCACATCAGATTTTGGGGAGAAGTCTTGATTTCTGCTAAAGAGCTTTTCCTGCAGTTCCTGAAGGTGGAAAACTTTGGAGTACTCTTAAGAGCTGAAGGGTACTCATGTAGATTGACAACAGTAAGTCTCCTTAGTAAATATTTGAATGAAATTCTATATGCAAAACAATCCATTTTCTTTTCCACATACTCCTTTCTTTGATATGTATTCAGAAAATTTCTGCCCGTCCATCAGAAGTTAAATATGGATTTGTAAATAGTGCATGCTTAGTATTTTCCTATCAGGTATAGCAGAATGGCAAAATGCCTTTTCTTTTTAAAGAATCTGCAAATTTATTAAACCAAAAATTGATATAGGAAAATAGTAAAAAATAGTAGCCAAACAATAACCATTCACTGTTAGCAACTTCAGTTTCATTCTTTGGTTTTTTAAATTATATACATACATTCATACATACATACATACATTCAAACATATATATTATATACACACATACACACATATGTATGATATGTTTAGTTTTGTTTATTTCTTAGCTTTATAAAAAGGTTTTATCATGCACAGTCTTCTGAGACTTGCCTGAGTGCCTGAGATTCATCCACAGTGTTGCATGTGTCTAGTTATTCCATTTTGCTAAGTTATATATCTACTCTTCTGGCAATGGACATGTGAGTTGTTTCTGTTTTTTTCCTCCTATGTCCACAAACATCACTACTATGTACATTCTATGTGTAGAAATTTTGTCTTTGATACATACCTAGGAATGAAATTGCTGGGATTTTATGCACTCATAAGCTGGCTACTATTCCTCCAGTAAAACTCTTCTCACTAAAGTTGCTCATGAGTCTCTGATTACAATATGCAATGGGCATTTTTTTTCTATGTCTCATATTACTGATATTATTGACCCTCTCTCCTTCTTGATATTCTTTACTTTCTTGACTTTGGTATCATTTATTCTTGATTTTCCTTTGACCTCTCTTGCCTGTTTTATCTCAGAATCTCAGATATCTTAAAAGCCTTTCTTAATTTAGAGAGCTGTCCTGCTATTTAGTGGTCAGCATCTACTCTGGTTATTTATTGTTGTGTAACAAATTTTTCCAAGAACTGAATGTATATATATATATATATATATATATATATATATATATATATATATACACATACAAACACATATATATTTATAGTAACTTGGAGATATATTTTCTATCTCCAGTTGTATATTTTATATATAAATATATATATATGTGTGAATATATCTATATATGAAGCTATATAGATAGATTTTTCATTTTATTTTTTATTGAAATATAGTTAAAATACAGTATTAGGTTAGTTTCAGATGTACTACATAGTGATTTGACATTTGCATACATTATGAAATGATCACCATGATAAGCCTAGTAACCATCTGTCCCCATACAAAATTATTGCAAAGTTATTGACCATACTTCTTATGTGGTATACTGTATCCCTGGGACTTACTTATATAACTGGAGGTTTGTACGTCTTAATCCCCTTCACCAACACCCCCACCCTCCTTCCTTCTGGTAACCACCTGTTTGTTCTCTGTATCTGTGAGTTTGTTTTCATTCTGTTTTGTTTGTTTTGTTTTAGATTCCACATATAAGTGAGATCATGCAGTAGTTGTCTTTCTCTGTCTGACTTATTTCACTTAGCCCTCAAGATCCATCTATATTGTCACAAATGACAAGACTTCATTGTTTTATGGCTCAGTATTATTCCATTGTATATATAGATTTGTTTTGTGGGTCAAAAATTTTAGGCGGTGCTTGACTGGGTAATTTTTCTGCTGCACATTGGCTGGGGTCACTTGGTAGTGACTGACTGAGTCTGGCGGGCCTTCTTTACTCAAATGCCTGACTTTTTGGTGGGAATGGCAGAAGGCTGACTCAGTCAGGTCTTTCCCCTTCAGGGCTTCCCCATCAAGCCCTGATCTCTCAAGCAGAGGGATGGACTTCTTATCTGGTGGCTCAGGTTTCAAAGAGACTAAGGTATAATCTGCCCATCATTGATGGTTAATTTTATGTGTCAACTTGACTGGGCTAAGGGATGCCCAGGTAAGGGGTAAAGCATGATTTCTGGGTACGTCTGTAAGAGTGTTTCTGGAAGAAACTAGCATTTGCATCAGTAGACTGAGTAAAGGCCACCATGACCTATTCACCCTCCACTTCCCTGTACTCTGTAACAAGAGAAGCTACCACAGTGAGAAGCCCGCACACCGCAATGAAGAGTAGCCCCTGCTCACTGCAATGAAGAGTAGCCCCCGCTCACTGCAACTAGAGAAAGCCCGTGCACAGCAACAAAGACGCAATGCAGCCAAAATAAATAAATGAATAAATAAAATTAAAAAAAAAATAGAGCACAGGCTTTAGGCTTCAGTAGTTGTGACACGCAGGCTCAGTAGTTGTGGCTCGTGGACTCTAGAGCACAGGCTCAGTAGTTGTGGCGCACAGGCATAGTTGCTGTGCAACATGTGGGATCCTCTCGGACCAGGGCTTGAACCCGTGTCCCCTGCATTGGCAGGCGGATTCTTAACCACTGCGCCACCGGGGATGCCCATCCACCCTCACAGTGTGGGTGGGCATCATCTAATCCACTGAGGGCCTGAGTAGAACAAAAACGATGAAGGAAGGGTAAATTGCTCTCTCTGGTTGAGATGGGACATCCATTTTCTCCTGTCCTTGGGCATTGGTGCTCCAGGTTCACTAACCTTTGGCTTCAGACTGGGACTTACTCCATTGGCTTCTCTGGTTCTCAGGCTTTCAGGTTTGGACTGGATCTGTATCACCAGCCTTGGCGTATTGTGGGACTTCTTTGTTTCTATAATCATGAGTTGATCCCTCATAATAAATCTCTTTATATTTGAGGATATCTTATTGGTTCTGTTTCTCTGGATAACCCTGACTAATACACCATCCTCTTACAGACTAGGCTAGAAATTGGCTTTGTGTTTCTTCTACTGTACTCTATTGGTCAAAACTACTTAATGGGTAAAACATGTCTTCTCACTGTTGTTTTAATTTGTATGTTCTTTTTTTAAATTATTTATTTATTTATTTATTTATTTATTTATTTTAATTTTTGGCTGTGTTGGGTCTTCGTTTCTGTTTCTGTGCGAGGGCTTTCTCTAGTTGCGGCAAGCGGGGGCCACTCTTCGTCGCGGTGCGCGGGCCTCTCACTATCGCGGCCTCTCTTGTTGCGGTGCACAGGCTCCAGACGTGCAGGCTCAGTAGTTGTGGCACACGGGCTTAGTTGCTCCGCGGCATGTGGGATCCTCCCAGAACAGGGCTCAAACCCGTGTCCCCTGCATTGGCAGGCAGATTCTCAACCACTGCGCCACCAGGGAAGCCCAATTTGTATGTTCTTAACTATTATTCTGAGTTTCCTTTAATATGCCTATTTACCATTTGCTTTTCTTCTTCAGAGATTTAGCTGTTTTAATTCTTTGTCTATTTTTTGATTGAGTTTTTAAAAATTTGTCATATCCTTGCCTATTAGGGACATTATTTGTTATTATATATTTTATGAATATTTTCTTCCTACTTGTAACAACTTTCATTTGGTTTATGGTATATTTTGATGTACAGAATATAAAAATATTAGTATAGTCAGATTTGTTCATTTCCCCCCTTTATAGATTTTGGGTTCTCTCTTTTTTTTTTTTTAAATTTATTTTTTTTTTACAGCATATTCTTATTTGTTATCTATTTCAACCTATTGCTGTATATATGTGACTCCCAATCTCCCAATTCATTGCACCCCCTCCACCCCCACTTTCCCCCCTTGCTGTCCATACGTTTGTTCTCTACATCTGTGTCTCTATTTCTGCCTTGCAAACTGGTTCATCTGTACCATTTTTCTAGATTCCACGTATATTCCATTAATATACGATATTTGTTTTTCTCTTTCTGACTTACTTCACCCTGTATGACAGTCTCTAGGTCCATCCACATCTCTACAAATGACCCAATTTAGTTCCTTTTTATGGCTGAGTAATATTCCATTGTATATATGTACCACATCTTCTTTATCCATTTGGCTGTTGATGGGCATTTAGGTTGCTTCCATGACCTGGCTATTGTAAATAGTACTGCAGTGAACATTGGGGTGCATGTGTCTTTTTGAATTATAGTTTTCTCTGGGTATATGCCCAGTAGTGGGATTGCTGGGTCATATGGTAATTCTATTTTTAGTTTTTTAAGGCAGAGCTCAGTAAAACTTTAACCAGCTTGTCTGCTGATGGGTGGGTCTGAGTTCCCTCCCTGTTGGTTGTTTGGCCTAAGGCGACCCAGCACTGGAGGCTACAGGCTCTTTGGTGGGGCTAATGGTGGACTCTGGGAGGGCTCATGCCAAGGAGTACTTCCTAGAACTTATGCTGCCAGTGTCCTTGTCCTCTTGGTGAGCCACAGCTGACCCCGCCTCTGCAGGAGACCCTCCAACACTAGCAGGTAGGTCTGGTTCAGTCTCCTATAGGTCACTGCTCCTTCGCCTTGGATCCTGATGTGCACACTACTTTGTGTATGCCCTTCAAGAGTGGAGTCTCTGTTTCCCCCAGTCCTGTCAAAGTCCTGCCATCAAATCCCGCTAGCCTTCAAAGTGTGATTCTCTGGGAATTCCTCCTCTTGTTGCCAACCCCCAGGTCGGGAAGCCTGAGCTGGGGCTCAGAACCTTCACTGCAGTGGGTGGACTTCTGTGGTATAATTGTTCTCCAGTTTGTGAGTCATCCACCCATCGGTTATGGGATTTGATTTTATTGTGATTGCACCCCTTCTGCCGTCTCACTGTGGCTTCTCCTTTGTCTTTGGATGTGGGGTATCTTTGTTGGTGAGTTCCAGTGTCTTGCTGTCGATGATTGTTCAGCAGTTAGTTGTGATTCTGGGGCTCTCACAAGAGGGAGTGAGAGCACGTCCTTCTACTCCACCATCTTGTACCGGTCCTTCCAGTGAGTTCCCTGTCTTGCTTAGAAAGAATTATCTAAAGATTTGTGGCAGTACAGTTTGCTAATAGCAGTATAAAATAAACACACCTTCCATAATGTTCTTTAAAGTAAATAAAATTATCATAAACATGTCACCATATTGAATTCAGTTTAGAAAAGCTCTATTATAATGATATATGGACACTAACTTGAAGAATTGATTAGCACAACAAGAAGCAGAAGCCTTTCATGAACCGAGCTTTGAAAGAGATGTTATCCCCTGGGACTTTTATTTAAACCCGACTCCCAGCAGCCATGTGTCTTTCTCCGTGTGTTTAGGTGATGTGTAGCCAGGAGGAAAAGCCCCTGTCTTTATTTCTCAGCTTATTTAACGTAGGCAGATCTTTGCCTCCAATGCTCTGGGAGCTGCAGTGTCTTTGCAGAGAAATCCATTCAGAGGTCTATGCACCCCTCCTCCTCTGTGCTAATTTCACACTAGTTTTAGATATTCTTGGTTTCGTCTCTACTGAAGTCTAACCCCTACCCAGCCTGCCTCTGCTTCAGGTCAGCAACTGTAGCCTTCTGTTTGTGTCACTCCTGAGTTTGTGTCAATACCTTGGGCTAGAGTCAGTCTTTCTGCCTCTAGGCTGTAGCTCCTGTAGATGGTGGTCACTGCTGGCAGCTCAAGACTTTGGCTTCCTTGAAGTCCACTCTGATTGAGAGTCCTTTATCTGAGGGAGCACAAAAAGTGAACGAGAGGCCAGCTTAAGGTTAACGACAAATGCAGTTACACAGTTACCTCTTCTTCTGTTAAGGAACTAGGCGAGTTCTCAGGAGTCTGAAATGGAGACTAATTCAATGGGAAGTGACATTTTTACAGAACAGTCTTCCTGGCCATGACTCAGTGAACATGCTCACTGACCATCCCCTTCCTGCACTCTCTCTCCCTTGTCTTGGACATGATTACTTTTTTTTCTTCCAAGTGGTCCCAATGAGGCCAGCAGTAGAGATCTCTCATGATATGATGGCTGGAGTCAAATCAACCTGAGACCCAATCTTACTCTGCTGCCTATTGAAGTTAGGTCATTTAACCTATTTTGATGCCTGTGAAATATTAACATGGATCTTATGTGGCAGGATTGTCATCAGAATTACTGATAATGTATGAAAATCATCCAGAACAATACTTGACTCACTGTCAATTCTTCAGTAAAATGGTCAGTTTAATTTACTATATTTTTTAGAGTATCTTACTCCATATATAGGAACTTGGCTATACTTTTTAGTAGTTTTTCTCGAAGGCTCTGCCCAGTGATAAAAGACCTCTAGGGTGTATCGGCACCATCTCAGGACTCCCAGAGAGGAAACATGTAAAAAAATGTTCAAACAGTATTCCAGGACTACATTGACTTCTATATTTTGCTTCTCATATTCTTCTCATTGATGTGCATCATAAAGCTTCGTATGCTTTATATTAGTGAAGATAAATAAGTTTTAGCTTATTCCACTATAGAACTTGTACATTTGCCTGAATCTAGAAATAGTAGAAATGAGTATCCCAAGATTTTTATAGGCTATCTTGTGACTTTAATCTTATATTTATGGGTGAGATTTTAGGGGGGGCAGAACTAATCAGTTGAACTTCAAATAATAAGTCAGGGGCCTTAGCTCTGAAGCCTGAAATTCCTAGTCAAATTTTAATACAGAATCCTTTACCCAAACTGGTATTAGACCAAATGTGAAGAGAGAAAATAAATTATCAAAAGGTAATTTATTAAAACATATATAATATGTCTCATTTATTTGTAAGATGCTTACAGCCCTTTGTCCAAGATCAATTCCCAAATGTTGCATCCCCAAAAAGTTCAAAAATCAAATAAACAGTATTTTATGAATCACTTCTCTGAGCCCTAAACAGAAGCATGCCTAGATCCTACCTCTATTCTTCACAAGAAACACTCTCAAATGTTACAGCTAAGATACTTTGCTCATTTCCTGTTATCCTTACACTCTGGCCTCTACCAGTCTGATCATTTTTAAAAATTAATTAATTAATTAATTAATTTTTGGCTGCTTTGGGTCTTCGTTGCTGGGCGTGGGCTTTCTCTATTTACGATGAGCGGGGGCTACTCTTTGTTGCGGTGTGCGGGCTTCTCATTGCGGTGGCTTCTCTTGTTGAGGAGCATGAGCTCAGGTGCGCGGGCTTCAGTAGGTGTGCCACGTGGGCTCAGTAGTTGTGGTTCACGAGCTCTAGAGCGCAGGCTCAGTAATTGTGGCTTACGGGCTTAGTTGCTCCACGGCATGTGGGATCTTCACCGACCAGAGGTCGAACCCGTGTCCCCTCCATTGGCAGGCGGATTCTTAACCACTGCGCCCCCGGGAAGTCCCTGATCATTTTATTTTAATTGTTTGATCCTTAACTGTAATTAGTACTACCAGCTGTGCCCTCTCCTGGGGTTTCTTGGCAGAGTTAAGCCCATATGAACACTAATTAGAGATACTGGGATAGATCCCATTATCTCTCCTACACAGTTTCTGCTATTGACATGATCAGTTGTTGCATATAAATGTCCTGTTTCACATAAAGGATAGAGGGAGAGGACTGATGATTATGGCTTGCGCCACTATTTGTTGTTACTGGAGGCAAATTCCTGGATTGAATGATCTGACAAATCTAATGGGCTTAATGAAGAACATGACCTGGGACTGATCTGTCTCATTTTATGCTTCCTAGCATTTATGCACAATTGATGCCATTATTTTCTCCCAATGTGCGTGAATGCTATATATCCTTACTAATTTTTTTAATTGTTTAGGGATTATACTACAATTTTTTTGTTTTGGTTTCCCAGTATCCAAGGTAGCCACCTAAATGTGTTAATGTTGAAGGTTTCAAATAGATTTATAGTGAAATATACAAATATTCTTTCATGATTCTGAATTGTTTTCTGTTTTTATTTTGTCACCCATTTCTAAGTTTATCTTTTACTGTTTCTTACTTCTGCTTCCTAAGGTTTATTTTGCTCTGATTCTAACTTTTAAATTATTATTTAACTGATATTTCATTTCCTGTCTAGTAAGTAATGCATTTAAGGTACATTACTTCTCTGAGTACATATATTAAAGGGCTTTTAATTCTAGCACTTTCCTATTGTTGTCAGAAGATACAGTCCCTGTTTTTCTCATTGGAATTTGCTCAGATCCTCATGGCTTTTAACATATTATAACTTTTATAAATGTCCCATGTGCAATTGAAAAAAAATTCTTGTCCTGAAGTTTGCAATATAGATATTTTTAATTATATAAAACTAATTAATTACATTTCTCTGTTTAATCTATTAAATATTAACAATTTCACTATAGTTATGCCTCTTTTTCTTGTACATTTCACGTTGTAACTTTCAAATCTATTCTTTTTTTCTATATGCTTCAGTGAATAATTTATAAGAATAAGAAATTTTCTTACGTAATCGCAGTACAATTACCAAAATCAAGAATTGTAACAGTGACACAATACTATCATCTAATCTGAAGTTCATGTTCAAATTTTGTCAGTTGCCTCAGTCATGTCCTTTATAACTACATTTTTCCTGGTTCTACGTGTAGTTCAGGATCACATCTTACATTTATTTGTTGTCTCTCCTTAGTCTCCTTTAGTCTGAAACAGTTTCTCAACCTTTCTAAGTCTTTCTCCATCTTATCATTTTTGAAGAATACAAACCTGTGTGCGTGTGTGTGTGTTTGTATCTTTATGTTTTCTCATGATTAAATTCAGATTCTGCATTTTTTGTAGGGATATCAAAAACAGTATTGTATCCTTCTCAGTTTATCATATTCAGGAGCCACATCATATTGAGTTATCCTAAAATTGGTTATGTCAGCTTTGTTCACTTGGTTAAGATGGTAACTGCCAGATTTCTCCATTGTAGCTTTACAGTATTTCTCTTTGTAGCTAATAAATAACTTGTGGAGAGATTCTTTGAGAGTATGCAAATATCCTCTTACTCATCAAACTTTTTCCCATTAGTTTTTCTAGACACTGATAAATTTCCCCCTCCACTATTTCTTTTTTTTGGGGGGGAGCGGGGAGGGTTACATTTTTTTTTTTATTGAAGTATAGTTGATTTACAATGTTGTGTTAGTTTCAGGTATACAGCAAAGAGATTCAGTTATACATATATATATTCTTTTACAGATTTTTTCCATTATAGGTTATTATAAGATATTGAATATGGTTCCCTGTGCTATACAGTAGGTCCTTGTTGTTTATCTGTGTTATACATAGTAGTGTGTATCTGTTAATACCAAACTCCTAATTTATCCCTCCTCCCTTCTCCCACTTTCCCCTCTGGTAACCATAGTTTGTTTTCTATGTCTGTGAGTCTATTTCTGTTTTGTAAATAAGTTCATTTGTATCATTTTCTTTTCAGATTCTACATATAAGTGATATCATATGATATTTGTCTTTCTCTGTCTGACTAACTTCACTCAGTATGATAATGTCTAGGTCCATCCATGTTGCTGCAGATGGCATTATTTCCTTCTTTTTATGGCTGAGTAATATTCCATTGTGTACATCCATGTACCACATCTTCTTTATCCATTTATCTGTCAGTGGACATTTAGGTTGCTTCCATGTCTTGGCTGTTGTAAGTAGTGCTGCTGTGAACATTGGGATGCATGTATCTTATCGATTTGAATTTTCATCTTTTCCGAATGTATGCCCAGGAGTGGGATTGCTGGATCATATGGTAACTTTATTTTTAGTTTTTTAAGGAACCTCCATACTATTCTCCATAGTGGCTATACCAGTTTGCATTCCCACCAATAGTGTAGGAGGTTTCCCCTTTCTCCATAATCTCTCCAGCATTTATTATTTGTAGACTCTTTGCTGATTGCCATTCTGATATGAGGTGATGCCTCATTGTAGTTTTGATTTGCATTTCTCTAATAATTAGTGATGTTCAGCATCTTTTCATGTGCCTATTGGCCATCTGTATGTCTTCTTTGGAGAAATGTCTATTTAGGTCTGTTGCCCATTTTTTGATTGGGTTGTTTATTTGATATTGAGCTGTATGAGCTTTTTGTATATTTTGGAAATCAATCCCTTTTTGGTCGCATCATTTGCACATATTTTCTCCCATTCTTTAGGTTGTTTTTTCATTTTGTTTATGGTTTCATTTGCTGTGCAAACACTATTTCTTCTTTTTTTTTAAAAAAATTATTTATTTATTTATTTATTTTGGGCTGCGTTGGGTCTTCGTTGCTGCGCGTGGGCTTTCTTATTTTAGTTGCAGTGAGCGGGGGCTACTCTTCATTGCCGTGCGCGGGCCTCTCATTGCGGTGGCCTCTCTCATCGCGGAGCACCGGCTCTAGGCGTGCGGGCTCTAGAGCGCAGGCTCAGTAGTTGTGGCGCACGGGGCTAGCTGCTCTGCAGCATGTGGGATCTTCCTGAACCAGGGCTCGAACCCGTGTCGCCTGCATTGGCAGGCGGATTCCTAACCACTGCACCACCAGGGAAGCCCCCTCTTTTTTTTTTTTTAACATCTTTATTGGAGTATAATTGCTTTACAATGGTGTGTTAGTTTCTGCTTTATAACAAAGTGAATCAGTTATACATATACATATGTTCCCATATCTCTTACCTCTTGCGTCTCCCTCCCTCCCACCCTCTAGGTGGTCACAAAGCACCAAGCTGATCTCCCTGTGCTATGTGGCTGCTTCCCACTAGCTATCGATTTTACATTTGGTAGAAACACTATTTCTTCTATACTTATTACCTGGCATTCTACTGTAAGGAAGAGCTTTATCTTCCCCAGTTAATTAACATTATTGTGGACTGATGGGTTATTATTTTATTCAGTGGGTTATAATCCACTGCTATTATTACTTGTTTTGATGCTGAAAGTATTTGAATAGTGGGAGCTGCTTTAAAGTTCATTTTGTATCCTTTCGATATGTTCCCATCACTCTTTGGAAAATAGAGTTATTTTTATAGTTGCCAATAATAGTACTCTCCTCCTTGAAGTTGTGGCTTTTTTGATTTCTACAGTAATATTATTAAGGCAAGCACTATTCCGGGTAGCAGAATCTAAGGAAATGTAATGCCTTGTGACATTATCAAAGCTGGTTCTAGTCAGTATAGAAGATAATTCAGTGAAGGAAATTTTCTTATGTTTCAAAACTAAAACTTAGGACACCATAAGCCTGAAAAATTGTCTAATAAAAGAACAATAACCAATCATATTAGTTGATTCAGTCAGTAATTTGGTCAGTACAGTTTATTCAGAAAGACCATAGGTAAAGTAGTAAAGAATATAGATGTTAAAATAAAATGGATTTGGATTTGACTACCACTTCTGCCACTTTGACGCTTTATTTAAAATCTTCAACCCTCAGTTGCTTCATTTGTAAAAATGAGTATAAAACCTATGACCTCATAGGTTTGTTGTGAAGATTAAATAAAATGATGTCTCTAAAATGGCTAAAACAATGATTAACACATGGTGAGTATTCAAAAATATCCACTCTTTTAATCACTTTATTATTATTATTTTATTATTAATATCAAATTGAAAAGCTTAGTTTTGCATTCATTCATTCATTCATTCATTCATTTAGTAATCAAATGTGTTTGAGCTCCTTCCCTTTGCAGGCTATGTGCTCAGTACTGGCAATAACATCAGTGAGCAAAACAGACATGATTCCTGCTCTCACAGAATTCACAGGGCAGTATGGAGGAGAGGCAGTCATTTGAATTGTTCTTCCTTTGTTGAGTTGTAACAACTTTTTGTGAAATTAAAACAACATTTACAAAAGTGTATTAAACATGAACATACAATAATTATTGTAACAATTCTAATGTAAATGCCTTCCAAATTAAGGTACAGCACATTGCTAGAACCCAGAAACTCTGTATGAACATTTTTGATCTACCTTACCTCTTTCCTCTTGTCTGGATATAGCCACTATTCTGAATTTTATGATGAAAATATATTTTCTTTTTTGTTTGTTTGCATTATCACTTACCTATATCTCCCTAAATAGTACAGTTTAACTCTATGTATTTTTGAATTTTAATAATTAATGAAATCGTACTATATGTATTCTTGTCTTGCTTTATGTGTGTGCATCTATAATCTTTTTTTCCCCTAAACATTATGTTTGTAAGAGTCATCCATATTGTAACTTCTTCTCCTGGTTACTCTAGTTGATGGACATTTGGAATGTTTCTCAGTTTTGGTTACTATAAATTATGCTCTGAACATTCCAGTACATGCCTCTTGGACACACATGTGCATGCATTCCCGTTGTGTATACCTTGAATTGGAATTGTTGGACCATATGATAAACATATTTTCATATTTAGAGGATAATGGAAAATACTTTTTTGAAGTAGTTTTAACATTATATTCACATTAGTGGTTTATGAAAAAAAATTTAATAGAACAGAATTGAAACCTACCAAAATAAACCAGCTAGGGAACCAGATAGGAATTTTTATGATTTATGTGAATGCTTGCTCCCCTGATCACTGCTTTTGTCCAGTATTTAAATATATCATATCAGTACCTTGTATATTTCCGGAGGCTCTTCTCTTTCCTAGACTGGCTGTGACAAAGGAAAAGATGTACTCAGTGCCTTCCTTCCCAGCTGTACTGTTTGTTCAATTATCTCAATTCTTTGAATAAAATATACAGAAGAGATGTTAAAAAAGGAGGAATGGGGTAAGGAAGAGACATGAGGACGGAATTCTTTTTGGTTTCAAAGGTTTTCCTGCTAATCACAAGTAGATAATAAGATATAAGCGTGTCCAAAGTTTTCAGTTTTGACAGTTATCTTACCAGGTCTATGATGCCTTACTTTTTCCAATATAGAAACTTGGAGCCCCATTTGACTTTTAGTCTCATTTATGCCTAAGAGTAAAGCCACTGCTGTAACAAACCAAGCTTCACATTTTAGTGTCTCAGTTATGTGGCTTGTATTTCTGAGAACCTGCAACTGGGTAACATCCATGTCACTAAGTATTTACCCCATTTGAGAAGTCCCCAACTTTAATTTCTCACAATTTTCTCCAATATTTTGAGGTCTCTCTTGTATTTAGACCCACTTTTAGAAAATCCAGAAAATTCTAACTTGAGATCTAAGCTTCCAGGCTGCAAAGGTTGTTTATTCTATTCATTGTAATGTACCCTCTGTATACTGAGCAACTTACTCATGCACTGGTTGAAACATGATTGTGTAGCTCCTTCACATGTGTATCACGAAGTTCTAGACACTTAGTGTATAGAGGGTAAGTTATAATGAATAGAATCAACATCCTCTATTGGCTGAAAGCTCCCACCCCAAACTATAGCAGTAGAGTGGTTTTTTTTTCCTTTTCAAAAGAAAGAAAAGTATACAGAAATTCAGGCAATAAAAGGTTAATCAGGGCTTCCCTGGTGGCACAGTGGTTAAGAACCTGCCACCAATGCAGGGGACACGGGTTCGATCCCTGGTCCGGGAAGATCCCACATGCTGCGGAGCAACTAAGCCCGTGTGCCACAACTACTGAGCCTGCGCTCTAGAGCCTGCGAACCACAGCTGCGAAGCCAGAGAGCCACAAATACTGAAGCCCACATGCCTAGAGCCCATGCTCCACAACAAGAGAAGCCACCACAATGAGAAGCCCGCACGCAGCAACGAAGACTCAGTGCAGCCATAAATAAATAAATAAACAAACAAATAAATAAATTTATAAAAAAAGAGGTTAATCAAAGAGCACTGAAGCATTAAATTATTATAAATATAACCACAGTGTCATCATATTCCTAAAGTGACACTGAAAACTAAATACACATAAATGTCAAAAACAGGATTGATTTTACCATTATAATATCATTTATTTATCAGAGGCTGATCTTTATTATCCAGTAATACTCAAGATGTCCTTTACTTGGCAGGACATCAGCAGATTTGTAGTTATGATTTAGGATGCTTAAGATACCTGGAAGCAAAATGCTTTGTGTGTGTGTGTATGTGTGTGTGTGTAAGTGCTTAGGCACAACATGTGTATGAATGTGTATACACATTGAGATTTCATTTAAAAAATTCTTTTATATGTTGATTCAGGCAGTAAAAACAGAAATAACCTTGAAAATGTCCTCTCATACAATGGGACTATGAACATAGTTTAATTACATATCTCAGGACTTACTTTCTGCTATCATAATTAGGGTTCAGCAACTGAGACAAGGTAAATGAATTTGAAGTCTCAAAAAGTGGCAGAAAACAGTATATTGGGTATTACTGGTTTTCATAAAATGGTAAAAGAGGAAGAAAATTTGCTTTTATAGTTAAACTTTACACTATAGCTGTGTAGCGCCAACTATGAATTAAAGGCTTCACGCCTGTAGTTTTCACTGGACTCCAGTAGATGGCAGATTTATTTACTTTATCATTAGGCCAGCTGTATTCTGTTTCTTTTCTAGTGAACAGGGAATTTTTAAATCTTGGATTTATCATCTATTGAATGCTTTGTGACAAATTATAGAGTTATCAGCTATAAAATTCACTCACAGTAGTTTTCACAAGTGAATAGTTGGCATATGATGATTAGCTTCTGCTTGGGAAATTTAAATAAGTCAGGTTTGTGCTTATAAGATACCTCTTGTAGGGGTGTTTTTGGGGGCAAGGTTCAGAAGGGATTTTTTTAAACAAATAGTAATTTATGTAAGTTTCAGACAAGGCAAAAAATAAAATTGAAATCAACAGAATGGATGAAGCCAAAGGGTGAGAAAAATTGGACCAAGTGTCCAGAGGGAAGATGGGTGATCAAGAGGATTTTAGCAGTCAAGAACATTACAGACTAGAGCCTAAATGAGGTCAAATCTGGGGTCAAGATAGTTTAGGCTCTAAGTCTGTGTACACTTTATTGGTCTCCTACTGCCACTGTAACAAATGACCATACATGGAGTTCCTTAAAACTACACAAATTTATTATCTTACGTTCTGGAGGTCAGAAGTTCAAAATAGGTCTCACTGTGTCAGCAAGGCTGTGATCCTTTCTGGAGGCTCTAGGGGTGAGTCCATTTTCTTGGTTTCTTTGTTCTTTTTTTTCTCAGTTTTTAGAGGCTTCTGAAATTCCTTGGATCGTGGCGCCTTCCATCTTCAAAGCCAGTAGTGATCTGTTGAATCTTCCTCAAAGTACAGCACTGTGACTCTGACCTCCTGCCTTCCTCTTTCTCTTACAAGGACCCTTGTGATACCATTATACTCACCTGGATAACAGAATAATCTCCCCATTGCATGCCAGCTGATTAGCAACCATAATTACTTTAATTCCATCTGAAACCTTAATTACCCTTTGTATTTAACAAAATGTATCTGTAGATTCTGGGGATTAGGATATGGACATCTGTGGGGCCATTATTCTGCCCACCGTAGACATTGAGCATGTTTCTCACATTGCTGGCAGGATAGACGATGATAAAATAGTGTTAATGGACTGAATATGTGTATCCCTGCAAAATTCATATGTTGATATCCGGCTCCCAATGTGATGGTATTAGGAGGTGGGGCCTTTGGAAGGTAATTTGGTCATGAGGGTGGAGGCCTCATAAATGGGATTAGTTCTCCTTTAAAAGAGACTCCAGAGAGCTCTCTGGCTCTTTTCTAGCCATGTGAGGAGGACACAGGTAGAGGAAAGCAGTCTGAAGCCTGAAAGAGGACCCTCTCCAGATCCTAACCATGCTGGCACCCTGATCTCAGACTTCCAGCCTCCAAAACTGTGAGAAATAGATGTCTGTTGTTTATAATTTACCCAATCTATAGTACTTCGCTAAAGTAGCTGAAAATGACAAAGACAAATAGTAAAAGTAAACCAGGTTGGACCAAATAAATATACAGTTCTGTGGTTACCCCTGGCTTATATAACTTAGAGTCTAATTCTCTGAACAATGATAACAACGGGAGGTGAAGAAAGACTGGGTTGGGATCACTTTCCTTGTTGTGAGTTGTTTAAATGGCAGGCACAAACTTTGTGTGATTCTCTTTCATTCTTTTGAATACAAAGCATCTTTTCAACAGTTTTTATACTATTTTGGTATCCTGGCCATATCTGTTTCCCTTGAAGCCAAAGAGAGTAAGAATCACAGCTTTGCTCATAATTTATTTATTTAGCTATTCAAATTAAATGAAAGGTTCTTTGTGCCATTTACGGTGTTGACATTTAGAGCCTCAACCCTGATTTTGCTAATATATTCACTCAGATCACTGTGGCATTCATAAAATTCTAATAGCTAAGAAATATTATCAAGTAATATTCTTGTAAATTAATAGACAGTCAATCAAGATTTATCTCAGGGCTTATGCACATCCTGTATTTCTAATGGTTTTCAAACCTGCCTCTACATCAGAATTATCTGGGGAGTTATAAGAAATACTACTGCACGTATGGAGTCCACACCACCTCGGTTAAGTTAAAATCCCTGGAGATGGGGCCTAACTATTAGTATTATCTGAAAGCTCCCCAGGTATTCTGACTGTGGCTCCCCAGCCACAGTTAAGAACTATGCTGTCTAGTTTTTTTTCCCCTATTTTTATTCTTCTCTGGTCTGCTTTCCCCCTACTCTGGGCTTGGCTGAAGATTACCTTTTCCATGTAATAGAGGGAGTTAATTGGAAGCCTCTGTTTTTATTGAAGCTGCCAGGCTGTATTTCCTCTAAAAAACCAAATTGGCTTGTTCCTGACAGCAACTACTTTATCTGTTTCTCTGAATCAACAGATAAGTAAAGGTACAAACATATTCAAACAGTTAACAGTAGAGGTTTCTCCACAGGCACCAAGTGGTTTTAAGTTACTCGACTGTTATATATTTATTGATGATAATATTTTTAACAAAGAGTTGCTGAGTTATGATTACCATAAACCTCTGGCAAGTTTGCTATTTCAAGTCAAAAGTATATGTTCAATTTGAGTCATTTGCATTTATCTCTTTATCACCAGATTTAAACTACTTAGAACTGACTTCATAACAGATTACTATCATGTACAATGTTTGGACATGAATAATGTTAAAGGCATCATGAAATGTCACAAAAATTAAGTACCTCTTGTGTCGTGGCAACTCGGAATGCTATTTTATTTGCAGAGCTTTGTGTTCCACAAGTATCTGGTGGATCCTGTATGGTGATGTTATAGTATTTTATTACAGACAATTCTGAATGGGGATAACATCATATTTCAGGCTTGGAAGAAAAGGAAGTTAATTTATTTACCTCATATGTGTGTAGCCAACAATGTAATTGTGCTTTTTAATGCCAGTAGATTTTTGCCTGTCCTTCTTTGTATGATAATGGATTTGGTCATTTAAAAAATATATATTTTGAATATATTACTATACTAAACATCGTATACAAGGCTTCCTGCTTTAAGGCTTATTGAATCTCCTGCTCATGGAGAGTTTCTCTCTAATTCTGTAACAGTGTTCCCCGAGTGAGAGTACAGGCTGCATACATATGACAAATTTGTCCATGTCTAGGCTTGTCCTGAGTGCTCACTGCATCAGCCAACTGAGAGCTGATTTACATGTTGAACTACATAGTTCTACAGGAAAGACACCTGACTGGAGTCTGAAGTGCATGTGGACCTCCAGGACTAAGACATCAAACCTACAGTGAAAGAAGGGTCTCCCCTTCATTGTAATGTCCTCAGAGGGGAAGGGTTTCATCCTGAGGAAAGAGAAGGTTGAGGTGCATTATGGTAGATGGAGGAACCAAGATCTGATACATCCTATTCTAAGACACTGAGACTATCTCCCAACCTGCACATTGGTGTCAAAGCAAAAATTGCCCTGATAAATTTAAACAGTCAAGGAAGACTTTATTCAAGACTCTTGCAACAGGGGCAAGAGACTAAACTCAACTACACTGAAACAAAAGGTGAAAGGGTTTTTGAGCTCTGGGATGAGCTAGTAGAAAAGTACTGATGGACATTGGGGAATAGGTTGATCAGTGAGATGTTGAGCACATTGAGTTTTCTGAGTTTGCAAGTATTTTTCTCTGTATTATACCATATGTGTTTGTTAATTGGCAGCCATCAAAGTTAGGCTCCTGCTCCCCCACAGAGACTGGGAGATTGGGATGCTATATCCTTCAATGTTTACATTTCAAAGAGATGTTTCCCAAGTCCTTGAGAAAGACATTTCCTGGGTTGTAAAACTGGCAAGAGTCTGGGAGAAGAATTACATACATTTCAAAGCAGAAGAGAAAGAATTTACAATTTCAAGTTTTCTAAAGTAGATGCACTAAGAAAAGTGAGGTCAGGGGCTTATAGTCAGGAAGAAACCTGTGTAAAGTTTAGTCAGGCTGAGGGGAATGTTAGTCCATTTTTGCCACTGGACAAGTGCTAAAGTCCCAAGGGCAGGTAACCGCAATAAAGACTGATTCAAATAAAAAGTGATGCCACGAAAGTTTCTGTAATAAAATAGAGACAGAGAGCAGAGCTAAGAGAGGAAGAAGCATTTCTCAATGTCATGTTTGCACAGTAATCGTTGAGGCAGAAAGAAGAAAAGTCTCTGTCAGGGTCCGTGAAAGATCAATAGGAAGTAATGGCAGAGCTGACAACAGGAAGCATTCCTGTAGTAGCACCTATGGGGGAGTAGCTTGGAAGTTTAGTTCTCCATTTGGGTAGAGTGACAACCTTGGTGACAAGCACAGAAAAATCACTGGGCATAATGGAAGATGGCAACTACTTCTCATGGGCACATATAAGCACACCATAAACTACTGTGGATCAAAGGAAAGTATTTGGAAATGGTTATGGTTTCAGTGACATTGTGAGAGAAGTGATGCTAGGAACTTACCTTATTTTTCTTCTTCTGTAACTTTCAGATTGATGTAAATTTTAGAGCAGTATACTACACTGAAAAATAATATACTTACATATATCATTCAAATAAAAATACCAATTTCAGTTTTGCCACTTACCTACGTGAACTTGAACAAGTTACTTAAATTCCCTGTGCTTGAATTTTATTTTTTCTTGTGTGAAATAAAAATGAAATAGTTATTGTACATTATTAGTGTAAATATTAAATGTATAAAAGCATAAAGCCCAGTACCTGGTACATGAAAAGCCCCCTACAAATGTAAGTTCCCTTCCTCTATTACATTCCCATGAATGTACAGAGATGACGTATCAAACATATCAAATTATCTAATTACTCAAGATTTTAATTAATATCAAAAACTTGCCTATATTATTTGCTTTCCTTAGATAGTCTCTATGCACAGAAATTTTAGCAACTTGAGAATACCTCCAAATTAAGATACCTGAAACCCTTGGCCTCAATTAGTTGGATAATTCAGATGAAAAAGATACATTATTTTCTTAGCATAATGGACTCAATTTTCCTATCTGCAGGTGTATATGTGTATGTGGGGCTGAGGGCTATGAATGCAAACAATTTTATTGACCTTCTTGGATCTCTGTACTAGGTATTTGAATTTTTTCCCCTATCCCTGACTTTGTATAGCACCTGTATCAGTGCAACTATTTTTGTGAATTTCTCTAGGTAATTGGCTTCATGTGCTTATACCTTTCCCTAGCATCCCTAGATACATCTTAAATATTGTTATATCTTTTATCACACAGATATAGGAAGATTGATTATCAAAAATGACTATGTTGAATCCTTGTGTAGGTGTGCTACTGTGACTTGAGCATTTCTTCCTTCTAACCTCTGTCTCTGAAAACCCGTTTGCTTCCTTTGTATATACTGATACTCTATCCTTGTGCTGTAGGCAGAATAATGGCTCCCAAAGACATCCACGTTCCAATTTGTGGGAACTGTGATAATGTTAACTTACATGGCAAAAGGGATTTGCAGATATAATTAAGGATAAGAACCTTGAGTTAGGGATATTATACTGGATTATCAGGTGTAGCCAATCTAATCATACAAATTTTTAACATGGGAAGCTTTTCTGGGCTGTGGTCAGAGAGAGGGGATGACCACTGAAGAACAATCAGGGAGATGTAACGTTTCTGGCTTTGGAGACAGGAGAAGGGAATGTGGAAGATGGTGCTAAGGAATGTAGGCATCCTCTAGAAGTCGAAAAAGGCAAGGGAACAGATTTTCTCCTAAAGCCTCCAGAAGGAAATGTAGACCTGCTGACATTTGATTTTAGCCCTTTGAGACCATGTTAGACTTCTGACCTACAGAACTATAAAATAATGAATTTGCATTGTTTTAAACCTCTAAGTTTGTAGTAATTTTGACAGTAGCAATAGGAAACTTGTATCTTGGGCTTCCCTGGTGGCGCAGTGGTTGAGAATCTGCCTGCTAATGCAGGGGACGCGGGTTTGAGCCCTGGTCTGGGAGGATCCACGGAGCAACATGCCGCGGAGCAACTAGGCCCGTGAGCCACAACTACTGAGCCTGCGCGTCTGGAGCCTGTGCTCCGCAACAAGAGAGGCCGCAATAGTGAGAGGCCCGCGCACCGTGATGAAGAGTGGCCCCCGCTGGCCGCAACTAGAGAAAGCCCTCGCACAGAAACGAAGACCCAACACAGCCAAAAATAAATAAATAAATAAATAAATTTTAAAAAAAGAAAAAGAAAACTTAAAAAAAAATATCACAGGAGGCAGTCAACAATTAAAAAAAAAAAGAAGAAAAGGAAGCTTGTATCTACACATACTACGTTGGTGCAAGCTGGATGATAGGAATGAAATGGGAGGAGGCATTCTGCTTTACAATTCAAGTTTAAGGCCTGCCACTTTGCTGGAATTCCACTGAGGAGACTAAAGACCCATTCTGGGCACATCTTCATTTCCCCAGAACTATTCTTTGTACACAACATGCCTTACATTTGGGGACTGTGTGTAAAACCTTTCCAATCATACTGCTGTCTTTACACCTTGCTAAGAATCTACAGATCATGTGGTTAACACCAGCTACTTAACCTTCTCACTCAACCTGTGATTTCTCATCACTAAATTCTTCTTAATTTAGCTGAGGGAGAGGAGATCTTAATTGTTCCTTCTCTCTCTACTCTTAGGGACTTTAATATTTCTCTGGGCTACTTCCTCCAGATCAGCTCACACACCTCTTCTGCTAAGTACTAACTCCACAAGGACTAGAGGAAAGGAGGTGTCTGTTACTGGTTTACTATAGAAGTGTGTGTTTCTTATTTTCTTTCATTGGTGATATGGATATTTATTTGTTTCTTTCCCCCTCTAGTTTACCTTCCCAGTTTCGGTTACATGAATCCTTGCCTTAACATGTTTACAGTATAGAACTAAAGAATGAATTTATGTTCATGTATGTATTACATGTATATTTGTACCCACATGTGTTTATTTAATAATAATTTAGATAGACATGGCCATTCAGTTTCACATGCATACACACATATGTTAACCTGAAACAAAACAAATTAAAAATAAAATAATTAACATTAGTTAATTTTACTTTTGATTTTTCTGGGTAGGCCTATAATAGGTCTTGATGTCTTGATGGTATAATGAGTCTATAAACTACTAACATTCTGAAGGTCTTTTGTTAGTCAAGGTGATAGTTGTCACCTCCTACTGTAATTACACCATATATTCTGATTGCCAATGTTTGTATTTGGTTTATTTTAAGAGTGATGACGAGTCCTTTATTTGACTAAAGTCTACACTATCTTCTACCCATTAAAAAGGTTTATTGAACCTTTTTACTATCTAAAAAATATCTGAGCCTCCCCAGTCTCTACCATCTCCCACCCTGTTCCAACCTCCGTAATATTTCTCCTCTATTATCTTTCTAACACATATACTAAAATAAATAAAAAACTTACTATAGATAAACTCAAATATTGGTTTAGAACAAAAGCAAAATATTCTTGTAGCCATTTTACTCCATGTGATGCAGAGTGAGCATCTCTCACCACTCAGGGCACTGGAAGGTGACTTGCAGCAGGTTGGATGCAGACAGACACTTATAGAAGTTACTTTGGGGACAACACTTGAACTATAGTGGGAAATTTGGAGCAAGCAAAAAGAAGTTAGAAGGAGCTGTTGTAGAGAGCAGATGGTAGACCAGGGGGTTTTGTGACTTTTAACATAAATAATTCTATGAGGCAAGCATCCAAAGTAACTAAGCCCAATTTCTTTTGAATTGCACTCCAGGAACAGAAAAATATAGGAGTGATAATAGTCGATGTTAGAGACAATTCAAAAATAGCTATTCTTTCTCATCCTTAGTTGATTAAAATATGAACATACAATAGGAAAGGGCAAAACATGGCCATTAAAATCTCTTCTTGTGGTACTGATGTTGTATTTTCTGCATCATAATCCTATGGCACCAGCTGTATTTAATTTCTTGCTATATATTCCAGTTAAATAAATGGTGCTTTCTTGAGTGCTAACTACTCATGGACATGTTCTGATGACTCTGGGGTGAATTCACCCACTTCAGTGAACACTGTAATAAGCCAGACTCTATGCAGTGTTCTAGTGGAATTAAGATACCAAACGCAAAAAAAATACCAGATGCATGGCATTCCAAATCATTGGAAGAAGCAAAATATAGTCAACCAAATGCCAGCCTCTGATTGGAAGATAACCTAAAAGAGTAAGGATTTTTTTTATTTTTTGGATCATTTCACATGCATACAAAATCACTGTGTGGAGGACCTTCAAGATGGCGGAGGAGTAAGACGTGGAGATCACCCTCCTCCCCACAAATACATCAAAAATACATCTACACATGGAACAACTCCTACAGAACACGTACTGAATGCTGGCAGAAGACCTCAGACTTCCCAAAAGGCAAGAAAATCCCCACGTACCTGGGTAGGGCAAAAGAAAAAAGAAAAAACAGAGACAAAAGAATAGGGATGGGACCTGCACCTCAAGGAGGGGGCTGTTAAGGAGGAAAAGTTTCCACACACTAGGAAGACCCTTCACTGGCAGAGACGCAGGGTGGCGGAGGGGGAAGCTTCGGAGCCACGGAGGAGAGCGCAGCAACAGGGGTGTGGAGGGCAAAGTGGAGAGATTCCCGCACAGAGCATCGGTGCCGACCAGCACTCACCAGACCGAGAGGCTTGTCTGCTCACCTGCCAGGGTGGGGGCTGGGAGCTGAGGCTCGGGCTTTGGAGATCAGATCCCAGGGAGAGGACTGGGGTTGGCTGTGTGAACACAGCTTGAAGGGGGCTAGTGTGCCACAGCTACTGGGAAGGGGTCTGGGAAAAAGTCTGGAACTGCCTAAGAGGCAAGAGACCATTGTTTCGGGGTGCGCGAGGAGAGGGGATTCAGTGCAACACCTAAATGAGCTCCAGAGGTGGGCGCGAGCCGTGGCTATCAGCGTGGACACCAGAGATGGGCATGAGATGCTAAGGCTGCTGCTGCTGCCACCAAGAAGCCTGTGTGCAAGCACAGGTGACTATCTACACCTCCCCTCCCAGGAGCCTGTGCAGCCCGCCACTGCCAGGGTCCCGTGATCCAGGGACAGCTTCCTCAGGACAACACACGGCATGCCTCAGGCTGTTACAGAGTCACGCTGGCCTCTGCCGCCACAGGCTTGCCCCGCATCCAGTACCCCTCCCTCTGCCCCGCCTGAGTGAGCCAGAGACCCCTAATCAGCTGCTACTTTAACCCCGTCCTGTCAGGTTGGGGAACAAACGCCCACAGGTGACCTACACACAGAGGGCCAAATCCAAAGCTGAACCCCAAGAGCTGTGTACACAAAGAAAAGAAAGGGAAATTTCTCCATGCAACCTCAGGAGCAGTGGATTAAATCTCCACAATCAACTTGATGTACCCTGCATCTGTGGAACACCTGACTAGACAACAAATCATCCCATAATTGAGGCGGTGGACTTTGGGAGCAACTGTAGACTTGGGGTTTGCTTTCTGCCTCTAATTTGTTTCTGGTTTCATGTTAATCTTAGTTTAGTATTCAGAGCTTATTATCATTGGTAGATTTGTTTACTAATTTGGTTGCTCTCTTTTTTTTATATATATATATTTTTTTACTTTTCTCTTTTTGTGAGTGTGTGTGTGTATGCTTCTTTGTGTGATTTTGTCTGTAGAGCTTTGCATTTACCATTTATCCTAGGGTTCTGTCTGCCCTTTTTTTTTTTTTTTTTTTTTAATACTTTTTAGTGCTTGTTATCATTGGTGGATTTGTTTCTTGGTTTGGTACCTCTCTCTTTCTTTTTATTTTTTTAATTTTCAATAATTTTTAAAAATTATTGGTTTTAATAACTTTATTTTATCTTATTTTTTTCTTTCTTTCTTTTTCTTTTTTCCTCTCTTTTCTTCTGAGCCGTGTGGCTGACAGGGTCTTGGTGCTCTGGCCGGGTGTCCGGCCTGAGCCTCATAGGTGGGAGAGCCGAGTTCAGGACATTGGACCACCAGAGACCTCCCGGCCCCACGTAATATCAAACGGTGAAAGTTCTCCCAGAGATCTCCATCTCAACGCTAAGACCCAGCTCCACTCAATGCCCAGCAAGCTATAGTGCTGGACAGCCCATGCCAAACAACTGACAAGACAGGAACACAACCCCACCCATTAGCAGAGAGACTGCCTAAAATCATAATAAGGTCACAGACATCCCAAAAACACACCACCAGACATGGTCCTGCCCACCAGAAAGACAAGATCCAACCTCATCCACCAGAACACAGGCACCAGTCCCCTCCACCAGGAAGCCCACACAACACACTAAACCAAACTTACTCACTGGGGGCAGGCACAAAAACAACAGAACTGTGAACCTGCACCCTGCAAAAAGGAGACCCCAAACACATTAAGTTAACCAAAATGAGAAGACAGAGAAACACACAGCAGATGAAGGAGCAAGGTAAAAACCCACCAGACCAAACAAATGAAGAGGAAATAGGCAGTCTACCTGAAAAAGAATTCAGAGTAATGATAGTAAAGGTGATCCAAAGTCTTGGAAATAGAATGGAGAAGATACAAGAAATGTTCAACAAGGACCTAGAAGAACTAAAGAGCAAACAAACAATGATGAACAACACAATAAATGAAATTAAAAATTCTCTAGAAGGAATCAATAGCAGAATAACTGAGGCAGAAGAACAGATAAGTGACCTGGAAGATAAAATAGTGGAAAAAACTACCGCAGAGCAGATTAAAGAAAAAAGAATGAAAAGAATTGAGGACAGTCCCAGAGACTTCTGGGACAACATTAAAAGCACCAATTCGAATTATAGGGGTCCCAGAAGAAGAGGAGAAAAAGAAAGGGACTGAGAAAATATTTGAAGAGATTATAGTTGAAAACTTCCCTAATATGGGAAAGGAAATAGTCAATCAAGTCCAGGAAGCGCAGAGAGTCACATACAGGATAAATACAAGGAGAAACACGCCAGGATACATATTAATCAAACTATAAAAAATTAAGTACAAAGAAAAAATATTAAAAGCAACAAGGGAAAAGCAACAAATCACATACAAGGGAATCCTCATAAGGTTAACAGCTGATCTTTCAGCAGACACACTGCAAGCCAGAAGGGTGTGACAGGACATATTTACAGTGATGAAAGGGAAAAACCTACAACAAAGATTACCCAGCAAGGATCTCATTCAGATCTGATGGAGAAACTAAAACCTTTACAGAAAAGCAAAACTTAAGAGAATTCAGCACCACCAAACCAGCTTTACAACAAATGCTAAAAGAACTTCTCTAGGCAGGAAACACAAAAGAAGGAAAAGACCTACAATAAGAAACCGAAAACAGTAAAGAAAATGGTAATAGGAACATATATATTGATAATTACCTTAAATGTAAATGGATTAAATTCTCCAACCAAAAGACATAGACTGGCTGAATGGATACAAAAACAAGACCCATATATATGCTGAAGAGACGCACTTCAGACCTAGGGACACATACACACTGAAAGTGAAGGGATGGAAAAAGATATTCCATGGAAATGGAAATCAAAAGAAACCTGGAGTAGCAATTCTCATATCAGACAAAATAGACTTTAAAATAAAGACTATTACAAGAGACAAAGAAGAACACTACAGAATGATCAAGGGATCAATCCAAGAAGAAGATATAACAATTGTAAATATTTATGCACCCAGCATACGAGCACCTCAATACATAAGGCAAATGCTAACAGCCATAAATGGGGAAGTCGACAGTACCACAATCATAGTAGGGGACTTTAACACACCACTTTCACCAATGTACAGATCATCAAAAATGAAAATAAATAAGGAAACACAAGCTTTAAATGACACATAAAACAAGATGGACTTAATTGATATTTATAGGACATTCCATCCAAAAACAACAGAATACACTTACTTCTCAAGTGTTCATGGAACATTGTCCAGGATAGATCATATCTTGGGTCACAAATCAAGCCTTGGTAAATTTAAGAAAATTGAAGTCATATCAAGTATCTTTCTGACCACAATGCTATGAGACTAGGTATCAATTACAGGAAAAAAATCTGTAAAAAATACAAACACGTGGAGGCTAAACAGTACACTACTAAATAACCAAGAGACCACTGAATAAACCAAAGTGGAAATCAAAAAGTATCTAGAAAGAAATGACAATGAAAACACAATGACTCAAAACCTATAGGATGCAGCAAAAGCAGTTTTAACAGGGAAGTTTATAACAATACAATCCTACCTCAAGAAACAAGAAACATCTCAAATAAACAATCTAACCTTACACCTAAAACAATTAGAGAAAGAAGAACAAACCCCAAAGTTAGCAAAAGGAAAGAATTCATAAAGATCAGATCAGAAATAAATGAAAAAGAAAGGAAGAAAACAGTAGCAAAGATCAACAAAACTAAAAGCTGGTTCTTTGAGAAGATAAACAAAATTGATAAACCATTAGCCAGACTCATCAAGAAAAAGGAAAAAACTCAAATCAGTAGAATTAGAAATGAAAAAATAGAAGTAACAGCTGACACTGCAGAAATACAAAGAATCACTGGAGATTAGTACAAGCAACTATATGCCAATAAAATGTACAACCTGGAAGAAATGGACAAATTCTTAGAAAAGCACAACCTTCCTAGACTGAACCAGGAAGAAATAGAAAATATAAACAGCAATCACAAGCACTGAAATTGAAACTGTGATTAAAATTCTTCCAACAAACAAAAGCCCAGGACCAGGTGGCTTCACAGGTGACTTCTATCAAACATTCAGAGAAGAGCTAACACCTATCCTTCTCAAACGCTTCCAAAATATAGCAGAGGGAGGAACACTCCCAAACTCATTCCACGAGGCCACCATCACTCTGATACCAAAACCAGACAAAGATGTCACAACAAAAGAAAACTACAGGCCAATATCACTGATGAACATAGATGCAAAATCCTCAACAAAATACTAGCAAATGGAATCCAACACATTAAAAGAATCATACACCATGTTCAAGTGGGGTTTATCTCAGGAATGCAAGGACTCTTCAATATACACAAATCAATCAATGTGCTAAACCATATTAACAAATTGAAGGAGAAAATCCATATGATAATAGATGCAGAAAAAGCTCTCGACAGAATTCAAAACCCATTTATGATAAAAAAAACTCTCCAGAAAGTAAGCATAGAGGGAACTTAGCTCAACATAATAATGGCCATATATGACAAACCCACAGCCAACATCATTCTCAATAGTGAAAAACTGAAATCATTTCCTCTAAGATCAGGAACAAGACAAGGATGTCCACTCTCGCCAGTATTATTCAACGTAGTTTTGTAGGTCCTAGCCACGGCACTCAGAGAAGAAAAAGAAATAAAAGGAATACAAATTGCAAAAGAGGAAGTAAAACTGTCACTGTTTGCCGATGACATGATACTATACATAGAGAATCCTCAAGATGCCACCAGAAAACTACTAGAGCTAATCAATGAATTTGGTAAAGTAGCAGGATACAAAATTAATGCACAGAAATCTCTTGCATTCCTGTATACTAATGCTGAAAAATCTGAAAGAGAAATTAAGGAAACACTCACATTTACCATTGCAACAAAAAGAATAAAATATCTAGGAATAAACCTACCTAAGAAGACAAAAGACCTGTGTGCAGAAAGCTATAACACACCAATGAAGGCAATTAAAGATGATAGAAACAGATGGACAGATATACCATGTTCTTAGATTGGAAAAATCAACATTGTGAAAATGACTCTACTACCCATAGCAATCTACAGAGTCAATGAAATCCCTAACCAACTACCAATGACATTTTTCACAGAACTAGAGCAAAAAATTTCACACCTTATATGGAAACACAAAAGACCCTGATTATCCAAAGCAATCTTGAGAAAGGAAAACAGAGCTGGATGAATCAGGCTCACTGACTTCAGACTCTACTACAAAGCTACAATAATCAAGACAGTCTGATACTGGCACAAAAACAGAAATATAGATCAATGGAACTGGATAGAAAGCCCAGAGATAAATCCATGAACATATGGTCACCTTATCTTTGATAAAGGCAAGAATATACAATGGTGAAAAGACAGCCTCTTCAATAAGTGGTGCTGGGAAAACTGGACAGCTACATGTAAAAGAATGAAATTAGAACACTCCCTAACACCATACACAAAAATAAACTCAAAATGGATTAAAGACCTAAATGTAAGGCCAGACACCGTGAAACTCTTAGAGGAAAACATAGGCAGAACACTCTTTTACATAAATCACAGCAAGATCCTTTTTGACCTACCTCCTAGAGAAATGGGAATACAACAAAAATAAACAAATGGGATCTAATGAAACTTAAAAGCTTTTGCACAGCAAAGGAAAACATAAACAAGACGAAAAGACAACCCTCAGAATGGGAGAAAATATTTGCAAATGAAGCAAATGACAAAGGTTTAAGCTCCAAAATATACAAGTAGCTCATGCAGCTCAATACCAAAAAACAAACAACCCAATCCAAAAATGGGCAGAAGACCTAAATATACATTTCTCCAACAAAGATATACAGGTTGCCAACAAACACATGAAAGGATGCTCAACATCACTAATCATTAGAGAAATGCAAATCAAAACTACAATGAGGTATCACCTCACACCAGTCAGAATGGCCATCATCAAAAAATCTACTAACAATAAATGCTGGAGAGGGTGTGGAGAAAAGGGAACCCTCTTGCACTGTTGGTGGGACTGTCAATTGCTACAGCCACTATGGAGAACAGTATAGAGGTTACTTAAAAAACTAAAATAGAACTACCGTATGACCCTGCAATCCCACTACTGGGTATATATCCTGAGAAAACCATAATTCAAAAAGACTCATGTACCACAGTGTTCATTGCAGCTCTATTTACAATAGCCAGGACATGGAAGCAACCTAGGTGTCCATCGACAGATGAATGGATAAAGAAGATGTGGCACATATATACAATGGAACATTACTTAGCCATAAAAAGAAACGAAATTGAGTTATTTGTAGTGAGGTGGATGGTCCTAGAGTCTGTCATACAGAGTGAAGTAAGTCAGAAAGAGAAAAACACCATATGCTTACACATATATATGCAATGTAAAAAAAAAAAAAAAAAAAAGAGGTTCTGAAGAACCTCGGGGCAGGACAGGAATAAAGATGCAGATGTAGAGAATGGACTTGAGGACACAGGGAGTGGGAAGGGTAAGCTGGGACGAAGTGAGAGAGTGGCATGGACATATATACACTACCAAATGTAAAATCGATAGCTAGTGGGAAGCAGCTGCATAGCACAGGGAGATCAGCTCGGTGCTTTGTGACCACCTAGAGGGGTGGGATAGGGAGTGTGGGAGGGAGATGCAGGAGGGAGGGGATATGGGGATATACGTATGCATATAGCTGATTCACTTTGTTATACAGCAGAAGCTATCACAGCATTGTAAAGCAATTATACTCCAATAAAGATGTTAAAAAAAAATCACCGTGTGTGTGTGTGTATAAAGTGTTTATTTAAATATATATATCTAAATATATATGGGTTTGTAATGACCCAAGGCTTTATAGTTGTCTTATTTTTTTAAAGCTCTACTAAGGATCACAAGTCGGGAAGATAGACTTTAGAATTATTCCAGTGTTGAGGTTTTGTTAGGCTTATGCACTACTCCATTTAAGATTTATGAAATATTTTTTCAGATGATCAAGCAAAAAGTCTCAGTCAACAATGGAAGATAACCCAAGATGGATGTGGCATAATGGTAGAAAATGAGAAGAAAACTTTCTTAGAAATCAGTGAGGTCAAAGTAAGATCAGGCAATAGGTTAGACAAAGTACCAAAGATTCGATAGGATCAGAATCACTATGGAAGTTCAATAATACAATGATGGAACCACTTTAGTTAATGACAAGAATGGATGACCAAACTGAAGAGATTTAGATCATTAGAGTTGAGGTCAAACAATGATCAGGTCAGTTTATACTCTTAAGGGCTTTGAATCAGAATTGTGACAGAATTGGGATGGATACATGGAATGAATCATGGCATGTAAGTCTTTAAAGAATATGGAGCGTCCATGAGATTTGTAAATATCAGGGACAAGGAGAGCCCAGTATTGCTTGATTAAACTCCAGGAAACTGGGATTTTAATGTGTAGAGTAATAATCATAGCTAGGGTTGGGAAAAGAGGGGAATCCTATCTCATTTTCTGACTTGGAGGTCCACAGAGAGTGCAATAATGGTTGTTTTATTGGAGATATCTCCTGGAAAAATATGGGTGTTTCAGGAATAGCCTCATTTTAGTTACGGTCGACAAATGAATAAATTGAAGAAGGATAAGGATTCCACAGTGTTAAGAATAAAGGAGGGCTAGCATTGAATAGTGTGGGGATGCGAATATGGGAGAGGAGAGATGTAGAGAGGGGTTTGGATTCTGGGAAGTTATTATAGTTAATAGAGATATAAAGAATTGGGTTATTGATTGTCTTGCTTTTTTTTTTTAATTTTATTTATGTATTTATTTATTTATGGCTGTGTTGGGTCTTCGTTTCTGTGCGAGGGCTTTCTCTAGTTGCGGCGAGCGGGGGCCACTCTTCATCGTGGTGCACGGGCCTCTGGCCTCTCTTGTTGCAGAGCACAGGCTCCAGACGCGCAGGCTCAGTGGTTGTGGCTCACGGGCCCAGTTGCTCCGCGGCATGTGGGATCTTCCCAGACCAGGGCTCGAACTCGTGTCCCCTGCATTGGCAGGCGGATTCTCAACCACTGCGCCACCAGGGAAGCCCTGTCTTGCTTTTTTAAACGTATCTCTGAAAAAGTGTTTCAGTGTTGATGCAACCTGAGGCCACAGGTATCATCTGAAGCCTGGTGAATCACTGCTGGCAGCTAGCTCTGGATTGCAGGAGCAATAGGGCAGAGCTGGAACAGACCTTAGGTGGCTAAAGCCTCTGTAGGCCTTGAAGTTGTTAGAGGAACAGATGTCAAGTAGCCAGAGAGGTAATAAGAAAATACAGTAATAACCCCAGGTGGTAAGAGACCTTATATATTTTACTATAGGTATATACTCTTCACAGATATACACAGGGCAGTAAATTGACTCTGAATTACCTTATTACTTCACTAAATGTACGTATATACAACTTCACTTTAGTTATCTAATTTTCACACTATAAAGGTAGACTATATTCTGATGTCTCAGAGGCTGCGTATAGTGGTTAACAACAAAAAAAAAATCGGAAATGTGAAAATACCACTGGTGGTTTAATCCATGTTACATTAAAAGCCTGCTATGCATGAACTCTTTTTCTGTTGAATAGAGTAATCTGTTTTTTTATTTTACTTTTTATATATAACCAAAGAACTTCTAAAATAGAATTAATACTCACTGCATAAGGAGTTTAACTGCCTCTTTCAAATAGGGAACTGACCTGCCCTGACTTTCTAAACAGGGTGTAGCGATAATTGGTAGAATGGTGTGGTGGCATGTTTACCCAGCTGGTCACCTGCACGGAGAACAGCTTTCTTATTAAAGTGAATCCACCCATGAAGGACCTTTGAATATGCTGCTTTTGCAGAGTGGGTGCTCTGCTGATGC
Organism: Balaenoptera borealis; assembly: GCF_965194805.1. Classification (NCBI taxonomy): domain Eukaryota; kingdom Metazoa; phylum Chordata; class Mammalia; order Artiodactyla; family Balaenopteridae; genus Balaenoptera; species Balaenoptera borealis. The sequence goes on from NC_138865.1 coordinate 92,623,894, forward strand.
ATTCTGCTCAAACCCCAAATGAAGAAACGCTTGAATTATTTTTGATTCTAAGCAAGCAAGGGGGTGATAAGCAACTGCCTGTTCATTTGGAGCATATGCTTACTGAGTTCTAATTCTCTTTTGTTTTGGGACCAGATGCTGCATCCTAGTAATTCCCAAACCTGGCTGATCTTCAGAATCATCTAGGGAGCTTTTAAAAATATCGGTATCCAGGCTTTCCACTCAGAAATTTTGATTTATTATACCTTGACTGGGGTATAGAAATCTGCATTTGAATAAGCTCCAGATAATTATTTCAGGTTTAGGGATCAGTGCTCTATATCAATGGTTTATAACCTTGGTGTGGGATTGGGGTGGAGAGGAAAATTCTGCGTGTAATTCATGAACATCCCCCGCTCCAAAGTCCTCTATCCCCAAATGAAAATCATTGCTCTAGACTACTTATTAGACACATATTTATTTACCTAATGAACATATTTTGAGAGGGCATTGCCTACGACAAATTAAATGGTAAATTGCTTGACTCTTTGAAAAGATGCAGAACTGGGGCTACTGCCTCCTTGGCCACATACACTCTCCTTAGGATAAGGGAACTGCATGCTTTCCGAGTTACTTGCTCTCAAGTCACATGCAGTAGGCTTAAAGTTTAATTTTCTTCATCAGGAAATAATTCTAAATACTTTTAGCTGGTATCAGTGCCTGATCTTACCCCAAAAGTAGAACGTGTGTAAAAATCAGAGACTAGCCAATAGGTCTGTCTGTAAGGGCAATATTGATGTATAAGAAGCCTGGGGCTATGTTTAGAAGGTTCTTTAATAAATGTTTAGCTCAAGAGCACATCAGGCCAGGAGAGAGAACATAAGTTGGGGCATGGAGATAAAACACATGATCAAGGTCTTGGAGCAAAGATAAAGAGCGGAGTGGCTGGGTTTCATTCCAGTAATTGATAGTAGATGTACCAAGGGTGAGAGAGAGTCAGTAGCAGAATGACCAGAAATGAACCTGGATACCACAGAGTGAGGACACTTCAAGAACTAATTCTGCTTGCATATTAAGCAGAATTATTTTTACACACTGATCAGTAGATTTCTTGGTTGAGGTTGGGGGACTTGTGAATGACTGGACAGTGTATTATAGATGGTGAAAAGCCCTGCCATGCACGCTAATTATGTATTTTGCCACTTCTTCCTTTCCCCATAAAATGATCTCATGGAAATATCAGGTATCCTCTACAATGAATATCTGTTGTTTTTGTCCGCTCAACACAGATCATTCCTTAGTAATGGTATTCTGATGTTCTTTGAGAAATTACCCTCTCCCTGGAGATATTTATACTCTAATGGTTAAAACAGTTACTAGTTAGATCCAATGAAACTCAATTTCGGACCAATTATTGGAATATTTTTGAGGGATATTCATTCTTTCCTGGAGTGACACTGGAGTGTCTGGGGGAATTGGATGAAAGCCTGGGATGTCTGGCAGCCATCTTGCTTTAAGACAGATGCCTGCCAAAAAGGGAGCCACCGTAAGGAAAAGAGAGCCAGTAAGTTTAGCTCCTCAGTCCAGTTATTCCTCAAGCTTATATAACCTGAACTTTTTAGAGACATGAGACAATAACTCCTCTCTCTCTCTCTCTTTCTTAGTCTCTCTATCAACTTGAATTGGGTTTTCCAATGCATTCAAACAAAAAATAGTCATGTTTAATATTTCCTGGAGAAGCTGTTTACTTGTTGAAAACTATGTTCGCTTTTGGTTCAAATTTGGTGTGTAAGAAAATAAGCCTTTAGAAAAATTGCTGATAATAATCATTTGTTGAAAGAAGTGAATCCAAGTAAAGCCAAAATAGTTGTGAGAGGTAGTGCCAAAATATGCTTGGAGTTTCTCAAGTAGTAAGAGAACAGAGGATAATAGTGGGAAGAGGGAGAGGGAAAGAGAGAGAGAGTCTTAGAATGAACTGATAGGAAAAAGCTAAACACATCCATAGATGATCGAAACCATGAGACTGAAGAGATAACTTATTCCTCTACAATTTAATGGCTATTTCTTTCAGTTCTTTCTCTCATATTTAGAGAAAAAGAAAGAGTCAGGGATGTATATAATATTCTCTAAGTAGTAGCGACTATCAGCTAAAAGAAACAGGTAGATGAGAAAAAGTGAAAATGTCTTGGGGGATACTGGTAGGGAGCAGATTATCAAAAATCATTGTTGAAGTAGCATGAAAAATTTTATTCATTTTATTAATAGTTCAATCTGGTAATAGTTGTTTTAATTCTTCCTCAGATGCTGGAGTAAGCTCCATAGGATTACTAAGTGAGAAAATTCCTGGGCTACTCTGAACTTGGAGAGGTGTTTGCACAAGGCCAAGATAACACAGTGGGAAGGAGAGACTGACTGGCAGATGATAAGGTATGTGAGTCGGTTAAACTCAATTAATCCATTCTTCATCCTACCTGAGCTGGAGCTAAGTTAATAACTTGTAGCAGGGGTCTCAGCTTGAGGCCATGCTGTGTTCATTTCTGGGCTTCACACATAATCTGGACAAGTCTGGAGAATTAGTAAGAAGCATAAAATATGCTTATTGGTATGCAAGACTGATAACCCTTTTGGGAGAAAATTCATCTTAAAGTATGACTCAACGAACTTGGTGGTTTGGGGAAGAAAGATTCTGAGTCAACTCTGGTAAGGTCCCTAGATCTATTCTTCACTCTCTGACTATGGCTGTATATTAGAAGGATATAAGAATGCATGCACAAGCTAGAAGGCCTGTTATACAAAATAATCAATAAAAGAATAAGCTGCAAGCAGCACCACTTTAGTGTTATTTTTCTCAAGAAGTGTAACACAAACAAGAGAGACATTCGCACCCACTTCACCAGAACCTATAGAGCACCATGAAGTTTCAGTGGTATAAGGAGTACATTGCTTCTGTGGCAGTGATGCCTTGCAGGGGACAACAGTGGCATCATTAACATGGCACATGGCAGAGACATCTTGACATGGTACAGAGTATGGCACTCAGCAATAGTAGTTGTGTTTAGCAAAAGTAACTTACTGCAAGAGCTATCTGTGCCCAGAGTAGTGGTGGTGTCTAGTGGGCGTGGCTGAACCTAGCAGGAGACAAAGCAGTGTCCACCACAGGCACTCAAGCTGAAGAGAAACGGCAGGACATGGAGGACATGGAAGTAGTTTTCAGTGGATGGATTGGAACCCAGCTGGAATGACGGTGATGCTCCCATTGTCAGAGCAGACAGGGAAGAGTGGAGTATAGCGATTTTGGTGTTGCCAGAAGAAGTATCAGTGATGCTCAGGGAATGCTACGTGGTAGGTGATTAGAAACTACCATACGACTTCCTGCGACCTTGGAGTGTTGGGATCATGCATTACAAGGTAGGGACACGAGCCAGTAAAACACTGTTCATGGCCATAAACAGAAAAAATATACACACTCACACACTTACTAATATTTATAGAGTTAATTTTTATCTGCTCCTCACCTGCACTCCCATCACAAAGTAAATTTTAGTTTCTATGAGTATTGAAAGGCAAAATCCCTCTCCCCTATAAAAATTAAGAGCTGGTTTTAAAACCATGTAGGCAACCAGTTGTCAGCAATATGGGTGTTAGGCTTCAGCAACAATGAAAAAAGCTGTTTCATTCCCTAGTTTCCTAGAGCAATGAATTCACATAATGCCATTTTGACATTGTAGAGACAAGTCTATTAAAATATGAATTTATGGTTACTTTGACTCTTATGTTGGTCCATTTAGCATAATAGTTGCAATTGACCTAAATAGCAGAAAGTACATTTTATTCTGTTTGAAATTAAAATGGATTGAATGATTTTCTTGTATATATCATTGTTGAAGTTTTTGTTACACTCTGAATTAACACAAATAGCAGTAATAACACAACTGGATGCACCTGGCATGGGTTATTGGATTTATCCCAAGCTGCTTTTTCATAATTGGCCATTTCTATCCATGTTACTGAAACCCAGTAATGTTTTTAATGTTTTAAAATCAGAATGTTTTAAAAATCAAGCTTGCAGAAATATAATTAATAAAGAAAGCAAGGCAAGAGGCTATGGCAGCCTGTGAAATAATAATTTACCACCTTTTTTGAGGTGTGTCTTGGCAATGTATAATAAAAGCCATAAAATGTGCAAACCCTTTGACCCAACATCCCCTTTTTAAGATTTACTCTAAAGATATAATTAAAGATGTACATAAAGATTTGGCTAACTTCTGTTCATTACAACATACTTTATATAGTAAAAAAGTAGAAATAAATATCTAATAATAAGGACTTGGAATTATAAAATACTATACATCCAAATAATAGAAGATTAGGTAAATTTTGAATTAGCTTTTTATATTTTTTAATTTTACAATGAAATATACACCTAGAAAACCACACAAAATATGTATAGCTTATTCAGTTATTTTAAGTTACTATAAACAGTAACCCCAGGGATTCCCCATGTGTCCCATCTCAATCACAACCCCTCCATTTCCGTAAATAACCACTATCCTGACATTTATTTTATCTTTATTGGTTTTATCATCAATGTGTTCATTTTAAATTTATAGTGTTCATTTTCAGACACTATAATTCAGTCTTACCCAAACAAACAAAAATACAAAGCAATTTTAATGTCTTTTAAGTCTCTTATAATCAGTAGGTTTTCTGCTTGTGTCTTACTTTTTTTTTTTCTTTTCCTTAAAGACCCTGAGGGCATTTTGACCTGTAGAGTTTTCTGGTGTGGATTTTGTAGGTTGCTTATTCTTGGTACACTTCAACTTGCTCTTCTGTCCTCTGTGTTTTCTGCAGACTGGCAGCTGGATCCAGAGACTTAAGATCCATGTCCAGTCCTTTTGGCAAGTCTATCGGGAGTGCTCTGTCATTAAAATGTGCATAGTGTCAGATAGTTTCACATTTTATGATGCTTGCAACTGTAGATGATCACATTTAGATCTAGTAATTATTTGATATTGTAAACTAGTCGTATTCTAATTCTGTCAATTCTTTTAAAATTTATTAATTGGAAAAGCTATTATAAAGACATGATTTACCTTATCTACTATTTGATAAGCAAGGGATACTATTCCTAATCATAGGATTATTTCCCTGTATTTGCCAGTTTTCAAGATTACCATATTATTACTATATTCTCCTTTATACCTTGTTTAATCCTACTTCTAAAAAGAGCTATCAATCTTTATGTCAGTGTCTCTCCAGTCATTTTGATTATTCGAGGCTCTTTTTCTAGTACATTCCTCAGGAAGATCTGATATCAAAAATAATCTACTAGTTCCTGCATATTGATAACAGTTTGTGTCCTTTATAGAAAGTTAGTTTTGTTGGATATAAATCCTTCATTCACATTTCCATTCCTTGAGTTTCTTAAATATGTTTTTTCATTCTTTTCTGACATAAAACATCATATTAAAAAGTCAGATGGTAATTTAATTCTCTGTCCTAATATGTCATGTACTGTGTTTTCCTAGATGCCCAAGAAATTTATTATTTCTTTTTTTAAACCAAGAAATTTTATTAGAATATACTATTCATTATTATTTATTGATTTATTAGAATATTGCTATTCATCATTCTGGGTTGATATTCTGAAACACATAGTAAGTTCATCAAATCATTTTTTATTTTAGAAACTTTTCTGGAATTATAGTTTGTAGTATTTGCTATTTCTTTGCATTAAATTGATTTTCTTCTTGAGGAAATCTTATCTTAAATAGTTGTTACTTTCTCTCAAAACATTTCTCTCTCTCTCTCTCTTTTTTTTTTTTTTTTTTTGATTTAAAAGATTTCATCCTTTATACCTTAGGTTTTTTTTCCCTTAAATCACAAGGGTATTTATTCAGTCCTGTGTTTCGTTTTGTTAGAAGTCATTTTCTGAAAAAAAAAATTATTTTCTTTTTTTAAAAAATTGTTTTATTTCTAATTCTATTTTGAATTCTGAACATTTCTGAGATTTTTTCCAATTCTGATTTTTGTTGTTCTTTTATCTTTTGTATTTTCTTAATGTCATGAAAGAGGAGGTTCAGTTTTTATCTACTTCGTAGTAATGTCTTTTATGGTCTGTAGGGATGTTATTCTGCTCCAATTTTCCTTTTCCTTACATTAATTTTGCATTGGATTTGGCCTTGATACCATTTCTTCATTTTTATGTGAATTTAGTTTTCCTGAACATTACCCTGAGGTTCAGGGTAATGTTTTTAACTTCACAGATCTTCCTCTTCTGCTGTTTTTGTATATTGTTCCAAACTATGGACATTTTGTCATTTTTCTGCTCAATTCTAATTCTACTCCCATCAGTTTCTCCTCACTGTGAGCTTTCATCTTGGGAGGGAACCCTGGAAGTTTAGACACCAAAGGAGTTCAAATGCTATTTTTGGGTTGTGGGATTAAAGTGTCTCATGTTTCAATTTCAATCTCTCTCTCTCTCTCTCCCTCTCTCGTGTTTCAATCTCAGTCTCTCTCTTTCTCTCTCTGTCTTAGTGTGTCACCATGAACTCACATATTTGTTTTTGTTGAATATGTTATAATCTATCACCATTATTATTATTATTTTTTGATGCACAAATTGTCCCTACTTTGACCAGTAGGAGCCTCTTCAAGCCAGCTTCTGTGACCCGTTGACTTGACCCTATTAATCTTTGAGCATATTTTTGTTTTCTGGCAGATTTTTCAGGCTTTGTACTTCACTACATCAGATCTATAATCAACCATTTCTCTAAGGATCCCTGGGCTCCTTTTATATTGGGAAATGCTATATAGAATCTAAGATGTGTCATGTAGTTTTACTTATTGCTACTAAAATGCCATTGCTTTCAAGCCTTTTCTGTGGACAGAGCTGGAAAAAAAGTTATATTATAAATACATGATAAAATGGACATATATATTTATTATTTATATACATATGTGTTATATAGTATATGTATAATGTTATGTATATTTTTTAAAATCATGAACTAATACTATTTCCCAATAAAATAAAAATGACAGGGTTCCTCTTTACCTTTCACCATTCCATTTTTCTGCCTACCTTGTTCAAGAATGGAAACCTTGATTCACACTAACTCTGTTTTGAATAATAACATGTTGCAGAATACACATTATCCTGAAATGACTTAAGTGAGTGCTTGTCTTGTATGTATATAGAGCTTCCCTAGTGGAATAGGTTAAAATTTTTTTAAAAGATCCAAGGAAAAAAATGTTCTAATGGTATGTGAATTAATGCTTATGACTTAGGATACATTTTATGTTGGCAGGAGCATCATATATGACCTCACAAATATCTCAAACTACTTAGAAGTGAAAATAATGCGCCCTAGTTAAGTAGTCCTGGTTACGAGGAAGAAATTGATATTGTAGATACATGTGAAAAGTCTATATAAAAATATTTCATGAAAATGAATTGAAACATCTATATTTCTGAATAATATATTTAAATGTATTATCTACTATGAATTAAAATATTTTATATGCTATAAGATTTCAAAAATATAGGTACATATATAGATGTTTATTTATAGTTAATAATGCATTAAGTAGGTATATTACCCTATCGTCCATATCCCTTAAGTTTATATATTCAAGTTAGTGAAAGTAAAAGTTGTTTGACTTTTGTCATTGGTGAAATGAGGATATAAGTAATCATAAATATGATTTATCATTTTTATTGCCTATACTATTTATTTTTCTTTATTCTTCCTAAAGATTGATTAGAAGTTTCTATGGCAGTGATCATGTCTTAAATATCTTCATCATCCTCACAACACCTGGACACAGTAAATAATTCAATATAACAAGTTGATAAGAATTACACATTGAGACTGTGTGAAAGTTGTCTTTTTCATTGTGTGGTCTGACTAGTAAGCTTGAGATTTTTTTTTTTGCATATGATGATTAAGTGACTGTGGATTTGATTTGTCTATTTTCTTCTACAGTCCCTTCAGGCACATATTACTCGGTGCCCTTTGATGGCTTTTTCCTCATTTCAGACTCTTCTGAAATAGCCTCCCTCACTTTTCAGGCTCTGTTAATATTTCTTATTTAATTTTAAGTTTAACTCCTTAAAGTTATTTGGGGAATAGTTTTCAGAGAAGCAGATTTTCTAAAGAATGTTGTTTCATTTTTCTACAAGGAAAGTTTATATTTTTACAGTGGTCTTAAACTACAGTATTAAACTCCATTTTTAATTGTTCTTTTTAAAAGCCCTACATACTGATTGTCTGGAATCTAGAATATTTATTCTGTAATAAACTGGATAAATTCTTACGCTCTAAGCTATGTTCTGTAGAGACTCAATTTGTTTTACAAAATATAACATAAAACAATACTTTCTGTTTGAAGAATCAGATTTATAGCTTATCTGAGTAATTATAAAATAGTGCATGAAACGAAGATGATCTTGTAAAACTAACATAAGGCCATGAATTTTCCTTTATGGTGAAAATTCTTTTTCACAGATTAGAAGAGACAGACCAGCAACTATAATAAATCACTTTATCCACTTTACATCTTGACTTTAAAACTGACAAAAGATGAAAACAAACTTGGGTGTGGAAGATGTTCTGCTAGTTCACAACTGAGAGATGGTTTTGCAAACCAAATAATGTTTAACCTGGAAAAATCTACAGTGGGCTAGAGTCAATTAGGAATCAATTGGAAAAAAATGAGACAGTGATGAATAGTTAGATATTTAGAACTAATCTTTAGTTATTTATAGTAATACTGCGATCACAGAGTAAAAACAATCAGCTATTGATTTTCCTGGTAAAGAGTTAAAAGATATTTCTGCAACCTCTGTATATCCAAAAACGATTTCTTTTGTTGCATTTACCTAACAAATGTAAGTTTCTGGTCTAAAGCACCCGTTTTTCTGGCTAACCCTGAAACCAAGGTATATATTCTGCAGCTTACTTAAAATGTTTCTTTCCCTTGACAAACTTGATCTCATAGAATGTATTCTTCTATATTTTCTTACCATAGGCCATCTACTTCTGAGAATGAATAATAGAACATTTACCTTATTCCTTGTCCTTAGGACATATAACTCCTGGTAACATATAAACTCCCTCTTAACTTCAGTGAATCAAGTTTTCTTTTCTTTCTTTTCTTTTTTTTTTTTTAAGCTCTTTTCTTGTGGTATCTTATTAGGTCCTTCTATATTCAGAATCTATTTATGTATTGAGTTCCATTTTTCTAGGCATATATAGAAAATCTAAAATGAAAATCTAAATCTGAAATAAAGTAAAATAAAGAAATTAAACAGAAAACATCACCCAATTAAAAAAAAATGGGAAAAGACAGTTCACCAAAGGAGGCTATATGGGAGGCAGTTTAACACATGAGAGAGTTCATTATCATTAGCCTTTAGAGAAGTGCAAATTAAAGCTATGCCATGATGAACACAACTACACATCTATTAGAATGGCTAAAATAAGAAGTCCTGACAATGCCAAGTGCTAGCAGGTTTGTAGAGCAAATAGAAGTCTCATGCATTGTTGGTGAGTGCTCAAAATGGTGTAGATACTCTGCAAGCATTTTGGCATTTTCTTATAAAATTAAATGTATACTTAGCATATGTCCTAGAAACCCTACTCCTAGGTATTTTCTCTAGAAAGATAAAAACATGTTCACACAAAAAATCTGTACACAAATATGTTTAACAACCCCATTAATTTTCAAAAACTGGAAACGATCCAAATGTGCTTCAATAGGTGCGTTAATAAACTGTGGCACGTCTGTAAAATACTCAGCAATATAAAGGAATGAAATATGACATACAAAAATTTGAATGAATCTCAAAGACATTAAGCTATATGAAAGAAACAAGTCTCAAAAAGTTACATTCCTTTTGTATAACTTGTGGAAAAGGCAAAATTACAGAGAACAGATCAGTGGTTACCAGGGTTGGGAAGTTGGTACTACTACAAAGGGTTGGTATGAGAGTTTTTTGGGCTTTTGGAATCATCCTGTATCTTGATTGTCGTGGTAGTTACACGACTCTGTACATGTATTAAAATTCATAGAACTGTATATAAAAAATCAATTATATGATAATTTTAAAAAATCAAATTAAAGAATGAAACATGAACCCTTAGACCTCAAGTTATGTGAATCAACTATTTCCTTAGAATATGTATGAACCTTCCTAAAAGTGTCCTGTAGTAATTTACCAGGGTGACTTTATACTTGGAAAAGGACCTTGGTCCAGGACACCTGGACCTTCTGGGGATTATTGGTTGCCAAATCTCAATATACTCTTATCACTAGACATCCAGAAGTCCTCTGTGGTTCACCAGTCATAGCAGGACTCTATGGAGCTCAGAGGATGGATGGAGTTTGGGTCTAATTGTGTCTCACAGGGCTGTGTGGGGCCAAGGACCACACAGTGGTTATCTCCCCATTTTCAAAATATAGAGTAGAAATATATGTACTTAGAACCGCAGAATTCATACATTGATTTCTGACTGATGGAGCAAGTGCTATTTTCTCCACCATGCCATTATCTTCACTGATCATGATGTAACAAGGCTAACTTCTTGGGGCTCTACAATTTCAATTTTCAATCTCCTCAGCTGAGATGAAACCTGAGACAGCTACAAGTTCTAGTGCTTTGCTTTCTCTTTGGTCTCTATACCATATCTCTAGTTGGTATATGACCTTATGGAAATTACTGATAGAGAAGGTTGGGCTCACTGCCCCAAGGTGTTTCCTTTTTTTTCCCCTCTGGATCTTGGATCATCAAGTCCTCAAGGTCATGGTTGCTCTCCCATGCAATGCCTTCAAAGAGCTGTCTTGTTGGTAGTGGTAGTGGTAGTACTTTTTATTTTTAATTAAAAAAAAATCTAATTCTTATAACTATTCCTGGAAAGTTGGTTGAGGAATTTTTAAATGCCAGTAAATTTGCTTTTGTTACAAAAGAAAGTAGTAGTGCACCTGTTCTCATCTGTAGATTAGCAGAAGTTGCTGTATGAGTATCACGTGGATGCCCTAAATCCACTGAGCATTGGCTGGGTTGCCTCGCCGCACTGGGACTGCCATCTCACCTGCTCTGTAGGCTCCTCTGGCTCTTGCCAACATTTGCTTGCAGGCTGTCAGTTTTGAGTGGGACAAGAGCAAGAAAGCTCTTACATCAGGTCCAGGCTGTGCTACAAGCTGCCCTACTACCTGGGTCCTTCTGAGTCAGCACACCCAAGTATATTGGAAAGGTCTGTGGCAAACAGAGATGCTGTATGGAGCCTCCGGCAGTCATTAATAATATCCCCAGGGCTTTGGAATAAATCACATCATCTTATGCAGACAATATATTCTCCATTTGAAAGCAGCTTCTATGGATGAAAACACCAAAGACTGAACATGTGATTATTGGACACCAAATAACAATTTGAGTCAAACTAATTATCATGAAATATATCTTAATAATGCACTTAAATGCCCTGAACCCTGATTTTGCATTTCACTGTAAAAGGGAAATGCTTTATAGGAGTCAGTGCTCAAGCCAGTTGAGAAAATTCCAGGAAATGACACAAGCAGATGCATTTTCTTGTGATACCTGCTCCCATTGCCTTACTGCCTCTCCCTGGACCCATTTTTCACAGGGAATTCCCTATTATATGTTAATGGGGAGGAAAAAGTGATGAATTTGTATGCTTTGCAAGCTCCTGCCAGAAGTGGTTGGTTGCTGCTTTATATCCTTGAGAATTGTCCCCAAAGAGCTGATTCCTATTGAGCATATCTCTGGATGTTATATTTGGTTGTCTACATCTTGTGGAAAACTATTGCTTGAGGTGTGCATTATCCTGCTTCATGAGCAATTGCTAATGGCTTGGCTGACTGATGAGGAATTTATAAAGATCAAGATAGGAAAACTGATGACAAGGAGGTTTCAAGGAGAAGTATGTGAATGGACCTCTCCGATTAGGCATTTTTATGACCTACATAAATGCTACCAGAGTGCATGTATTATTAGAGGAGGTTCTTAATAACATAAGTTGTTTTTGGATGGCATCTTTCTCCTGGCCTCCCCCAAGCCTTCTGATGTTTGCTCACTGAGTCTATGTACAAAGTGGTCATAGTCTCAGAGATTAAGGCTATAGCAGTCAGTGTGAGTGCCTTGCCAATATGCCTTGGATCCTACCTCTTCAGTGTGTTTAGATGACTTCAAACTGCCAACATCTGCATCTGTGCCTAAACATTTTTTCTGGCCTTTCTCTTCATATATGCATCAGACCAAAATTTCTTGGGAATTAATACCACCAAGAGTAGATTTCAACGAATGATTGATGGGAATTGTATAAACACTTCAGCTCCCTCATAGTAAGATGGATCAGTTCTAAGGTGTGTGTTTTATAATTTTTCTCAGAGTTTTCCCTTGAATTAAGCTCCATTTGCCCATTGTGGTAGCTGCCTTAATAACTCAGACCTTATTGGCTTTTTTTCCCTGCATCACTTTACCATTCCATGGCTGTTTTTCCTGCGTCTCCTAAACAAGCCACCTGTATTGCTGCCATTTTATTAGTCTCTTTTTCCAGGGGCACCAAAGCTGTTTTGTCTACTACTACTACTGAGTGCCTGATTTTCCAACGATAGAGGTCAAGGCTAAATCTACAGCATGTCACCATTTCCTGTGGATTCCAGGAATGATGATTACATTAGACAGTGTTCATTATGGAGGGGATAGTGATGTTATACAGAATAAAAACATATTCCTGGTAAATATTTGCTATCTAAACAAAAAGCTCTTTTGCCAGCACCATATTTAGGGCTTTACAGAATGTTTTATCCATTGACATGGTTTCTCACACAAAAAATCTCTGCTAAGGGCATAGTCTGGAATTATGGCAGTGGTTTACAACCATAGAATTCATTAGTCCTACTATGTATTCCACTAATAAGAAGAAATTAGATTGATATTAGAGTGAAATGGCTTGCTTAAGACTTGGTTATGGTATCAGCTTGAAGATAATATCATGAGAGATATGTATGCTATCCTAAAAGACTCAGTAATGTCTTATACCAGAGACCAGTTATCTCATAGCGAGAACACACAGGTTCGAAACCAAGGGATGAAAACATGTGTGACCACTCTAAATAAAGTACTTAATAACCCACTTCAGGATTTTTGCTACCTGCCTCAATACCTTTTGGCACTGGTCAGTTTGAAGGTCCTTGTGTTCAAGGGAGTAATTTTCCCATCAGTGGACATAGTTATGGTTCTACATAACTATTGATAGAAGCTGAGAATGCTGCCTGCTTTTTTGGGCTCCTCATTCTTCTGAACCAATGGATAAAGAAGGAGTCAGTGTGACTGACTCCAGTTACCAAATGGAAATGTAGCTTCTGGTATATAGTGGGAACAAGGAAGACTATTTCTAGCACACAGAGGATTCACTGAGACATCTTTCAGTATTCTCTTGCTGATTTACCTTGATCACTGGAAAACTAGAGCAAGATACTGGAAGAGATTGATGATTACATAGAATGGGCAGTAAAAGTAGAGAGTTGTGATTAACTTAGGCTTCATGATCAGCTACAGAAGCAGTGACTTAAACATATTTGTTTTATGCTCATTATTGTTTCTTCCTTCTACAAGTTTTTCCTAAATTACTTTATATAAAGAGCATTGCTGGCAGCTAATATTTTTGGTTTCTTATGGGAATCTGTCCAAACTGAAATAATCTCACAATTATAGAGTAGTTGATAGGAATTTTTGTGCCTCCTATTTTGAGAATACAAAATTTTATTTGGAAAAAGGACAGTAAATCTTAGGGGCAAAAATAGTAATGATACACTGGATCCTACCTGTTGTTTTCCCTAAACCACCACACATTTGTAATTAATATTTAAAAACTTTTCTCATATATCCAGTTTGAGTGTGCATCTGTTTTCTGCTTGGACCCTAATGGATATACTGTTTGAAGTCATACTTTCAGAGGAAGAATATGTATAGATTATGCAAAATGTTAAACTCTCATTGAGACATAATACATTTTATTATACTAGCTCAATATTTTTCAAAATGTTTATTTTTCAAAATTTTTACCACCACAGTTTTGAACTCTCCCTTTTCTATGGAAAATTGTTTCTGAGTTCTATCACATCTGAGATTGTTTTGGTTTTATATGAGTTCCTTCTGTGTCTTTTATCTTCTGCTAGATTACAGCTATATTAAGGGCAGATTTTACATCCTGTATAGTTGTTCATAAAAGCATATAATCTACTTGATAAGCATTAATAAACGTTTAAGCCATAAGTGGAATTATCCCCAAAACATAATCAGTAGAATGAGGTATATTAGGAGGAACAAACTTTGGAATAATGAGATTGACAGTTCCTCCCTTCAATGTAGAATGTTTTGGTTTTGAATAAAAGAACCCATCTTAGGAAACATCTCCATTGTTTAGAAACAATGGAGTATCTTTATCAGGTGATGTGGCCATTTATAGCCTCCAGTAGTCATGAAGAGGTCTGAAAGAAGATGATTGTATTTTACTCATAAAGCTTATTTAAATATTAAAATACTTCCTTAGTATAGGAGGAACTTTGCATGGTTTGATGAATTTCTTTATCATTATTTAGTCATTTCTTTTTCTTCCAGGCCCCAGAGTATGATAAATACACCCAAGTAGATTGAATTGTCATAAGCCACTTCAAGCTTGGTTCTGTTTCATTTTGACATAAACCCCAATTAGGGTGTACAGTAAGAGTATAAATGTGTGTTACTATGTTGTGCTAACTTTTATACCAATGTAATAACTTACTATGTTGTATGGTTATCAATTTGATAACAGTTAGGCTTATTTTTTCTATTTGTATACTAAAAAATTTAGGGTTAGTTCTTTTAATCCTTTTGACTTCGTTTTTAGGATTTGTGAAACATTAACATGTTTGGAAAAGTCAAAATTATACAAAAGACTATACCTAGAGAAGTGTCACCCCTATTTCTTTCTCCTCCACCCTCCCCTCACTCATCTCCTGCAGGTGACAATTGCCCTACGTTTCTAACCCTTTATATGTTTCTTTAGTTAAAAGAAAGAAACTGGGCATATACAATTTTCCCCTTTTTAAACAAATTGAGGTATAATTGACATATAATATTATAATAGTTTAAGGGGTACAACATAATGATTCAATATTGGTATAAAAGCATGCATATTATTTATTTCTTTTAAAATCTGTGCCACATTGGTATTATGTACCCATTTAATTTTTAATACTCTCCATATGTTGTTTTTCCTTCTCCAGAAACTACCTTGTGCTTTTATTGATCCTATTTATACCTGTTATTTTTTAATTCATCCTGCTTTTTATGAGATGTTGTGCCCAGGTTTTTTGCATCTTTGGGGTTGAAAATATACTGTTGTTTCTTTAATCTTTCATCTTATTGAAAACATTAATGTATATTGTAATGTGAAATCTCTGGAATCTTGTAACAAACTTTATTGGTCATGAGTATTTTTTCAAAAACCATTTCTGAGTTGTTAGTATTGTAAACATTCAGAAATGAGATTCAACTATATTTGTTTTGTATTATCTCATTTGGTTAGGAAATCAAGGCACTAATAACCTCATAAAATTAGTTTGGCATCTTCTTTTTCTTTATATTTCTGGAACATTTGGAATAACAAATAGGTTATCTGTCTCTTGGAGGTTTGCTAAGATTTATATCTAAGATTGTGGGAAGATGTTTAAATTTCTCTTTAAGATACTTTAATCACTATAGGTTAATTCACAGTATGTCTAGGCAATTAAAATTTTATATTAAATTATCTATTTTATCTGATTTCAAACTTTTTGAATTACAGTTTAAATACTATTGTCATATAAACAATTTCCTACTATATTTATAGTTAGGTTTTCTTTCTCTAATTGTGGCATCTCTATTTCTACTGAATTAATCTTGCTAAAGTTTTCTCTATTTCATTTAACTTAAAAAAAAATATTCCCTAAGTTTCGTTTGTTTCTGTTTCATTAGTTTCTACTATTTTATTGTTTTCTACCTTCTTTTTCCTTGGGGGCTTACCTGTCATTTTTCTAACTTTCCGAGTGAAATATTTGTTTATTTCTAATATCTGGTTCTAGTATTGAAATATTAGGCTATTGATTTCCCTTCATCTTGCCATTTTACTTTCATCCTCAGCTTATGATATATATTGGTTATAATGTGATTTAATTCTAGACATTATTAAGTTTCCATTATGATTTCTTTTCTGACACTTTAATTAATTAGGGTTAATTAAAATGCATATGTGTGTATTTGTTTTCTCCCAAATGCAAGAGTTAATTTTTCCCATAATTTTTGTTATTGATTTGTAGTTTTATTGCATTGTGATCAAAGAAAATGTTCTTTAATATCAGCTGCCACTTTCTAATTCTGGCTTTTTGTTCATTTTCATTTGATGATTTTTATTTCAAGATTAGCTTTGTGTTAAAAATTAATTATATAATTTTTACAGAATTTCTATGTTGGGGGTATGGGGTACTCATAATTATAACTTGTCATGTCTCAATGATGTGATCATAGTATTTTATGACTAGAAGAAAACGCCACATTTGTTATAAAACTAAATTGAAAGTGAGGAATTATCTGGTATTTTACATTTCAAATACTATGTACATTACCTCATTAATCTGTATGACAGTCTCTAAATCCATTCACTTCTCTAAAAATGACCCAATTTCATTCCTTTTTATGGCTGAGTAATATTCCATTGTATATATATACCACAGGTTCTTTATACATTCATCTGTCGATGAGCATTTAGGTTGCTTCCATGGCCTGGATATTGTAAATAGTGCTGCAGTAAACATTGGGGTGCATGTGTCTTTTTCAATTATGGTTTTCTCTGGGTATATGCCCAGTAGCGGGATTGCTGGATCATATGGTAATTCTATGTTTAGTTTTTTAAGGAACCTCCATACTGTTCTCCATAGAGGCTGTATCAATTGACATTCCCACTAACAGTGCAAGAGGGTTCCCTTTTCTCCACACCCTCTCCAGCATTTGTTGTTTGTAGATTTTCTGATGATGCCCATTCTAACTGGTGTGAGGTGATACCTCATTGTAGTTTTGATTTGCATTTCTCTAATAATTAGTGATGTTGAGCAGCTTTTCATGTGCTTCTTGGCCATCTGTATGTCTTCTTTGGAGAAATGTCTATTTAGGTCTTCTGCCCATTTTTGGATTGGGTTGTTGGTTTCTTTAATATTGAGCTGCATGAGCTGTTTATATATTTTGGAGATTAATCCTTTGTCCGTTGATTCGTTTGCAAATATTTTCTCTCATTCTGAGGGTTGTCTTTTCGTCTTGTTTATGGTTTCCTTTGCTGTGCAAAAGCTTTGTAGTTTCATTAGGTCCCATTTGTTTATTTTTGTTTTTATTTCCATTACTCTAGGAGGTGGATCAAAAAAGATCTTGCTGTGATTTATGTCAAAGAGTGTTCTTCCTGTGTTTTCCTCTAAGAGTTTTATAGTGTCTGGTCTTACATTTAGGTCTTTAATCCATTTTGAGTTTATTTTTGTGTATGGTGTTAGGGAGTGTTCTAATTTCATTCTTTTACATGTAGCTGTCCAGTTTTCCCAGCACCACTTATTGAAGAGACTGTCTTTTCTCCATTGTATAAGCTTGCCTCCTTTGTCATAGATTAGTTGACCATAGGTGCGTGGGTATATCTCTGGGCAGTACCATGGCTCTTGACTTCTTTGTCTTTCTTCCTGTTCCCTTTACTTTTTGGAACTGACAGGGGTGAACTTGGACTTTTTTCTCCCATATCATAGTCTCCTATGTTGAGATAATCAATATGATCAAGTTTTCTTAACTGTGAAGAAATCCTTATGATATTAGTCTTCCATGATTTCTTTACATAGGTATATGGAATTAAGGAAAATCTCTCTTTATGATTCTCTCTCTCTCTCTCGTGTGTGTGTGTGTGTGTGTGTGTGTGTGTGTTTGAAGTCTGAAGCTGTTTATTATTTACTTTTACATCACTTTGAATTTCTGTTGTACCAACCCTAGTTCCTTATCACAAGAAAAATAGGTGCCATCTTCACATTAAAGAGAGGATTACAAGTATCAAACTGATTAGGAGAAAAGCACATAGACATTTTAAAATAATATTACAGTTTACAGTATTTTTTATGCTGCATATGGTATTGATATCTCATATTATTTTAAGTTCATGGTCTGAAGTCTTATTTAAGCAATATTTTATGCTTTGTTTTTTTTTTAACATCTTTGTTGGAGTAAAATTGCTTTACAATGGTGCATTAGTTTCTGCTGTATAACAAAGTGAATCAGCTATACATATACATATATCCCCATATCCCCTCCCTCTTGCATCTCCCTCCCACCCTCCCTATCCCACCCCTCTAGGTGGTCACAAAACACGGAGCTGATCTCCCTGTGCTATGTGACTGCTTCCCACTAGCTATCTATTTTACATTTGGTAGTGTATATATGTCCATGCCACTCTCTCACTTCAACCCAGCTTACCCTTCCCCCTCCCCGTGTCCTCAAGTCCATTCTCTATGTCTGCATTTTTATTCCTGTCCTGCCCCTAGGTTCTTCAGAACCTTTTTTTTTTTTTATTTTTAGATTTCCATATATATGTGTCAGCATACAGTATTTGTTATTCTCTTTCTGACTTACCTCACACTGTATGACAGACTCTGGGTCCATCCACCTCACTACAAATAATTCAATTTCGTTTCTTTTTATGGCTGAGTAATATTCCATTGTATATATGTGTCACACTTTCTTTATCCATTCATCTGTTGATGGCCACGTAGGTTGCTTCCATGTCCTGGCTATGCTGCAATGAACATTGTGGTACATGACTCTTTTTGAATTACGGTTTTCTCTGGGTATATGCCCAGTAGTGGGATTGCTGGGTTATATGGTAATTCTATTTTTAGGTTTTCAAGCAACCTCCATACTGTTCTCCATAGTGGCTGTATCAGTTTACATTCCCACCAACAGTGCAAGAGGGTTCCCTTTTCTCCACACCCTCTCCAGCATTTATTGTTTGTAGACGTTTTGATGATGGCCATTCTGACCTGTGTGAGGTGACACCTCACTGTAGTTTTGATTTGCATTTCTCTAATGATTAGTGATGTTGAGCATCCTTTCATGTGTTTGTTGGCAATCTGTATATCTTCTTTGGAGAAATGTCTATTTAGGTCTTCTGCCCATTTTTGGATTGGGTTGTTTGATTTTTTGGTATTGAACGACATGAGCTGCTTGTATATTTTGGAGATTAATCCTTTGTCAGTTGCTTCATTTGCAAATATTTTCTCCCTTTTGAGGGTTGTCTTTTTGTCTTGTTTAAGGTTTCCTTTTCTGTGTAAAAGCTTTTAAGTTTCATTTGGTCTCCTTTGTATATTTTTGTTTTTATTTCCCTTTCTCTAGGACGTGGGTCAAAAAGGATGTTGCTGTGAGTTATGTCATAGAGTGTTCTGCCTATGTTTTCCTCTAAGAGTTTTATAGTGCCTGGCCTTACATTTAGCTCTTTAATCCATTTTGAGTTTATTTTTGTGTATGGTGTTAGGGAGTGTTCTAATTTCATTCTTCTACATGTAGCTGTCCAGTTTTCCCAGCACCACTTATTGAAGAGGCTATCATTCCTCCATTGTATATTATTGCCTCCTTTATCAAAGATGAGGTGACCATATGTGCATGGGTTTATCTCTGGACTTTCTTTCCTGTTCCATTGATCTATAATTCTGTTTTTGTACCAGAACCATACTGTCTTGTTTACTGTAGCTTTGTAGTATAGTCTGAAGTCAGGGAGCCTGATTCCTCCAGCTCCGTTTTTCTTTCTCAAGATTGCTTTGGCCATTCGGGGTCTTTTGTGTTTCCATACAAATTGTGAAATTTTTTGTTCTGCTTCTGTGAAAAATGCCAGTGGTAGTTTGATAGGGATTGCATTGAATCTGTCGATTGCTTTGGGTAGTATAGTCATTTTCACAATGTTGATTCTTCCAATCCAAGAACATGGTATATCTCTCCAACTATTTGTATCATCTTTAATTTCTTTCATCAGTGTCTTATAGTTTTCTGCATACAGGTCTTTTGTCTCCTTAGGTAGGTTTATTCCTAGGTATTTTATTCTTTTTGTTGCAATGGTGAATGGGAGTATTTCCTTAATTTCTCTTTCAGATTTATCATCATTAGTGTATAGGTATGCAGGAGATTTCTGTGCATTAATTTTGTATCCTGCAACTTTACCAAATTCATTGATTAGCACTAGTAGTTTTCTGGTAGCATCTTTAGGATTCTTTAAGTATAGTATCATGTCATCTGGAAACAGTGACAGTCTTAATTCTTCTTTTCCGAATTGGATTCCTTTTATTTCTTTTTCTTCTCTGATTGCTGTGGCTAAACCTTCCAAAGCTATGTTGAATAGTAGTGGTGACTGTGAGTAACCTTGTCTTGTTTCTGATCTTAGAGGAAATGATTTCAGTTTTACACCATTGAGAGTGATGTTGTCTGTGGGTTTGTCATATATGGTCTTTATTATGTTGAAATAAGTTCTCTGTATGCCTACTTTCTGGAGGGTTTGTATCATAAATTGGTGTTGAATTCTGTCAAAAGCTTTTTCTGCATCTATTGAGATGATCATATGGTTTTTATCCTTCAATTTGTTAATATGGTGTATCATATTGATTGATTTGTGTATAATGAAGAATCCTTGCATTCTTGGGATAAACCCCACTTGATCACGGTGTATGATCCTTTTAATGTGCTGCTGGATTCTGTCTGCTAGTATTTTGTTGAGGATTTTTGCATCTGTGTTCATCAGTAATATTGGCCTTTAGTTTTCTTTTGTTGTGACATCTTTGTCTGGTTTTGGTATCCAGGTGATAGTGGCCTGGTAGAATGAGTTTGGGAGTGTTTCTCCCTCTGCTATATTTTGGAAGAGTTTGAGAAGGATAGGTGTCAGCTCTTCTCTAAATTTTTGATAGAATTCGCCTGTGAAGCCACCTGGTCCTGGGCGTTTATTTGTTGGAAGATTTTTAATCACAGTTTAAATTTCAATGCTTGTGATTGGTCTGTTTATATTTTCTATTTCTTCCTGGTTCAGTCTCAGAAGGTGGTGCTTTTCTTAGAATTTGTCCATTTCTTCCAGGTTGTCCATTTTATTGGCATATAGTTGCTTGTAGTAATCTCTCATCATCCTTTGTATTTTTGCACTCTCAGTTGTTTCTTCTCCTTTTTCATTTCTAATTCTATTGATTTGAGTTTTTTCCCTTTTTTTCTTGATGAGTCTAGCTAATGGTTTATCAGTTTTGTTTATCTTCTCAAAGAAGCAGCTTTTAGTTTTATTGTTCTTAGCTATCATTTCCTTCATTTCTTTTTCATTTGTTTCTGATCTGATCTTTATGATTCCTTTCCCTCTGCTAAATTTGGGGGTTTTTTGTTCTTCTTTCTCTAATTGCTTTAGGTGTAAGGTTAGGTTGTTTATTTGAGATGTTTCTTGTTTCTTGAGGTATGATTGTATTGCTATAAACTTCCCTCTTAGAACTGCTTTTGCTGCATCCCATAGGTTTTGGGTCACCGTGTTTTCATTGTCATTTGTTTCTAGGTAGTTTTTTATTTCCTCTTTGATTTCTCCAGTGATCTCTTGCTTATTTAGTAGTGTATTGTTTAGCCTCCATGTGTTTGTATTTTTTACAGTTTTTTTTCCCTGTAATTGATATCTAGTCTTACAGCGTTGTGGTCAGAAAAGATACTTGATACAATTTCAGTTTTCTTAAATTTACCAAGGCTTCATTTGTGACCCAAGATATAATCTATCCTGGAGCATGTTCCATGAGCAGTTGAGAAGAAAGTGCATTCTGTCGTTTTTGGATGGAATGTCCTATAAATATCAATTAAGTCCATCTGGTTTAATGTATCATTTAAAGCTTATGTATCCTTATTTATTTTCATTTTCGATGATCTGTCCACTGGTGAATGTGGGGTGTTAAAGTCCCCTACTATT
Organism: Balaenoptera borealis; assembly: GCF_965194805.1. Lineage (NCBI taxonomy): Eukaryota > Metazoa > Chordata > Mammalia > Artiodactyla > Balaenopteridae > Balaenoptera > Balaenoptera borealis. The sequence continues at coordinate 92,645,904 of NC_138865.1, forward strand.
ATTGTGTTACTGTCGATTTTCTCTTTTATAGCTGTTAGCATTTGCCTTATGTATTGAGGTGCTCGTATGCTGGGTGCATAAATATTTACAATTGTTATATCTTCTTCTTGGATTGATCCCTTGATCATTCTGTAGTATCCTTCTTTGTCTCTTGTAGTAGTCTTTATTTTAAAGTCTATTATGTCTGATATGAGAATTGCTACTCCAGCTTTTTTTGATTTCCATTTGCATGGAATATCTTTTTCCATCCCCTCACTTTCAGTCTGTATGAGTCCCTAGGTCTGAAGTGTGTCTCTTGTAGACTGCATATGTACAGGTCTTGTTTTTGTATCCATTCAGCCAGTCTATGTCTTTTGGTTGGAGCATTTAATCTGTTTACATTTAAAGTAATTATCAATATGTATGTTCCTGTTACCATTTTCTTAATTGTTTTGGGTTTGTTATTGTAGGTCTTTTCCTTCTCTTGTGTTTCCTGCCTAGAGAAGTTCCTTTAGCATTTGTTGTAAAGCTGGTTTGGTGGTGCTGAATTCGCTTAGCTTTTGCTTGTCTGTAAAGGTTTTAATTTCTCCATCAAATCTGAATGAGATCCTTGCTGGGTAGAGAAATCTTTGTTATACGTTTTTCCCATTCATCACTTTCAATATGTCTTGCTACTCCCTTCTGGCTTACAGAGTTTCTGCTGAAGGATCAGCTGTTACCCTTATGGGGATTCCCTTGTATATTATTTGTTGCTTTTCTCTTGCTGCTTTTAATATTTTTTCTTTGTATTTAATTTTTGATAGTTTGAGTAATATGCGTCTTAGCGTGTTTCTCCTTGGATTTATCCTGTATGGGACTCTGCACTTCTTAGACTTGATTGACTATTTCCTTTTCCATATTAGGGACGTTTTCCACTATAATCTCTTCAAATATTTTGTTAGTCCCTTTCTCTTTCTCTTCTTCTTCTGAGACCCCTATAATTCGAATGTTGGTCGGTTTAATGTTGTCCCAGAGGTCTCTGAGATTTTCCTCAATTCTTTTCATTATTTTTTCTTTATTCTGCTCTGTGTTAGTTATTTCCACTCTTTTATCTTCCAGGTCACTTATCTGTTCTTCTGCCTCAGTTATTCTGGTATTGATTCCATCTAGAGAATTTTTAATTTCGTTTATTGTGTTGTTCATCATTGTTTGTTTGCACTTTAGTTCTTCTAGGTCTTTGTTAAACGTTTCTTGTATTTTCTCCATTCTATTTCTAAGATTTTGGATCATCTTTACCATCATTACTCTGAATTCTTTTTCAGGTAGACTGCCTATTTCCTCTTCATTTGTTCTGGTGGGTTTTTACCTTGCTCCTTCATCTGCTGTGTATTTCTCTGTCTTTCCATTTTGCTTATCTTACTATGTTTTAGGTCTCCTTTTCACAAGCTATAGGTTCATAGTTCCCATTGTTTTTGTTGTCTGCCCCCAGTGGGTAAGGTTGGTTCAGTGGGTTGTGTAGGCTTTCTGCTGGAGGGGACTTGTGCCTGTGTTCTGGTGGATAAGGCTGATTCATGTCTTTCTGGTGGACAGGACCACATCTGGTGGTGTGTTTTGGGGTGTCTGTGTACTTAGTATGATTTTAGGCAGCCTCTCTGCTCTTGTGTGGGGTTGTGTTCCTGTCTTGCTAGTTGTTTAGCGTGGGTTGTCCAGCACTGGAGCTTGCTGTTTGTTGAGTGGAGCTAGGTCTTAGCATTGAGATAGAGATCTCTGGGAGGGCTCTTGCTGATTGATATTATGAGGGGCCGGGAGGTCTCTCGTGGACCAATGTCCTGAACTCAGCTCTCCTTAGAGGCTCAGGCCTGACACCCGGCCGGAGTACCAAGACCCTGTTAGCCACCTGGCTCTCGGCCCCCATTCATGTGCTTCCCATCACTCTGCCAGCTCCTGCCTCCGTGCCTCCCTCCCTTTCGGTTTCATCTTTACTTCCCATGCCGGGTGGGAGGTGGAGGGTAGTGCCAAAGATGCCATCGGCCAGCTGTCCCGCTGCGTCCTCGTCCGCACCCCACACTGGGCTTCCCGGGTCCCTCCCGGTCATGGGCAGGTCTGCAAAGACAGCCTGACCGCTGGACAGACCCACAGACCCTGCAAGGAGGGAGCGGGTGCAGCAGGCGTGGGCCTACACGTCACCTATGCTTTCTTGAAGAAAAAAATAACATGCAATTGTAGCATTTCTCTCACACTCTCAGACACCAAATAAAGCAAAGGCTTTCTTTTTAGTCCAACCTCAACCTAGATTTGAAGAAGTCAGTTAAACTAATTTTGATATATGGTAAAACTGTTTTGTCACCATGAGACTGGCAATTATGAAAATTTAAATTCACCTCACTTTTTGTCAAAAAGAAGTCTATTCTGAAAAAGAAATTGGCCCTCTCACTGTCTCTTTATACAGTCTCATACTGCAACCTCATGGCCTCATATGCACCATTAATATCTATAAATGGGGTTGGTGAAAAGACTCCTGACCTGCAGGTAGGCCAGGCAAGACATGCAGTTGAATGTAAAGAGATATCTATTAGGTGGTGCCCTCTGGTGAATATCACTGGCTATACTCCTTGTCCACTTGACCATTTATATTGTGTGACTTTGGGTAAGACTGCAAATCTCCCTTTACCTAAGTTGATGTATTTGTAAAATTTCAGGATTATTATAGTATTAATACTTTTGTAGTAAAGGATAAAAAAGGCAGTGTTTATAAAATCATTTCCTAATTTTTATATACATTATATTTATTATTGATATATATGAGTAATGAATTGGGCTTTAGGTTAAAATGTCAAATGAATTGGGATTTTACTATACATTCTAATAACAATCTTCAACTTCCTAATATCCTTCCCTCTCAAACATTGAAACCACCTTATTAACAAAAAACAAATTTAAACTCATAATCTATCTACCCTCCAAATTTTTTAAAATTTTCTAAAATACCCACGCAGGGTATAGAAAGAAGACTGATATGAAGAGTATATGCCCCTACTTTCTCTATTTCATGCTGTTTATGTGTAATGTACAACAAAAGGCATTTTGCATGCTTTATCTTATTTAATCCTTGCAGAAACTTGTGGGCTTAAGAATAAAATCTCCAGTTTTAGAAGTGAAGCAAATTATGGCCCAACAGGTTAAATAATGACCAGGATCACTCAATTTATAAATGACAGGGCCAATTATTGGTCCCAGTGTTGTCTGACTTTAAAACTTATGTGTGTCAGATGATAGCTTCCTCCTAATATCTATTTTCCTCTTTTTTCTTAATAGTTTAATCTCTGGTTTTAGTTGGGCACATGGCTGCCCTATTTAAAGAGTACATCTTCCAGCTGGTCTTATTACCAAGATCTGGTGTGTGGGATGTCAACAAAAGTGTCACATGCAACTACATTGTAGTGCACTTTAAGAGAAAGTATATCTCCTACTTCTGTCCTTCTTTCTTCCTATTGGCTAAAATATGGGCATTATAGCTATAGTTTAAATAATGATTATATACATGATGTAAACATCATATTGAACATGGAGGGACACTCCTGGTTGTCATGGAACTACCCTACCATTCTTGGAGTATTTGCTGGACTTTGCATGAGGAATAATAAACTTCTATCTTATTTAGTCTTCCTATTTGGGATTTTCCATAACTTATGTTTAACTTAATCCAAACTGATAGACAAGACTCATTCCATTTCATCAAACTACTGACTTAAAGCACTGAATCCACTTGCAAATTCTTTATAGAAATTCTAGGAATTAACTTTATTTCATCTCTGAATACTGAAGACTTGAGAAGGTAACATTTGGTACATACATCATTATAATCAAATTCCATTTCAACAACAACTATATATACAAAACTTTAGGGATTTAATTACAGTTAAGTTTCAACCTTTCTCTGCTCTTGTTTATTGTGTTAATGAAGATGGATATCATTGTAGTTGATACATAACACGCCAAGATTTTATGCCTCAATCTATTTCAGAACGCTTAACAGATTCTAATCCTGCCATGTTAGGAGGTGAAGAGCAGTGCAATAGGTGTTGTGAGTTGGAATTAAGCCAGAGCACAAGTAATAAGAGTAGGGCAAAACCCAAACCACCAGGAGAACTCCCTCAAAGGATAAAGTTCTTCCTTTAAAATGTAACCTGAGAGGTACTATCAGGCACTACCAGTCTTTGAAGATTATTGTAGACAAACTCTATTGGCTATCCCTCTTCATAAGAATTGTTATTAAAATTTCTTGGGGAGAAATATACATTACTGAAAATATAATTTAAGACTTGAATATGGTAGAAAGAATCATATAGATGAATCAGATCTGGATTTGAAAGTCAGCTTTCTTAATTAACACTGAGTCACCAGATATTTCCCTTAATCTACCTGAAAAAGATGATGATAATCTCCCAGGTTTACTACAATAATTAATTGATACATAATATTTACAAGTATGCAACATATGGTTTGTATTCTAAAAATATTAGTGGTCTAAATATATTAGTTCCCTTATAGAATTTCCTGAATCCCTAGAGCATACAGAGGTAGTTGTCATGGTTTGGGTTGTCTTGAAATGAGAGCTTGAAATGACTTGGGTGCAACTTATTTGGGAGGTGATTCCCAGAGATGAAAGTGAGAGAGTGGGGAAAGTGAGACAAAAAATGGAAGAAAGCCAAATAAATGTGATACTGAGCTGACTATCACTGGGATTGACAGGGGGACTCAGCCCCTCTGGGGATCCACTGACAACTAAGATAGAATTTGCCTCCAAATGATCCAAAACAAAAACATGGAACCTGAGAAATTATCCAGTGACTCTTATCCCTCATTGGTTGCTTCTTGCCTTTGGAGGAAATAAGTGTCCTATACCCTGGGTTGTAACTACATAAAAACTAAGCGGCTTTTTATGACTTTAGAGAAAGCGCCAAGGCAGTTAAGCAGAGGGCACTGTGAGGTGCTTCCGAAGTGGAATGCTGGTAAAATGCCTGGCACTTTTTAGCTCAGTTACATTGAAATCTGATGAGCCCAGAGGATTTGGCCAGGGCACTTTAAGGATCTGTAGAGGAGGCGGGGAGAGAGAGAGAGAGAGAGAGATTATGTGTGAGTGTGTGGTGGAGGTGTCTGTGTGTTACTCTCAGCAACTGCAAAGCCTAAATGTGACGTTGAACAGAAAAAAAAAAAGACAGGTTAACAAAAATGTCAGATTTTTTTGAGTTCGGCTGCACTTATACCATCTCAGTGTATTAACACTTCTTTTTTCTTTTTTTTCCACACACACTGTATTTTATTTTTACAAGAGATAAACGGACACCAAGCATTGTAAATGGATGACCACAACAAAAGCCACAATGATTGCAATTACCAAACACGAAACACACTCATACTATGTCATAATATTGACATTCAGTCCAGTAATCCTCCACTGTAACAGCTCCTTTACTTTGCAGTGAAAATTCATTTGTATATTTTTTGCCTCGGAGTCCTTGTGGGATTTTTTTTTTTATTCAAACAGAAAGTCACAAAAATTATAATCATCCTCATCAGTTCCTTCAGTCCCATGTAATTAATTTTTTTATCTTGATCTTTTGTTAGCACTTTTATGAATTCATCAATTTTCCATTAGAGTTCTGAAAATGCTTATTCATTCAGTTCAGCAGTATAGTCAGTTACCAGAAACCTGTACTTGTCGGAGTCTTTTCCATGAATTCCTTGAAGATGAAACCCTTTTATAGGAACATTTTTGCAAAAGCATCAGAGTACACCCAGAACTGTCTGTAAATGACAAAAGACTTAAAAATGACCACAGTTAAAGATTTGATGAAAGTTCATAATAATGCAGTTGACAAGGAAATTTAGTTATTTCTGAGATATACATTTTAAAGTAATAACTAGAATTATGACTTATAACATTATACCAGAACATATAAGATTTTTAGAAATTTCATGTAATGTCTGAAACATTTATATTAACATATTTCCATACAAATAACCCAAAGAAAGGTTAGTATTACTTGTTTTATTTTTTTTGTTTGTATTTTTATACTGCAGGTTCTTACTAGTCATCAATTTTATACACATCAGTGTATACATGTCAATCCCAATCTCCCAATTCAGCACACCGCCATCCCCACCCCACCGCGGTTTCCCCCCCTTGGTGTCTATACGTTTTTCTCTACATCTGTGTCTCAACTTCTGCCCTGCAAACCGGTTCATCTGTACCATTTTTCTAGGTTCCACATATATGCGTTAATATACGATGTTTGTTTTTCTCTTTCTGACTTACTTCACTCTGTATGACAGTCTCTAGATCCATCCACGTCTCAACAAATGACTCAATTTCGTTTCTTTTTATGGCTGAGTAATACTCCGTTGTATATAAGTACCACAACTTCTTTACCCATTCGTCTGTCGATGGGCATTTAGGTTGCTTCCATGACCTGGCTATTGTAAATAGTGCTGCAGTGAACATTGGGGTGCGTGTGTCTTTTCGAATTATGGTTTTATCAGGGTATATGCCCAGTAGTGGGATTGCTGGATCATATGGTAATTCTATGTTTAGTTTTTTAAGGAACCTCCATACTGTTCTCCATAGTGGCTGTATCAATTTACATTCCCACTAACAGTGCAAGAGGGTTCCCTTTTCTCCACACCCTCTCCAGCATTTGTTGTTTGTAGATTTTCTGATGATGCCCATTCTAACTGGTGTGAGGTGATACCTCATTGTAGTTTTGATTTGCATTTCTCTAATAATTAGTGATGTTGAGCAGCTTTTCATGTGCTTCTTGGCCATCTGTATGTCTTCTTTGGAGAAATGTCTATTTAGGTCTTCTGCCCATTTTTGGATTGGGTTGTTGGTTTCTTTAATATTGAGCTGCATGAGCTGTTTATATATTTTGGAGATTAATCCTTTGTCCGTTGATTCGTTTGCAAATATTTTCTCTCATTCTGAGGGTTGTCTTTTCGTCTTGTTTATGGTTTCCTTTGCTGTGCAAAAGCTTTGTAGTTTCATTAGGTCCCATTTGTTTATTTTTGTTTTTATTTCCATTACTCTAGGAGGTGGATCAAAAAAGATCTTGCTGTGATTTATGTCAAAGAGTGTTCTTCCTGTGTTTTCCTCTAAGAGTTTTATAGTGTCTGGTCTTACATTTAGGTCTTTAATCCATTTTGAGTTTATTTTTGTGTATGGTGTTAGGGAGTGTTCTAATTTCATTCTTTTACATGTAGCTGTCCAGTTTTCCCAGCACCACTTATTGAAGAGACTGTCTTTTCTCCATTGTATATCTTTGCCTCCTTTGTCATAGATTAGTTGACCATAGGTGCGTGGGTTTATCTCTGGGCTTTCTATCTTGTTCCATTGATCTATGTTTCTGTTTTTGTGCCAGTACCATATTGTCTTGATTACTGTAGCTTTGTAGTATAGCCTGAAGTCAGGGAGTCTGATTCCTCCAGCTCCGTTTTTTTCCCTCAAGACTGCTTTGGCTATTCGGGGTCTTTTGTGTCTCCATACAAATTTAAGATGATTTGTTCTAGTTCCATAAAAAATGCCATTGTTAACTTGATAGGGATTGCATTGAAACTGTAGATTGCTTTGGGTAGTGTAGTCATTTTCACAATATTGATTCTTCCAATCCAGGAACATGGTATTTCTCTCCATCTGTTGGTATCATCTTTAATTTCTTTCATCAGTGTCTTATATTTTTCTGCATACAGGTCTTTTGTTTCCTTAGGTAGGTTTATTCCTAGGTATTTTATTCTTTTTGTTGCAATGGTAAATGGGAGTGTTTCCATAATTTCTCTTTCAGATTTTTCATCATTAGTGTATAGGAATGCAAGAGATTTCTGTGCATTAATTTTGTGTCCTGCAACTTTACCAAATTCATTGATTAGCTCTAGTAGTTTTCTGGTGGCATTTTTAGGATTCTCTATGTATAGTAAGTATCTTGTCATCTGCAAACAGTGACAGTTTTACTTCTTCTTTTCCAATTTGTATTCCTTTTATTTCTTTTTCTTCTCTGATTGCCATGGCTAGGACTTCCAAAACTGTGTTGAATAATAGTGGTGAGAGTGGACTTCCTTGTCTCATTCCTGATCTTAGAGGAAATGGTTTCAGTTTTTCACCATTGAGAATGATGTTTGCTGTGGTTTTGTCATATATGGCCTTTATTATGTTGAGGTAGTTTCCCTCTATGCCCACTTTCTGGAGAGTTTTTATCATAAATAGGTGTTGAATTTTGTCAAAAGCTTTTTCTGCATCTATTGAGATGATCATATGGTTTTTATTCTTCAATTTGTTAATATAGTTTATCACATTGATTTGCGTATATTGAAGAATCCTTACATCCCTGGGATAAATCCCACTTTATCATGGTGTTTGATCCTTTTAATGTAACACTTCTTTTTTCATGCCGATTAGAAAGAAGTTCTGTTCACTAGTAATGTTATGAAATGTTTAGCCTGTGGGAAAGAAAATAATGAAAGGATTCCTCGGTACAAAAACTTTTGGGATCATTGCCTTAATGCTAACTATGTGCTAATAATTATTTTTAGAAGAGCTGACTGGTCTGCTTGATCTTTCTGAGAAATAAGACTCTTCTAAAAATAAATGTCGTTGCAAGAATATTGCCTATATATTTAATAATGAAATAGAAATGAAAGCCAATATAATTTTATTCTGTCAAAAAGTAGTAACAAGTAACAGTAGGCTTAAGTTTATATATCTTTAAAAATGCTGTTTACCCAAACAGAACATATGAACTATTTTGGTCACCTTTAGTAAGTAATATGCTGTTAAATATCTTTAACAATTTATTAGCACTGATAAAAGCATAATATGACAATGTCTAATCTCTTCTCTGTATCTGCAGTTGTGGTGAAAGTTTTATTGTTATTGTTGTTGTTTGAGTTCTGTTTTATTATTTATATTCCATCTGCTTTAGAAAGGAATTTAAAGTCATTTACCAAAAAAAAAAAATGGCATACCAAAAAGCAAAACCAGAACACACCTTAGAGGACATCAATTAAAGAAGCTGAAGAGGGAAAGTGAGGAATAAATACAATAAGTTACCTAAATTAAAGGAATATCATTAATTCTGGGCTTCCTTATAATTAAGCAATAAAGAAAACATTGAGTTATACACCACTTAATAAATAATCATTTCTCTTTTTTCTACACATATTTTCTTGCCCAACACATATTTAAATTGAATTACCATAAAGCTAGGTGTCCTAACAAACTGGAATGCATTTTTAAAATGGTAAAGATCCTGAAAATTGCTGATGTACAACATTTATGAAAGTTATATGACATGTTTAGTTGTGATGATTTAGACATATATTTTAAGATATGCCAAATAAGTGGAATCCATTCAAAAGATGACTGCTAAGTTGGAAACATATTTTTGATGAAAGTAGAAGATGAGCAGATGTAGTCTTTTGTTTGCAATTTCAATTTAAGTCAATCAAGTGAAGATACAGCACTAAACAAATTTAGTCTAAATCCACAGAGAATGAGCAATATAAAAGGGTCCTTCTACACTGGTTATCTTTGTTTGGCTCATGATATTACACTGAAAGGAATATGAAATTGAAAATCTTTCAGAGATGAGTGACCAGAAGAGAATAGGACTGAAAGCTAAGCAAAGTAAAGCAAAGGAACTTCTTCTCTTTGTATCATATTCCACTTCCAATCCATTAGGAGAAACGGTTGGCTCTACCTTTAAAACATATCCAGAATCTGAGCAGTTTTAACCTCCTCCAGTGTTACTGTTCTGTCTCAAGCCACCATCATCTCTTGTCTGAATTATTGTAATAGCCTCCTAATTGGTCTCTCTGCTTTTACTTTTGTCCCCCTAAGGGTTATCCTTAACACAGAGAAATCCTTTTAAAACTTAAGTAGATCGTGTCACTCTTCTGCATAAAAACCTCTAATAGCTACCCATTTTACTTTTAGTAAAAGCCATAAACCTTAAAATGCCCTGCAAGACTCCATGTGATTTGGAACCTCTCTGACTTCGTCTACTATGCTAGTCCTTCCTTACTGGGCTCCAGGGGCACCGGCCTCATTGCCAGGCATGCTCTTGCCCTTGGGCTTTTGTCAGGTTGTGCCCTTAGCATTTAGCTAACTTGCTTCCCCTTTTAAAGACTTTTTCACATCTCACCTTCTTAATGTGGCTTCTTTGAACACGCTGTTTAAAATTGCAACCTGCCTTTCTCCCCTCTGTAACTCTTGATCCCCCTACCATAATCTCTCTCTTTTTTTAACAGCTATACTGAAGCATAATTCACACACCAAAAAATAAGTGTTAAGATGTGAAATTTGATGTTATCACAAATTCACACACCTATCAAACTATCATCATAATCAAGGAAATGAACATATTGTTAATAGGAAAGTTTCCTTGTGTCCCCTTGTAATCCTCACTCCACCCTCCAAACACATCCACAGGAAACCACTGATTTACTTGTCTATCCCTATAAATTAGTGTGCATTTTCTAGAATTCTATATAAGTGGAATTGACGTAGGAGATAGATGGGCTCCTGGGCCCGACAGGTGGTGTTTGTCAAGTGGAGTAAAACTGGAGCTTTGTTCTCACCCAGACACTCCAAGGACAAAGCTGGTAGCAGAAGCTGAGCTCTGCTGAAGTAAAGCGGTAAGATGACCATGCCTGAGGTCGAGGACAACTTCCCTGTCTGCACATGCGCAGGAAGGCTCCTTGGAGGTCAAAAAGGGAGGGGGCGCCACCTCCATAATATGCGTGGACATGCACCCACAGACCTCTGTGGTGGGATCCATCTTAGCAAAAAATGCGCACGCATGTTGGAGAGTGTCCTAGAAAAGGTCAGATGTGGAAAAAGAAACGAGGTAATTCGCCAAAAGGTAAACAAAGACCCGGAAGGACTGTCCTATATAAGGGATTTAAATCACCTCTTTACTGCCCTCCTCCTCATTAGGAAAGACGCCCACACCCTTTCTCTCTGGGTGTGTACTTCTGCCTAGCTTCTGACTTAAATAAATGAACTGCTTCCCTGTGTGCTCTCCCATACGTTGTGCTGTGCCTCTAATAATAAACTTTGTACCTGGTTTTACAGGTTTTGCCTCCTTTAAACATTCTTGCTTTCAAAAGGGGGAAAGAGCCAGAGTCACTTTGCTTCTAGCTTCTAGCCCCTGGTGGTCTAGTGGCTAGGATTCCTGATTTTCATCCAGTCTACCCAGGTTCAATTTCTGGGCAGGGAACTAAGATCTCTCTTCAGGACTGCTCACTGCTATCCTTCCAAGATCAGCATCATACAGCATGTGCTCTTTTTGTCTGGCTTCTTTCTCTCACTGTGTCTGAGATTCACCATGTTGGTGCACATCAGTAGTTCATTCTTTTTTTACAGATGAATAATATTCTATTGAATGAATATATCACTTTATATCTTTATATTTTGATAAAAATTTTAAATGTCTTCAGGCTTGTGCTATTACAAATATTTTGAACTTCTGCGTGCAAGGCTTTTTATGAACGTATGCTTTCATTTCCCTTGGGAAGATACCTAAAAGTGGGATGGTTAGGTCATATGGTAGATCTATATTTAACTTTTTAAGAAACTGCCAAATATTTTTTCAAAATAGTTGTACCGTTTTACATTCCTACCAACAATATTGTGGCATTTCCAGTTTCTCCACAATCTTGCAGAGGCTTGGCATGGCCAATCATTTTAATTTTAGCTCTTTTCATGTACTTATCTGCCATCTGTGTATTTTCCTTGGTGGTGTCTGTTGAAATCTTTCACCATTTTTTTTATTAGGTAGCCTGTTTCATATTACTGAGTTTTCAGGGTCCTTTATATGTTCTCTATATTATTACTTTATCAGATAGTGATTTCCTAATATATTCTTTCTGCCTATGGTTTATATTTTTAATCTTTTACCTGTGTCTTTCAAAAAGCAGAAGGTTTAATTTTGCTAAAGTCTCATTTATCATTTATTTTCCTTGATTGGATTAAGCCTTTCTTGTCATATCTAAGAAATCTTTGCTTAACCCAAGTCACAAAGATTTTCCCATTTCTTTTCTTCCAAAAGTATTATAGCCTTTGAGTTTAGAGTTAATTTTTATATATGGTGTGAGATATAGATCAAAGTTTTTTGTTTTTGTTTTTCAGGGAGATAGGGATATGCAATTGTTTCAGCACAGTTTATTGCAAAAAGACTATACTTTTTTCCACTCAATTGCCTTTGCCAACGCTGTTGAAAAACAGCTGTCTATGTGTACGTGTACTTCTGAACTCTATTTGGTTTTATTGATGTATTTTTTTTATCTCAACGACAATACCACATTATCTTCATTACTGTTATTCCTCTTTTCCCCTACATTTCTGTTTGTTTGGGCTGTTTAGATTCTTTGCATTTCCATATGAATTTTAAAATCAGCTTTAAAATTTTCTCCCAAGAACCTGTTGGGATTTTGATTGGGATTATATTAACTTTATAGATCAATTTGTGAGAATTGACATCTTAACAATCTGTTTTTTAGGGCTTTTTTCTTTTCTCTCAGCAGTGTTTTGTAATTTTTCAATCTACAGTCTGTTTACATATTTGTTAGATTTATCCCTAAGGATTTCATGATTTTGACACTATTTTGAAGGTATTTTTATAAATTTGAATTTCTGATTGTTCATTGCTAGTATATAATTGACTTTAGTATATTGATCTGGTATTTGACAGCCTTGCTAAACTCAGTAGCTTTGTTGTTGATTCCATCAGATTTTCTACAAAAATGATCATGTCATCTGCCAATGTTAGACTTCCTTTCCAGTACTGCTGCGTTTTACTTCACTCCCTTGCTTTATTGTACTGGCTAGAAAGTCCAGTGAAATGTAGAGGAGAATAGATGGGAGTGAATATCCACATCTTTTTCCTGATCTTAGAGGCAAACAATCTTTCAGATTTAGCATGATGTCAACTGTAGGTTTTTCTTGAAGTGTGTGGACTCCTATACTTTAATGTTAATAATCTTGTCTACCTTATTCCTCATTATTTGTCTCTTACCAGTTACTGGCTCATTACTCTCCATGTTCTCAATGACAGTAGCTCTTTTACTTTAGCCTTCCAATTTCCTGCTTCTAATACACAATGAGTTAAGAAGTAACATCTGTAAGTGCTATGTGTCAAGTATTGTGCTGGGTGCTCCTAAACTTTATTTGGTGGACATGACAACTTTTGTCAGGTTATATGTTCATCATTTTACAAGTAAGGAAGGCTCACAGAGGTGACATGACAAGTGAAAAGTTACACAGCTGTACAAATATTATTTGGTCTCTATTAAGAACATTGATGATACAGATACAGATAGGCTGTATAGTGCAGGATATACAGCATATACTAGATTTCTCTTCGTGAGGTGTTCATGAGCTAATAATTGAATCTGAAACCTTTAATCTTTCCACTATGCCTCATTGCCTCCAAAGTTTGCTTGGGAAACTAGAATACCACACGTATTAGAATGACATATAACAATATGAGTACATAAATGCTGAGTGAGGGCTTGAGTTTTGGTCTGTTGAGGAAAATATAAGAATTTCAGAACTTGGGTTTTTAAACCAACTTAACTGCTTTGTGGCCCCATTACTTTCATCCTAGTTCTCATTTGTGTTTCATATGGGAAAATGTATCTGATCACAAGCTTGGAGTAAGTCGGTTGTGGCTGTGCTTGCTTTCTTATTCTGTTTCCAAAAGAATTATTTACGGAATTATAATAGAACAAGAAAAATATGTCCTTGTGGTAAATATTATCAAAAGTATGGGGATACTCAGTTTTCACAAAGTTAGACCATTCTCTATGCTTATCTCTCATTTTTTATAGTGTATTGTTGTTTTTGCAATTTTAGAAAATAGACTAAAGCTGCTGCTTTCTAGCAATTTCTATCAAACACATCCAGAAGCTGGACTGTTTTATCTCTTCTCTCTAGAAATTTGTTGCAGTTTTCTTCATTTGAATAGTTGGCTGATGCAGTGAGTTTTCTGTCTAATTGATATTATAGGGCTTCAGAGGAAGTGGCTGTGCTTTTTAAGTAGGGTTTAATACACGATCTTGCAGCTGCTACTCAGCAAACAAGAGATATGTGTGTTCTGATAACCAACCAGTATAATGTTCTGCTGCGGTAATGCTGTTGGGATGATGCCAAATTGATTATGGATATTTGCATAGCAAATTCCAACCAACATTTAACTTATATGCTTCATCTGCAGAAGCTACCACAAAGGCTTGCTGGCCTGCAACTTTTCCATCATTTTCTCCGTCCAACTCTGCCTCTTCTTTTGGTTCCTCTATCTTGGTAACAGAACACTGTTAGTATTTCTGGAAATTATTTTATTTTTCAAGGCATCTCTGCTTCTGTTATCACAGAATAATGAAATTATTTTTTAAGACCTCCAGCGATTTAATACCCATTCCATTCCGAATCATCCAGGTTGAAATTCCTACAGAAACTAATTCATCAGGTTATTTTTAAAAGAAATTATTTAATAGCTTTCAATTACCTATTTCAATTAAAAACTTATATTTCTTGGTGTTCTTAAATATCCCTCCCAATTTTATGACCAAACTTTCTAGCTTTAATCTCTGCCTGTATCCACTTCCAGACAACACTACAGCCACATCAGACTATGAAATACGTACTTATTTTTTATATGCTACCTGGAAAAGTCTATATCCTCCTTCACTACCTGGTAATCCCCACCATCCTTTAAGAATCAATTCGAATGTTATTTCATTTGAGAAGCTCTATTACTTAAGTCCTTTCTCCCAACAACTACTCAAGACTGTTTACATTCTATAGTGAGTAAACCTGTGTTTTGGAACATGAAAAATTCAAATCAGTATAAGTTTAGTTGATGTAATTTTTTGGTAAATTATTTAATCTCTCTGAGAATCACTCTGCCTTACTGTAAAAAAACAGTATGGTTGTAAGATTTAGATCCTTGTTATTCAAGGTATTAACCAAGGAACAGTAGCATTGGCATCGCCTGGGAAGTTGTTAGAAATGCAACATTTCAGGTTCCTCCTGAAACCTATTGAATCAGAGTGTGCATTTTAACACAATTTTCAGGTGATTTGTATGCACATTCATTAAAATCAGAGAAGAACTGACATAGGGACAAATGGTAACTGCATCTAGCCTTGTGCTCTTCAACCAGTATATATGTTCAGTAAAGAGTTGTTTCTCTTCCCATTAGGCTGTTCATTCATAATACCTTGAATATAATATTCATTTATAACAACTATTTACTTGTGTTTTTCATCTATTAGATTGTCAGCTTCTTAGTGATAGAGACCTTTGTATCTCAAACACTTGGCTTTATGCTGGTATATAGTAAATCCTCAATAAATGTTTATTGATAAGGTCATTAACTAGATTTGCAACATTTAGAACTGTATAATGAAGGTAAAATTGGTGTTTCTAAACACTGAAATTCTAAACACAACACTAAAAAATTCTAATTTATTAAGGTTATGGTAACATGCGATCTTTGGATAGTATACACAAGTTCACTTATTGATCATCACTTTAGAAATCACTCATCTGTGAAGATGAATTAAATTATTCATTGGTGCATTTATGAGTCTCACAATCTACTGTATTGTTTTGGTACTTTCATTTTTAATTAGATAATTAATTATATTGCCCTGTATTGAGCAAAGATAAGTGCTACAAAGGATTAAAGAGAGAAGTGAAAATAAGGGACAAAACTCTTGTCATATATATTAGAAAGTTGCCATAATTTTGGAAGGTTTAGATGTAGATCACCTAGAATCCCAGTAGCTCAGACTGGATAAGGACTGGAGCATATTCTTCCTGAAGGACAATGAGGTACCCAAAGGACACAATGCCCTCAAGATGATGACCTCAGGAGAATTTCAGATAGGCACTAGTACCAAAGTCAGTGCCTGGCACATCAAATTGAAGTTGCTGAATGAATATTTATTAAATGAATTAATGTCATGGATTCATTAGCAAATTAAGCAAAAAGTATAACTGTAGAATATTCTAATGATAAGTAGAGAATGTTGGGAAACGGAAAATTGCACAGAATATTATTTCAAATATGCTTTGAAATTATCTCAAATGTGCACACAGAAAATTCTGTCAGTACCACACAACACTTAATAGTCTGCTGCCACTTTGCTGGGTTCTGTTGCCTGAGTAGGGACACTGACCCTTTCATGGATGCAACTATTTTTCTCTCCTGTGCAGTGCCACCCCTATCACGCATTGGAGTTGCTTGGATTGGATCACACTACTTCTAGCAGACACCACTGTTTTGGCTGGCACTCAGTTGCCTTTAGATCCCTGAACCTACTGAGTCAATGGGTACAACTGCTATTACTGTATGTGCTCATTCAAAGAACATTGCCAGTGCTTCACTTGGAGTATAGTCATTGATTGATTGATTGATGGCAAGCTATTACCCTTGCCTCCACTATACACTATTCATATCTTTTCCTAAGCACAAAAGCCTTTTCTACTGAGTCCAAAAAAATAAATAAATTCCAATAGTGACTGACTTTTACAGAAGTAAAAGAAGTAGAGAAACTTGCCCAAACTTACACTCTAATGCAGTACCCTGACTTTGGGTATTGGCATTGTGTATAAGTGACCTCATAGTATATAAACTTATCTCTTCTTTGTGAGTATGCACATTCTTGGCCAGACTCTCTGGACCCTGTCTCCCTCAAATAGCTGGTTTTTGAAGTTCTAGCCATGTCAAGGTGAATCAATGATGTTGTGGATATCTGCATTTATAGTCTGAATAATTGGGTGAAATAGTGTTATTGACTTCCCAAATTTGTTGCATTAAATAGAATAATGTGTGTTATAAAGCTCTTTTCAAACTGTTATTATAATTACAATCATCACCATTCTTTATTAGAGAGCCAAAGGGTCTAGCACATGATAATGAGATGCCGTGTGAGTACCAACTTGAACAGTGTTTGTCATCTTAATTTCAGTTTCCATTGAAAAGTTCCCAAACCTTAGACTTGTGGCAATACAGGTAGAAAGATGTCTGAAATATCTTAGAAAAATCCCCAGTGAAGTTGAATTTTCTAGACAAAAAAGAATAAGCTTGTTCCAAACCTGAAAAAGTTAAGCAGTATGGATTTCTAAAGGTAATGCAAACATGCTTTCACTGGAGATTAGCACAAAATCCTCTTTTTGATATTCAAATCTCATAAAATATATTCTGACTTATGTTTACTATCTTTTCAGAATATATGAGCCTATTCTAATTTTGCCATCAAGGTAATTGGTAGCATTGAAATGACTTACCCAGTTCACAAAGCTAGTCAGAAACAAAACTAGAATATAAACCTCATAAAACCCAGAATAATATACATTCCGGGATAATATCAGTGAAATGGATAAACTCAAGACAACATACTGAGCTCACTCATTAATGCAAGATTAGGGAAAGAGCAGTTCGACACTCATATTAAAAATATTTTAGTAGAATGTGTTTATGTATAGATTTTGTCCAAGATATTAAGAACGAGGGCATTTCCTCAAAGACTTATGAGAGCATTGAAACATTAAAAGTCCAATAAACTCTCATTAGAATGTCCACAGGGTTTTTGAAAAGAGTGGAATTATTTTTGGCTGATTTTTGGTTAGTACCATGAGACTCTGACCCTGCCCAAAGTGACTCTCATTGAAATAACATTAATATGTTTTGTCCCTTAAGTTTTACCAACTTTTTTCTCTAATTGTACTGCTTGAAGATTATAAAAGATCCCCATTTCATTGGAATGTTTCACTAAAAAAGTATTTGGGGACCTAATTCCCTGATGACAGGTTTCATCGTAAAAAGCTACAAAGGAACACTACTTTTGTTATCAGGATGCTCAAGTACAACTTTAGCACTATCTCTTGACAGTCTTGAAGACTCTGACAAATTACTTAGCTCTTTGTGCCTCAGTTTCCTAAACTGTACAATAATCCAGTAACTGTTTATCAGTCCCCCACTTAGGTCCCTGTTACTGTGCTCAGTGCTGGAGCTGTAAAGATGAGTAATTGTTTTTTCCCTGAAGGGACTCAAATTCTGTCACAGGTGGCACAAGTCAAATAAAACAACGTATGCAAAGGTTTTTGATTAATTGTAAAGTTTTCTGCAAGTATAAGGGTTGTAACATTCGGTTTGTAATAGAAGTGGAATGAGCAGTTACCAGTTACGATTTGAAAGTTGCTCCCCATGCTTGCATTCTTCAAGTCCTTGTGATACTGGGAAATAGCTGGTTAAGTATTACTGATGATACCTTCTGGGGTCACTTGATGGGCTCAGGGATGTGCTTCAGTACAGAAGCCTTCTGGAGAAGGAAGTACATTGTAAAAACACATTGTATGCAGGGGAACTAAGAGAGAGCCAGAGTGAAAAAGGGCAAGAGAAGAGGTAAATGTGCTAAACTTTGCCTGATCCACAGTGAAGCAGCATTGCCTAGACTTTGTCTCTGGATAAAACTGTTTCTAAAAAAAAAAAAAAAAAATAGATGTGAACAATCCAGCAAAAAGTCCTATTTGCCTTGATGAAATGACTAGAAAGCAGAGATATATGAAGTAAGATCAGTTCATCAGGACGTAAAGGTAAACTTTTGAATTTATCGTCCAGGCAACCTGGAAGATATTTTTCTGTGCGCCGCCAATCATCATTTTTTTCCAGCTTATCTTCTTGGTCTACAGAGGCCTATCTTTTCCCCTTTACTATAATTTCCACAAGAACTTTTCATTCTAAGGAGGGTACCGTTTATTTGCTAAAATAAATAAAATGATTGAAAATTAACGATATTCTAAAAGATTTATTTCCTCTGTGTGGAGAGTAATTCTTCATTCAAAACATATTTATTAGTGAACTGCTGTGCAGGAACTCTCCTGGAATCTGGGAGTTAAAAATCAATACTACCTGCCCTGAGTGTCATATAATCTACCTGAAGTGCTCTTTCCCTGGGTATCTGTATGGCTCTTCGCTCTCGTCGTGCCCTTCAGGCAGTTACTCAAATACATTCCTCAGTTAGGGCTCTCCTTGTCCCCTCACCTAAAATTTCAACCACACCCCTACACGCCTAACTTCCTGTCTTGTTTTTTCCTCTCTCAGCAATTATTACCATTTACCTACTTTACTTGTCTTATTTATTATCTCTCGCTCTAGAATATAAGATCCATAAAAGAGGTATTTGTCTTTTGCATTAGATCTATAAGTCTAGGCACTTAGAATAATACCTAACACGTAATTGGTATTGAATAAATAAATGTTGAATAATGGAAGAATGGCCGAGCTACCATTACAGTCCTTATATGGACACCAAACGATCCTTTTTTGCTGCCTATGAGGATGTGATTCACTGTTCAGTTGACCATCTAGGTATTTTTTTAAAATATCAATGTTTATTTGAAATCCTAGTGAGGATATTCTGTACCATTTTAATCCTGGAGTTTAACTCAGCAGCCAAAGTAGTGAAAATGAAGTGGCAAAAGGAATGTGTGTATGCGGAATAAATGAAATGAAATCTTTTTTCTTTTTCCAAAAGAGATTGGGGGTAAGGCAGACGTCACTAATATTTTATATGGATTAGGCAGTATTAGCCTCTAAAACTATTAGACAAATTGGTTCAGGGAACTGGCTTTGGAAATTTGAGCAAAGCGTGATGATATAAAAATTAGATAAAATGTGACTTGATTGGTTCCCTTCCATTGAATTTGTATAATCTCCACAACTGTTACTATATCAGTTTACCTACAATATCACCTTTTCACTGGACTTTGGAAATAATCCTCGGGGGAGGGGGGCTAGAGAATAACTAGAATGATATGTGTACCTTCTAAGCATTGAGTCATTTTGTCCCCTGGTCTCAGTAACATCTAGAACCTTGTCTAGTATCATGGGTCATTTTTTATTCCTTTGAACTAACAAATACTCCTATTCCCACTTCTTAGTGCCTAATCCTTTTTTTTTTTTTTTTGGATTTTAATTTCTTTCTTGCTACCTATCAAAGTAGACTATTGCCCACCTTAAAACCTGCCCCTACAACTTCATCACAGTATATTTAAAAAACTAGTTAAACTAGATATTTTCTATTGAAAGAGGTATCCAAAATAACCCCAAGAAACAGTATATCTCAACAGACTAATATATCTTGAGCAAATTGAAAATAGAGCTAAAATTCTACGCCCTCAAGAGTTCCAAGCGTACATATTTTAAGAGTATTGTGAAAGGCAGCCTTTAAGATGCCCCTTCTTTCCAATGATTCTTGCCTTCTGGAATGCATGCATTTGTTGTAGTGCCTGCTCTCACTAAATAGGGCTGACCTTGTTTAACCATAAGATATTGTGGAAATGATGGATTTTGTGTAACTTCTGAAGCTATGTCATAAAATACACAAAATACATTGCACCTTCTGCCTTGCTCTTTCTTGATCACCCAATCTGGGGGAAACCATCTGCCATGTCGTGAAGACTGCTTCAGCAATTCTATGGTAAGGTCTGTGTGGCAAGGAACTAACGCCTCTCGCCAACAGTCAGCACAAAACTGCCATCCGTGTTAGTAAGATATTTTGGAATTAGATCTGCCTGCCACAGTCAATCCATCAGATAACTTGAGCCTCAGCCAATAACTTGACTGCAACCTTATGAAAGACTGAAAGCCAGAACCGCCCATCTGAACCATTCTTGGATTCTGATCCAAAGTTACTGTGTAATACAATAAATTTTTAAAAATTTATTGTTTATTTTTTATTAAAGTATAGTTGACTTATAACTAAACCACTAAACATTAGAGTAATTTTTTGGCATAACAGTAGATAATACAAGAATGTTCTACCATATTTTCAGAGAATGTAGTATATTTCTGTGGCATCCCTTATACCACTGATTTGATCCTCAAAACCACTTTTTAAGAAAATCATACTGGATGTTCCAACAAGTTTTTAAAGAAAATAAACCAAAAGCTAAAAGGCTTAAGATGATTTGTTCAAGGTTATACATGCAGAGAGTGATAAGGTTGAGTTGATCCAGGCCTAATGACTCCAAAGGCAATGCTCTTTCTACAAACCGTCTGTCTCTTCAGTATGATGCGAAAGTTTTAGTTTTCTAAATCCCTTTAATATTGTCTGGACCTATTTTGCAAACCACAGCTGCTTTGGTCCCATGGTGCTTGCTTGATTTTTCTCTCCTCCCCTCCCCTCCCCTCTCCTCCCCCCTCCCCTCCCCTCCCCTCCCCTCCCCCCTCCCCCTCCCCTCCCCCTCCCCTCCCCTCTCCCCTCCCCTCCCTTCCCTCTTCCCTCCCCTCCCCCTCCCCTTCCCTCCCCTCCCATCTCCCCTCCCCTCTCCCCTTCCCTCTCCCCTCCCCTCCCTCTCCCCTCTCCCCTCCCCTTCCCTCTCCCCTCCCCTCCCTCTCCCCTCTCCTCTCCCCTCCCCTCTTCCCTCCCCTCTCCCCTTCCCTCTCCCCTCCCCTCCCCTCTCCCCTCCCCTCCCTTCCCCTCTCCCCACCCCTCTCCCCTCCCCTCCCCCCTCCCCTCCTCTCCCCTGCTCCCTCCCCTCCCCTCCCCTTTTCTTTAATTTCTTTCTTTTCTCTTTCTCTCTATGTCTGTCCTTCAATAACCCAGAGCAAAAGTGGTACTAAAATTTGTGTTAGTGGCAAAAAAGAAATGTTTATAAGTTAATTTTGCATCCATGGGAAAGATAGAGGGCTTCATCTCTCCAGTGTGCAACTACTGTTCCCGTCTTCCTGATCAAATGATCAGCCACGTTGCTGTATTGGCAGCTCTACTTTTGCAGCTGAGCAAAAGGAAAGAGGGAGTGGAGGAAATTTTGCTTACTCACTGTCTCCCACCACTATGGGCTCTCTCCACAATGCCCAGGGATCCCAGACACTGAACTAACAGCATAGAGCTTAGCGTCATCAACAAACATAGAGGGACTCAGACGACTATGATTCTAAATTATACCATGCTGAGAAACTAGGAAATCAACCCTACCATTTATTTAAATATGTGTAGAAGGAATATCTAAGTTTTTGCCAACATTCACAGCCTTGTGAATAGAGGCCTGTAGAATCTATTAGCAACTCAGCTGGTATCACAATGACTATAATGTGAGACTAAAGGAAAAAAGGACCCAAACTGAGATAACAGAAGAAACAGAATTTCATAAAAAAAAATCAAAACCAGTGAATTTTTACTGTTTTCCTAGATGAGGAGGTATTTGTTATTATAATGAAATATACATTTATAATTCTAGGTGTCTAGAATAACTGAACTGTTTATTATCTGTAGTTTATTATTGTCTCTCTCAAATAATTACTTCCAGGAAATCAATATTTGTATTATCAAGAATTTAATCCATTTCATTTTGCTTCTACAAATTTATTAACTTATAAACTTATGATAAAAATTATGGATAAGAGCCTTGTTAGCCATTACTGAAAAATCATTAAAGACGCAAAAGACATATTTCATCATTGTTTTATGAATGGAAAAAAAATAAATATTGCTTTTGTTTCTTTTTTTCTTCCAAAACATTTTCTTCTATATAAGGGCTGAAATTTTCAAGGCAATACCATTCTTTAAATTATAAAATTGGATTCCACTTTATCCTTAATGCACTGACTTGTCACCAAGTGTTCCAGGCCAGCAGTATCAACAGTTACCCTGTTTGTAAGCTTATATTTCAAACTTTGACTCTACAGAGAAATAATAATGAAAATATCATTATGTGTCAAGGGAAGATAATTACAAGGTGATAGATAGTGATGGTCTTAGAAGAGTCAGTTTACTGTCCTCAGCACTCTCCCTTTAATCAAGAAGGAGGCACTGATTCATTTTTCTCTTGTGACTGTCTCAGTGATTCCTAGCAATTCCTCCTCATAGTGTACAGGGTTAGGAACTTTCTACAACCATCCCATGACAAACAATTGATAAACCGGAGACTAAAAACATTATTTCTGAACTTGCCAAAACTGCCTGTTTATGTTTGGAAAACCTGAATCTGCAGAATGTACTTGACTTGGGCCGAATTTGATTGCCCTTAAACCATCTGTTTCCAGAAATCGAGGGTTGTTAATTCATCTTTGCCTCAACCTCCCCTGCCCATGTTCCTTTCCTGTTTCCCTTTCCTCCTGACCTACTAAAGTGCCCGTAACATAAAGCCACAATAACCTACCGCAAAAAACCTCTGCTAACTGATGGACGGCATTCTTACTTTTAGACTGACTCTCCTGCTGCAAGCAAATGAAGCTTTCTTTTTTCTCATCTGTTAGAGTTTAATCTAGGGCCCATGACAATAGCTTTCCTTGCCAAAGTGAGGGGGCTCTGATCCTGACTACTCCTCTCAGGTCATTTGTTCTTCTTTTACCCCATTGCTTCATGGCATTGGCTGTTCCATTGCTGTGGATCACTTTTGTAGCTTATTAATAGTCAGAATCCTGGTCTTCACCAGAAATAATTCACAAAGCTGCTATTCTGTTCTCTGAGGAAACTGGTGTCTTTTAGCTCAGGCAACACCTTCCTCTCTACAGGTACCATTTCAGTATTGCAACATCTTGTAGGGTAAAGTTGAATACTCCATTTTGTTTCTGTTTGAAAACAACTTTGGAGATGTGTGAAGTAAATCCCTTCTTCCCCTTCTTCCTTCTTTCATTATTGTGTCACGTGGATATATACCTATCTTTCTTCTTGAAGAAGAAAGAAGAAAAGGCCAACCCCTCTATGCATACTCCCGACCTAAGCCCTATTGATTTCTTAAGGCTTTTGCTCCTGGAATGATCCTCTGTATTGTCTGTGTCATCAATTTCTCCCTTTCTACTGGACCTTTCCCATCTATAGCTAAACAAGCTTTAATAATGTCTATCTTAAATAACAATAAATGACAAACCCCATAAAAACTAATCTAACAAAATATCATCTAACCTTAGCCCTAATTCCCTTCCAATTACTATCTCGTTTCTCTGCTGCACTTTCTAAAAAAAGCCAAAAAACAAAAACAACTTGGAGGAATTATCTCTAGTCATTACCTCTACTTCTTCAATTCTTTCTTCTGTCTGCTCCAGTAATGATTTGATCATGACTACTCCACTGAGGCTGCAGTTGCCAAGGTCACCCATGACCTTCATAATATCAAATGTAATGTTTATTTTCTCTTTCATATCTTAAAGTCCAACCATACTAGACTTAATCGTCCATTCCTCCTTTTGAATCAATTTTTCTCTTGACTTCCATTGCATCTCCCTCTTCTAGTTTTCCTCTTATCTCAAAGGCCCCCATTATGATTTTTGGCTCTTCTTTCCCTGATATACTCATAAATGTTAGAATAGTACAGGAATTCATCTGAGTCCTTCCTCACTGTTTCTCTTTTTTTATCCACACAGTCTTCTCAGGAGATTTCACCCAGTCTCATGGTTAAAAAGCTGGGACAAAGTGAGAGAGTAACATTGACATATATACACTACCAAATGTAAAATAGATAGCTAGTGGGAAGCAGCCGCATAGCACAGGGAGATCAGCTCAGTGCTTTGTGATGACCTAGAGGGGTGGGATAGGGAGGGGGGAAGGGAGACGCAAGAGGGAGGAGATACGGGGATATATGTATATGTATAGCTGATCCACTTTGTTATAAAGCAGAAACTAACACACCATTGTGAAGCAATTATACTCCAATAAAGATGTTTAAAAAACAGAAAAAAAAAAAAAAGAAAAGATGTAATCAGTTAATCCCTAATTCCCTTCAAATGCAATCAAATTCCTCATCCTGGTTTACAAACCCCTTTTCTTCTCTTGTAATCTAATTTCATACCATTCTGTCCCTCACTCAATATGCCTCACCAACACTGGTCTTCTATGTATATCTGAGCTTTCCCCTACCTGGAATCCTCTTTTCCCTGTTCTTTGAATGGCTATGTCCTTCTTATTATTTAAATATCATCTCCTTAGAGAAAACAACTTAATCACAATTATATGATTATATTTTCAGTATTTTTATAGCACTTATTATTATATGATGGTGTCTTATTATTTATTGCATATACAGCTAGTATTTCCATGAGAAGTCTGACAACCTTGTATCTTTCATTAATTGTG
The DNA here is from genome assembly GCF_965194805.1 of Balaenoptera borealis. Lineage (NCBI taxonomy): Eukaryota > Metazoa > Chordata > Mammalia > Artiodactyla > Balaenopteridae > Balaenoptera > Balaenoptera borealis. The sequence goes on from NC_138865.1 coordinate 92,670,999, forward strand.
GTATACTGAATGCCTGGAACAGTGTCTGGCACAGAGTAGGTAATTAATGATCGCTGAATAAGTGAATGTATTGTAAACCTGGGCTTCTCTGTGATTCAGCTGAAAACCCTAAGCTAGATAAACGGACTGCTTACAGATACTGTATATCAAAACTACTGAATTATTTTGCCTTAATGAGCTTGAAGTTCCTGGAAGAGAAAAATGTCTGAATTAGGTTCTAAAGAATGAATACAGTTCATTTAGACAGTGTCTTAAATTAATCTTTTTTTTCACTGCAATATGCTGGCATTTGAATGCATTTTAAGAATTAGAAAAGACAAAAATTAGTAAGAAAATACTGCACTTCTAAAAAAGTAATTTATTTTTAAAGATCTGCTCTTCTGATCTTTAAAAACCATTTAATTTTGACTTTTTAAATAATTGCATCTTTAAAAATAAAAACAAAACAGCCAAATGTATGACAGTCTCCTGACTTATGTACAACCTATCTATTTTTTGTTGTTGTTGTTGTTAGACTAGCTGGTGATAGCATGATTTTCAGTCTCTTTCTTGAAAGATTAATACAAAACCTGTATGAGATTCAAATTTAAAAAAATAAAATCAAAGTACATGAAATTAAAACAAATGACACTTATTTGCAACTGCTGTATTAGAATGTAGGTTAGAAGGTGTGCATTGTACTGTTTGGAATATTAAATTTTACTGTATGCTCTGGGGAATCAGAGCTTTATCACAGGTTGAAAGTGTAAAAGCATTTAAACAAAACATAATGCCAGGAAGGAATGGCAATACATTAGGCAATTTAAAGAAACAAAAGGAAACATTTTCATTTTATCTGTGTTAATGTGTACTTTCAAAAATGTGTGCATCTTTTTTTCAAAGGAATATTTGTTTTGTAAAAGTGAATCAATTTGAATGTAATTCATACACTTGTTTTAATTATGCACTTACTATGTTCCAAGCATGTGCTTGTTTCGGTCAGATATATTATACACTAAAATTATAGTAATAACAAATGAAATCCAGTAATAGGCCCAGGGATTGACTGCAAGAGAACAGAATGAATTCCAAAACTCTACATTTCTGTGTAACAAAATGTAAAGTTTTTTAGAGCTGTCATGATTGTAAAACTCATAATCATATTCTTATTTATATAAACATTTTATAGCAAAATTTCACTTAAAAGAAAGCAGTAGCAACTGGACAGATCTTTGAAAAATCTGAAAAATTCAAATTAGAGTGAAAATGACCCTAATGATTAGCAAAAAATGGTGAATCAGAGAAAGAAATACACGATAGACTGGACATTTTACTGCTTTAAATCTGTCTTCCTTTGGTATTTTGAAAAAAATAACTTTTCACTGGGGACATAGTTTCTCCCATGTAATATATTATGTATTCTGGTCTATTCAGTATTGTAATATGCAGAAAAATAATATTATTTTAGAAAAATTAATGTTTTATTAAGTCAAGAGTTTCAAAATGTTCCAAAACATAAGAGTATGGTCCCTTTCCAAATCCAGAAAGGAACATACAGGGATTTTTACATCTGGGAGATGGAACTCAGAGTAAATGAGTAAGAAATAGATTCAGCATCCAATTATCTTTATCTATTTGTTGAGGCAGTTCTGAGCCACTTCATGGAGAGATTAAAAGGTAAAAAAAGCAATACAAATAGGTAAAGCTTTTGAATTTGGACAGCTCATGGCGGAAGAAACCTACAGTCAGATGTGAATGTTAATATTCATAGTAAATAGAAGAGATATTAAAGAGGTAATTAGCACCTTTCTTATAAATGTTTAAAATGCATAGCTAAGACAAAAAATGACCAGAGTGATGACAAGCATTGAAGACAATCAGGACATAAAATGCTAAACAAGAGATACTCAGAAAATACAACATTATCCCAGTTAAATCAGTGACCAGGCACTTAATTGGTATTATGCATCTAAATTTTTTAAACAAATAATTGTCTAGTTATGAAAGTAATACATCAATGTGGAGAATTTTGAAAATCTAAAAGCATAAATAAGAAAATGAAAATCGCCCATATCGCTTCCACTCAAAGACAACCATTTAGCAAACTTATTTTCTTCCAGCCCTTTTCGCATGGACACATACAGCATTTAGGTTGGGGAAAGGGCAAATTTTGGATAATATTTTATATAACATTATATATTTAAATTATTTTTATTATTACATAAGTAATACACTTTCATTGTATGAGATTTTAATACAATAAATTGGCACATAAAGGAAATTAAAGCAAACCATAAGCCCACCATGCAGTGAATCCATTGTTATTGTTAATTAACAGGTTGGTTTATAACCTTATATTATTTTTTCTGTTACTTCTCCAGCCTTATCTACCCTCTCTTCCTAAACTTAATTTTACTTCTCTGTGCATGTATCTCAGCAATGTTCTTGGCTCATTGTTCTTGGCTTTTGGCTTAACTGGATGTCCTTGCGGTTTATAATACAGTCTCCCCACTTTCCATGCACAGGATTTTCCTGGCTAATTTATTTACATTGTGGTTCAGAAATCACTCCTTCTCTATCCCTGTCACCCGTAAGTCTTTCTTAATTTCACCTGCTCTCATTTCAAGTAAGTGATCATCAATCCTGGAGTTCCCATAAGATTTAGTATAAAGCTCCATCAGTTCATTTAGAAGAAATTGTACTTATTCTGTTTATGTAACTGTGTCTACCTCTAGAGCATGGCTCTTGTACCTGCTGTACCTGTCATAATATATAGCCTACATTAGATGCTCAAATATAGTTAGTTAAAATAATAATAATCATTATATAAAAAAGTTTTATCTCTACTTTTTTCTCTTTGATGTTTTGGAACTTCCATTAGATATTTACCAATGTATACCTGTTTTTTATTAAAAATATTTCATTTTTCCTATGTGTGGATATGTATGTATGTGTCTGTTTATACAACACATATACATTTAGTATATGTATTAGTATGATTGGTACTCATATTAGTTTCCTAGAGCTGCTGTAAAAATTACCACATATGGATGACTTAAAACAACAGGGTTATTCTTTCACAGCTCTAGTGGTTATAAATTCAAAATCAAAGTGTTGGCAAGGCCATACTCCCTCCAAAGGTTCAAGGGAACAATCATTCCTTACCTCTTCCTAGCTTCTGATGGTTGCTGACAGTCTTTCTCATTTCTTGGCTTATAACTGCTTTACTCCTATCTGTCTCCGTCATCACATGTCCTTTTTCCTCTGTGTGTTTCCTCTGTGTCTGTGTCCAAATCTCCCTTTCTTTTCTATTATAAAAACACCAGTCACCGAATTTAGGATCCACCCTAATCTAGCATGGCATTATCTTAATTACCTCTGCAAAGACTATATTTTCAAATAAGTTCACGCTCACATGTACCAGAGATTAGGACTTGAACATATCTTTTTTGGGGACACTATTTAACCCACTACAGTACATGATACCACAAATGCTCTATACATTTATATTGGCATATTGTCACCTTGGAATTCTCAAGAAAATCAGCTTTAGAGTCATTTTATTTAAAGTTGACAAATGGAAAAGTAGTATCTGCTGGAATGGCTTTGAGACATGCATCTATATTCCTTTTTATTGGTTTGTAATTTTAACAAATGTGTCCATTACTGAAGTCCCTGGGCATGTCCTTGTAAACTAAGTATCATAATATAAAATTTTAAGATGCTAATAATTCTCTTACAGATGACTGAAAGATGAACCTTCTGCTTAGCAGAGTAACACTAAATATGATTAGGTTTCACCAGCTATCCCATTAATTGAACATACTTCCTAAACTTAATTCTATGATGTGTTTTCTACAGTATTATTACTACGGATATTATCACTATAGATTTTGTTGGTTTCTTGTCCCGAAAGAGTTTAGAGTGCTTACACATGGTAAAATAAGTGAAATACATTTTAGAAAGTTAGTATATGAATGGATAATTCACATCATTTAAAAGAGATGTGAACTGAGACCTGAAACTTGAGTGATTTTTTGAATATTATGAGGCTGCCACAGTTAGAAACCTTACAATTTAGATCCATGTGGTGAGGTGTAGGTAAAATATTGAGTAAATGGTGTAATGTAAAATGGAATAAATGCAATAAAATTAAATTAGATATCAGAGTAACTTAATCAAAAAATATAAACACGTGCTATGAGAACACAGAAAAGAAGATCTCCTGAACAATATATCACTTGGGCTGGAGGTTTATGTGGATTCATGGACAAACTGTTGCTCAGAAAAATATCATTCATTCAACACATATTTATTGAGTGTACTATGTAGTAGGCTCTGCAATGGCTGTACCTGTTTTCGCTGATGGATTTTGTATCCTTAGGGTAGTGACTATGCTTATTTTTCCTTTAGCATAACCATGGTGAGCAGTGCAGTGGTGGAGAGAGAACTGGGTCTGTATTGGAGAGTCTGGATTTTTGGATCATGACTAATGATCACGAGTCCTCCCAATCATAGAACACCTTATAATTCACATTTAAATTGTTGGTTCAAACTGTCAGACTGCCTAAGAAAAATGGTCAGAGGACATGCACTATTTAAAAAGAGGAAAAAATGATGTGGAAAAATGTTTATCCCCAATAGGAAATACATTTATAAAAATTTAAATAAATATTGAAGGATTTACCTATCAAAAACTTGTTTTTTATCTTAATGTAAATTCCAACTACTGGCTAGTGGTGACAGTTCAACAACCACTCTAAAAATTATTAGTATGACTATCAATTCAAAAGTAACTTGGCAAAATATAACCATAATGTTTTCAATTTCTAACAAATTTATTTTATAAAATTATCATAAAACCTGACTTACATAGCACAAAGGACAATAATTATGGACTACAGGTTCTTAGCCATCTTTTGATTCATACTTTTTTTTTTTTTAAATAAACTTATTTATTTATTTATTTTTGGCTGTGTTGGGTCTTCGTTTCTGTGCGAGGGCCCTCTCCAGTTGCGGCAAGCGGGGGCCACTCCTCATTGCGGTGCGCGGGCCTCTCACCATCGCGGCCTCTCCCGTTGCGGAGCACAGGCTCCAGACGCGCAGGCTCAGCAGTTGTGGCTCATGGGCCCAGCTGCTCCGCGGCACACGGGATCTTCCCAGACCAGGGCTCGAACCCGCGTCCCCTGCACCGCCAGGCAGACTCTCAGCCACTGCGCCACCAGGGAAGCCCTGATTCATACATTTTTTGAGAACTTTATGCAAAATAGGTATTCTCCCCAGAAAAATGCACAATCACACTAAAATTTGCATTAAATTTCAAGTATCAATTGATCCCCTAAGGCATAAATCTGGATCAGTTTTCTTTCTCTTCTCTTTCCCTTTATTTCTGTCTCTTGGTGAGGTTGGTTGGGGGTGATGCAAAACTAAAAATAAAATTCTGAGAAATCAAGTAAACAGTTTATTAAAAATTGCCTACAATGACCAAGAATGTTTATCCCAGGAGGTTGAAAGTTAGGAAGTATGTTAATAAAATTCATTACATCAAAAGGACCAAGAACATAAGTAAACAAACAGAAAACCAGTAAATCACATGTGGCAGCTCCTAGAATCTGAGAGGGAGAAGAGAGACTTCAAGCCAACTAGTTCAAAGTAACACAGTGTTCGATGCCAATGATTCAGGCATGGGTGGTGAGTAAAATTCGTATATATATTGACGAAAGTGCATAGATAAGCATTTTCAGGTAATCTGAATTTAAATGAGCAAATTCAAATAATGTGTAGTATAAGTTCATGACACGCAAATAATTAATACACATAGATCTGATTTTTTTTTTAAATCCACATACCTAAGAAATTAAAGAATACAGACTAAGAACTTCTAACATTTAAACAAGAATTTTCTTCCAGAATGACATTGTTAAAATTAGTAACTTGACATAGTGAAACAAAAAATAGAAATCTGTGAATGTCTACTGAACTTTTAATAATAGTTTAAAATATTATATATAACAATTAAGTATATAAATATATATAATATTTTAAATGCTGTGTAGTCAGAACTATGTTTTCTCTGTGACTTATTTTATAGCCATTGTGTATACAAAGTCCTTTCCCATTTATATCTCATGGATTATTTATTCATTTCTCATTGGGTTTGTATGTTTTAGTTTTTCATATTTTTAACTTAACAATTTTGCCATATACCTTTGATTTTCAAAATTCTTATTCTGATAAAAAATAGAATATTTCATAGTCTAATTTTGGTGGGGTACTAACATAACAGTTTTATTTTTTTTTCTCTACTTACTACCTTCAAACATCCTCTCTTGTACCTCCCTTCTTTCCAGTCATTTTCAGGTATTAAAAAGTATGTTTCTCTCTAAGCCAGTTTAAAACTTTTTTCTCATATCAAAATCTAATTTTCTCCTGCACCATTCCTTCTCATTCTAGCTCAGACCCAACCTGTGACTCAGAGACCTGCACCGAAGGAAGATAGTTTGTCTGTTCTTTCCACCTCCTGATCTTGTTCTCTCCTTCTTCATACAGTATTGTTTTGTTTTTGGTTTCTATAGGCTCAGGTAAACGGGATGGAGAAATACCTGACAGAGACCAAAGGTGCATCACTTGGTTGCACTGTTGAAGTCTGTGTATCAATGTATTTTGAGAGATAGGCATCCAAATGCTAAAGAGTTATACAGTGCTAAATAGTTATGCTTATAGTTATACAGTCGGCCCTCCATATAGGTGGGTTCTGCATCTTTGGATTCAACCAACCACAGATCAAAAGTATTTTTTAAAAAAAATTTGGAAATTTCCCCAAAGCAAAACTTGAATTTGCTGCATGCTGGCAACTATTCACATACCGTTTACATTGTATTAGGTATTATAAGTAATCTAGAGATGATTTAAACTGTATAGGAGGATGTGCTTAGGTTACATGCAAATACTAACCCACTTTAGATAAGGGACTTGAGCAACAGGGATTCTGGTATCCAGAGGGTCCCTTGAACCGATCCCCCATAGACAGAGAGGGAAAACTGTATGTTCTTCAGGAAATCCCATTAGAACTCCCCACAACCCCACACCCATTGCTTCATTCCTTAATATTCCTGGAATAACCTTTCATGAACTGTTTTTAGTCATTTTAATTTAATCCATAGTTTCTTCCTCTATGAGGGCAGAGTACTGACAAAATGGTCCATTTTCAATTGTTATTACTTGTTCACTTGGCCTGTGGGAAACCCACTCATCCTTTCTTTCCATGTCAAAACTGTGAAAGTCCGGACTCTGTCCTTCTAAACTGACATTTCTGTGATTCTCTTCCTTATCCCCCAACTCAAAAGACAAACAAAACAACAACAACAACAACAAAGAAACCCATGGTATCCATCAGCCACTATTCTGAATACGCAGTTTTCTGTTCAAGGCCTGTGCGGCTCATCTCTCCTCCCAGGAAATCTTATTCTGTACTAGTTGTTTTCTTGGCTTTCCCATATCTTGGCCTAAGAGAACAGCAACAGTCTTGCCTAGGATGACAATACATGACTCTCCTAGTTAACCTACTTCAAAGCACCTTTTTAAAATAGTTCTCTTCTTTTTTCACAAAATGGTGATGGGTGATGGAGTCATGGTCTGTGGACCATTTTGAGCATCTCTTAGTAAATGCTGTAAAATACACCATTTAACTTTCTGGTACCTGTCTCTAGAATACGGGAGAAATTAGAGTTTGTTAATCTCAGTTTTGGATCTCTACCCAAAATTCTGAGGCAATATACAATATCTCCTTTTATATATATACTTTTTTTAACAGAAAATCACACTTTTAATTTTTTTTAAATAATTTTAAATTACGCAGAACAACTTTTTAGAAGCTCTCTGTCCTTCTATACAATAAGATGGCCATCATTTTCCTCTGCAGTGTAAACCATCTCTTGGAGTAGCGATTCCTCATGGTCTGGAAGGGACCGCTTCAGGCCATGTGAAAGTACTCACCTCAAGGCTACAACTGATTGGATCAAGGTGAATTAATCTGTAGGCTAGACTGAGAAAATCAGATTCTTTTTCTTAGTAATTTAAATTAAGAGATACTGAGACCAAGTCAGTCAGTCTGATGTATGAGGTATGAAACACATGAATGCAACTTCAGGTAGAGTTAGAGCCACAGGAAATGCTAGAATTTTGTATGAGAAAACATGTATAGAAAAGGAGAGATCAAACAATCTAAATGCCCATCAGTGGATGAACAAATAAAAAAAATGTGGTACACACACACATACAACTGAATATTATTCAGCCATAAAATAAGGAAATCCTGCCCTTTGAGACAACATAAACAGACCTTGAGGGCATTTTGCTAAGTGAAAAAAGTCAGAGAAAGACAAATACTGTATGATCTCGCTTACACGTGTATGAAAAACTGAAATCATAGAAACAGAGGGTAGAATGGTGGTTACCAGGGGGGAAATGAGGAGATGTTGGTCAAAGGAAACAAACTTCCAATTATAAGATGAATAAGGTCTGGAGATCTAATGTACAGCATGGTGACTATAGTTAACAATTTTGTATTATATTCTTGAAAGTTGCTAAGAGAGTAGATCTTAAATGTTCTCACCACACAAACAAACTCTAATTATGTGAGGTGATGAATGTGTTAACTAACCTTATATTGGTAATCATTTTGCAGTATAAACATGTATCAAATCAGCATGTTGCACACGTTAAACTTACAAAATATATGTCAATTATATCTCAATAAGACTGGAAAAAGAAAAGAAAGAAAAGGCGAGATTAAAATCTACCCAAGAAAGTTATACAAAGAATGGAATTGCTTTATGAGTTTCTAGTTGCTGTCAGACCAGGCTTCACTTTTTGTACTTCGTTCTTCAAGATTCTCTATTCTTACAAAACAGCAGGGTCTCTTTTTATGCATGCCATATTGAAAGGGTTTATGTTTCTTGCAAGGAAATGAGGTCTAACAAAACACCTGTGAGCCAAATTTACCTAGTTTATCAATGTAAAAATGGGATTTGCAGCTTCTTTAATCCCCTCAACAACCTTATAAGAACGGCGGATGTTTTAAATGCATTTTACAGTTAAAGAAAAAATGGTACAAATAGTAATGGCCAAGTTCACAAAGCTAGTAAGAAAAATCTCAAGTTTGATTCCAACTATTTCTCTTCTGTATTAGTTTGCTAATGGTGTTTAACAGATTACCATGAATTTAGCATATTTAAACAACATGTGTTTATTATCTCACAGTCCTCTAGGTCAAAAGTCTGAGAATGGTGTGATAGGATTCTCTGCTCATAGTCTCAAAGGTTGATATCAAGTGTCAGCCAGGCTGAGTTGTCATCTGGAAGCTCTGGGGAAGAATCCACTTCCAAGCTCATTCAAGTTGTTGGTGGAATTCAGTTCCTTGCAATTGTAGGACTGAGGTCCCTGTTTCCTTGCTGGCTGTCAGCTAGGAGCTGTTTTTAGCTCCTCAGAGTCACCCACATTCATTGCCAATTGACCCCTCTATCTTCAGACTAGCAATGGTAAATCTTTCTTGTGTCAGACTCCTCTCACGCTCTGAATATTTTTGTTCAGGAAAAGCCTAGTGCCTTTTAAGAGTTCACCTGATTAAGTCAGGCCCACTAAGGACAATCTCCCTTTCTTAAATCTGATTTGGGACCTTAATTACATATGCAAAATCCCGTCATAGTAGAACCAAGATTAGTGTTATACTGAGTAACTAGAAAGAGATATGTGTACACTGCGGGGCGGGGAATCTTGGCGGTCATCTTTGAACATCGATCATGTTCCTTGCTCTACTTTGTTTAAGATTTAAATTCCAAAGACAGACCTGTTTAACCTAGCCTGGTCACAGGTTCACCTTTTGGCTAAGTGAAACTGAGACACCTTGATTAATACTGCTCACTGGACTGATTACAATGGAGGCAGTTATTTTCCAATGGATAATTGATATTTTCTTATTTAAAAAATAAAACTAAAATGCCATGGAGGAAAGAAAAAATGTCTTTGCATGTCCCCTGTGTTTTGAGTCTTGTTGTCTATGGAGAGAGATTGAAAAGAATCTTTATCTAAGGAAGGTAAGAAAACAGGAGTCCAAGGCAGAAGTTCCATTCCTTAATAGGGCCTGTAGCATCTTCTCTGTTGTCTCTCCAAGGTCAGAATCTGGGTATGACTGAACCATTTAACAGGTGTAAAAGGAAATGCCCAACCAAAGTACAAGAAAGCTAAAGAGATTTAGTGTTCCTATGGAGGTGTATAGAAAGATGTCTTTACTGAGATGAATGCAAAACTAGATTGTCAGCATAAGCAGAATTTTTAAAATGCAGAATGTGAAAAATGTATTCAGCCAGTGTTACTGAAATGTTCCCTGGAGAAAGGAATAGTCATGTTAATTAGAAAAAATGGACATGTACAGGTATGAAGTTTGGACAATTTAATTTAGAACATCCTTTAAAATAAAGGTGGGTACTCTCCCTTTGATCTTTGTGCTTCTTGGACAATAATGAAGCACAATCCTAGAGTGCCCTTAACATGACCCTAGGTGATGAGGTTCACAGTTTATAAAAATTCCTTAATGCCAATGAAAATACTGAGACCAACAACCTAAGATCTGATTTCGCAAAATTACTGCCCGTAATATTTCTAATTCTATGCCAATTTCTAATTTTAAGTGTTAGACTGTTTATATATTCTTTGCCTCTGGTTAAACAGCCATTTGGAAAGAAGAGTATTATTATTAAATTTCTGGAAGAAAAATTTGTACAAGAGCCTTTTAAGAATTCATATAGCACTCCCTGGGATCTGTCCTCTGAAGCCTGAGTCTCAGCTCCCAGCCCCCACCCACCATGGTGGTGAGCAGACAAGCATCTCAGACTGGCTTCTAAGGGGAGAGAAGGGGGCCACCAGCCAAAAACTCCAGGCAGTTTCTGGAAGCCAGAGAAGGCAAGGAAATGAATTCTCCCCCTAGCCTCTAGAAAGGAACACAGCCCTTCTGACATCTTGAGGTTTGTCCAATGAGACTCATTTTGGAATTCTGGACTCCAGACTCTGTGTGGCTGAGATAGTCCTGGTGCTCCGGCCAGGTGTCAGGCCTGAGTCTCAGAGGTGGGAGAGCCAAGTACAGGATATTGGGTCACCAGAGTCCTCCTGGCCCCAAGTAATATCAATCGGCCAGAGCTCTCCAAGAGATCTCTGTCTGAACGCTAAGACCCAGCTCCACTCAACGACCAGCAAGCTACAGTGCTGGACAGCCCATGCCAAACGACTAGCAAGACAGGAACACAACCCCACCCATTAGCAGAGAGGCTGCCTAAAATCATAATAAGTTCACAGACACCCCAAAACACACCACTGGATGTGGTCATACCCACCAGAAAGACAAGATCCAGCCTCATCCACCAAAACACAGGCACCAGTCCCCTCCACCAGGAAGCCTACACAACCCAGTGAACCAACCTTACCCACTGGGGGCAGATACCCAAAACAACAGGAACTACAAACTTGCAGCCAGCGAAAAGGAGACCCCAAACACAGTAAGTTAAACAAAATGAGAAAACAGAGAAATAGACAGCAGATGATGGAGCAAGGAAAAAACCCACCAGACCAAACAAATGAAGAGGAAATAGGCAGTCTACCTGAAAAAGAACTCAGACTAATGATAGTAAAGATGATCCAAAATCTTGGGAATAGAATGGAGAAAATACAAGAAACGTTTGACAAGGACCTAGAAGAACTAAAGAGCAAACAAACAATGATGAACAACACAATAAATGAAATAGAAAATTCTCTAGACGGAATCAATAGCAGAATAACTGACACAGAAGAACGGATAAGTGACCTGGAAGATAAAATAGTGGAAATAACTACCACAGAGCAGAATAAAGAAAAAGAATGAAAAGAATTGAGGACCGTCTAAGAGACCTCTGGGACAACATAAAACACACTAACATTCGAATTATATGGGTCCCAGAAGAAGAGAAAAAGAAGGGGTCTGAGAAAATCTTTGAAGAGATGATACTGGAAAACTTCCCTAATGTGGGAAAGGTAATAGTCAATCAAGTCCAGGAAGTGCAGAGAGTCCCATACAGGATAAATCCACAGAGAAACATGCCAAGGGACATTAATCAAACTATCAAAAATTAAATACAAAGAAAAAATACTAAAAGCAGCAAGGGAAGAGCAACAAATCACATACAAGGGAATCCCCATCAGGTTAACAGCTGATCTTTCAACAGACACACTGCAAGCCAGAAGGGTGGGGCAGGAAGTATTTACAGTGATGAAAGGGAAAAACCTACAACCAAGATTACTCTACCTAGAAAGGATCTCATTCAGATTTGATGGAGAAATTAAAACCTTAACAGACAAGCAAAAGCTAAGAGAATTCAGCACCACCAAACCAGCTTTACAACAAATGGTTAAGGATTTCTCTAGGCAGGAAACACAAGAGAAGGAAAAGACTTACAATAAGAAACCGAAAACAATAAAGAAAATGGTAATAGGAACATATATATTGATAATTACCTTAAATGTAAATTGATTAAATGCTCCCACCAAAAGACACAGACTGGCTGAACAGATACAATAACAAGACCCTAATCAATGCTGTCTACAGGAGACCCACTTCAGACCTAGGGGCACATACAGACTGAAAATGAGGGCATGGAAAAAGATATTCCATGCAAATGGAAATCAGAAGAAAACTGGAGTAGCAATTCTCATATCAGACAAAATAGACTTTAAAATAAAGACTATTACAAGAGACAAAGAAGGACACTACAGAATGATCAAGGAATCAATCGAAGAAGAAGATATAAAAATTATATATATTTATTCACCCAATAGGAGCACCTCAATACATAAGGCAATTGCTAACAGCCGTAAAAGGGGAAATTGACAGTACCACAATCATAGTAGGGGACTTTAACACCCCACTTTCACCAATGGACAGATCATCCAAAATGAAAATAAATAAGGAAACAAGGGCTTTAACTGACACATTAAACAAGATGGATTTAATTGATATTTATAGGACATTCCATCCAAAAACAACAGAATACACTTCTCAAGTGCTCATGGAACATGCTCCAGGATAGATCATATCTTGGGTCACAAATCAAGTCTTGGTAAATTTAAGAAAATTGAAATTGTATCAAGTATCATTTCTGACCACAATGCTATGAGACTAGATATCAATTGCAGGGATAAACACTGTAAAAAATACAAACACATGGAGGCTAAACAATACACTACTAAATAAGCAGGAGGTCACTGAAGAAAACAAAGAGGAAATAAAAAATATCTTGAATAAAATGACAATGAAAACACGACGGCCCAAAACCTATGGGATGCAGCAAAAGCAGTTCTAAGAGGGAAGTTTATAGCTATACAATCCTACCTCAAAGAACAAGATACATCTCAAATAAACAACCTAACCTTACCCCTATAGAAATTAGAGAAAGAAGAATAAAAAAACCCCAAATTTAGCAGAAGGAAAGAAATCATAAAGATAGGATCAGAAATAAATGAAAAAGAAATGAAGGAAACGATAGCAAAGATCAGTAAAACTAAAAGCTGGTTCTTTGAGAAGATAGACAAAATTGATAAACCATTAGCCAGACTCATCAAGAAAATAAGGGAGAAGACTCAAAATAACAGAATTAGAAGTGAAAAAGGAGAAGTAGCAACTGACATTGCAGAAATACAAAGGATCATGAGAGATTACTACAAGCAACAATATGCCAATAAAAAGGACAACCCCAAAGAAATGGACAAATTCTTAGAAGAGCACAACCTTCCAAGACTGAACCAGGAAGAAATAGAAAATATAAACAGACCAATCACAAGCACTGAAATGGAAACTGTGATTAAAAATCTTCCAACAAAAAAACGCCCAGGACCAGGTGGCTTCACAGGCGAATTCTATCAAACATCTAGAGAAAGAGCTAACACCTATACTTCTCAAAGTCTTCCAAAATATAGCAGAGGGAGGAACACTCCCAAACTCATTTTACAAGGCCACCATCACCCTGATACCAAAACCAGAAAAAGATGTCACAAAGAAAGAAAACTACAGGCCAATATCACTGATGAACATAGATGCAAAAATCCTCAACAAAATACTAGCAAATGGAATCCAGCAGCACATTAAAAGGATCATAGACCATGATCAAGTGGGGTTTATCCCAGGAATGCAAGGATTCTTTAATATATGCAAATCAATCAATGTGATACACCATATTAAAAAATTGAATAAAAACCATATGATCATCTCAATAGATGCAGAAAAAGCTTTTGACAAAATTCAACACCCATTTACGATAAAAACCCTCCAGAAAGTAGGCATAGAGGGAATTTACCTCAACATATTAAAGACCATATATGACAAACCCACAGCCAACATTGTTCTCAACGGTGAAAAACTGAAACCATTTCCTCTAAAATTGGGAACAAGACAAGGTTGCCCACTCTCACCACTGTTATTCAACATAGTTTTGGAAGTTTTAGCTACAGCAATCAGAGAAGAAAAAAATAAAAGGAATCCAAATTGGAAAAGAAGTAAAACTGTCACTGCTTGCAGATGACAGGATACTATACATTGAGAATCCTAAATATGCTACCAGAAATCTACTAGACTAATCAATGAATTTGGTAAAGTAGCAAGATACAAAATTAATGCACAGAAATCTCTTGCATACCTGTACACTAATGACGAAAAATCTAAGAGAGAAATTAAGGAAACACTCCCAATTACCATTGCAACAAAAAGAATAAAATAAATAAGAATAAACCTACCTAAGGAGACAAAAGACCTGTATGCAGAAAACTATAAGACACTAATGAAAGTAATTAAAGATGATACAGATGGAGAGATATACCATGTTCTTAGATTGGAAGAATGAACACTGTGAAAATGACTCTACTACCCAAAGGAATCTACAGATTCAATGCAATCCCTATCCAACTACCAATGGCATTTTTAACAGAACTAGAACAAAAAATTTCACAATTTGTATGGAAACACACAAGACCCCAGATAGCCAAAGCAATGTTGAGAAAGAAAAATGGAGCTGTAGGAATCAGGCTCCCTGACTTCAGACTATACTACAAAGGTACAGTAATCAAGACAGAATGGTACTGGCACAGAAAAGGAAATAAAGATGAGTGGAACAGGAAAGAAAGCCCAGAGATAAACCCACAACATATGGTCACCTTATCTTTGATAAAGGAGGCAAGAATATACAATGGAGAAAAGACAGCCTCTTCAATAAGTGGTGCTGGGAAACTGGACAGCTACATGTAAAAGAATGCAATTAGAACACTCCCTAACACGATACTCAAAAATAAACTCAAAATGGATTAAAGACCTAAATGTAAGGTCAGACACTATAAAACTCTTAGAGGAAAACATAGGCAGAACACTCTATGACATAAATCATGACAAGATCCTTTTTGACCCACCTCCTAGAGAAATGGAAATAAAAACGAAAATAAAGGGGACCTATTGAAACTTAAAAGCTTTTGCACAACAAAGGAAACCATAAGCAAGATGAAAAGACAACCCTCAGAATGGGAGAAAATATTTGCAAAGGAAGCAACTGACAAAGAATTATCTCCAAAATATACAAGCAGCTCATGCAGCTCAATATCAAATAAAGGAACAACCCAATCCAGAAATGGGCAGAAGACCTAACGAGACATTTCTCCAAAGAAGATATACAGATTGCCAGCAAACACATGAAAGGCTGCTCAACATCACTAATCATTAGAGAAATGCAAATCAAAACTACAATGAGGTATCACCTCACACCAGTCAGAATGGCCATCATCAAAATATCTACGAACAATAAACGCTGGGGAGGGTATGGAGAAAAGGGAACCCTCTTGCACTGTTGATGGGAATGTAAATTGATACAGCCACTATGGAGAACAGTATGGAGGTTCCTTAAAAAACTAAAAATAGCACTACCATATGACCCAGCAATCCCACTTCTGGGCATATACATTGAGAAAACCATAATTCAAAGTGAGACATATACCACAATGTTCATTGCAGCACTATTTACAATAGCCAGGACATGGAAGCAAGCTAAGTGTCCATCGACAGATGAATGGATGAAGAAGATGTAGCACATATATACAATGGAATATTACTCAGCCATAAAAAGAAACGAAATTGAGTTATTTGTAATGAGGTGGGTGGACCTAGAGTCTGTCATACAGAGTGAAGTAAGTCAGAAAGAGAAAAACAAATACTGTATGCTAACACATATATATGGAATCTAAAAAAAAAAATGGGTCTGAAAAACCTCGGGCCAGGGCAGGAATAAAGACGCAGATGTAGAGAATGGACTTGAGGACACAGGGAAGGGGAAGGGTAAGTTGGCAAGAAGTGAGAAAGTAGCCTTGACATATATACACTACTGAATATTAAATGGATAGCTAGTGGGAAGCAGCCACATAACACAAGGAGATCAGCTTGGTGCTTTGTGACCACCTAGAGGGGTGGGTTAGGGAGGGTGGGAGGGAGATGTAAGAGGGAGGGGATATGGGCATATATGTATACATATAGCTGATTCAGTTTGTTATACAGCAGAAACTAGCACAACAATGTAAAGAATTGTACTCCAATAAAGACGTTAAATTCCATATATATGTGTTAGCATATGGTATTTGTTTTACTTTTTCTGACTTACTTCACTCTGTATGGCAGACTCTAGGTCCATCCACCTCACTACAAATAACTCAATTCTGTTTCTCTTTATGGCTGAGTAATATTTCATTGTATATTAAAAAAAAAGATGTTAAATCAAACAAAAGAAAAAAAAGAATTCATAAAATGGAAGACTATAATCTCTTCCTTTTTGGTACTGAATAACTCAGAAATATGCACAAGTAAAGCAATGAGTGAATATTTAGTCTTGGTTTAATTAACTATAATTGAATCAATTTTAAATAACTAACAAAGCTATCCACTTTTGTATAATGATATAAAATTTATACAGTAATGAAGTTGGGCATTGAGGTAAATTAGTCATTATTGCCTTCTGAAGATAGCATGTTGTATTAGGAACCAAATCTCCAGAATTCATTTCAATGTGCATTTGTAGAGCTGTTTCATTAACTGAAATACATTTTAAAGTTGCTTTTTAAAAGAATTATTTGGTCAGCTGTGATGTTTATAGCAATTGGAAATCATCACTTCATCCTTCCAAGAAAAAAGTTTTACAAATTGAAAATTAATAATTTTCCTTAGAATCTCAAGAGAATTGAGTTTACAGGGAAAACCATCACCCCAAAATATAGAGAGATGAGTGAATATTGAAAATCACTGCTGAGACCTGCTTACCTGGAGCAGAAGCCACTGATCCAAAAAACGTAGGAACACATATTTGGTAATTTTGATGAATTGTTGGAGACTAAGACTGGACTAGCTGGAATGTGAGAAACTCTGGGGGCTGCAGGCTTATTCTTAGGGAATTCTCCCACCCTTGGTTTCCCCCACCCCTACCCAGGAACACTACATGCTCCAGATTCTCACAGTAAAGACCTCAGAAGATCCCTCCTTCTGCTCATCAGAACTGGACTCACATAAAGTACTGACGTTGGAATGATCACATATGGAATTTATAGAAAACTGGGCTCCAGTGGAAAAAATAAAATGAAAAGATAGGTAGTATATGCAAAGAATCTCTTAAAAAGAATGGAGAGAAATGCTAGAAATAAACATCATAAGAGAAATAGGGAAGAATCAAGTGAGTTTAAAAATTGGGCAAAAGATAATCCCCAATCTGAAATGCAAAGAGGGAAAAAGAATGCAAAAAAACCAAACTAACACCTAAGAACTGTGGGAAAATATCAAAAAGGTTTAGCATGCATGTAATTGGAATACATAGATTAGAAGAAAGAGAAAACAGAGAAGAAGAAATATTAAAGTTATAATGGCCAAGGACTTTCCAAAGTTAATAATGGCCAACAAACCACAGATCCAGGATGCTCAGAGAACACAAAAACAACAAACAACAACAAAACCCCCACATTTGGACATATTTATTTGAACTGTAGAAAACCAAAGACAAAGAAAAAAATATGGGAAAAGAAAAAAAACCCTTACCTATTGACAGGAAAAAAGATAAGAATTATAGTAATTTCTCAACAGAATCCATGCAAACAAAAAGAGAATGAAGTGAAATATTTAAAGTGTTGAAAGAAAAAAATATCCACCAATGTAGAATTTTCTATCTAGTGGAGTTATCTTTCAGAAGTAAAGGAGAAATAAATAAAGACTTTCTCAGACTAACAAAAAGTGAAGGAATTCAACACTTAGCAGACCTGCTTTGAAAAAATGTTAAAAGAAGTCCTTCAGGGACTTCCCTGCTGGCACAGTGGTTAAGAATCCACCTGCCAGTGCAGGGGACATGGGGTCGATCCCTGGTCCGGGAAGATCCCACATGCTGCAGAGCAACTAAGCCCTTGCACCACAACTACTGAGCCTGCGCTCTAGAGCCCGCAAGACACAACTACTGAAGCCCATGTGCCTAGAGCCCATGCTCCGCAACAAGAGAAGCCACCACAGTGAGAAGCCCGGGCACCGCAACGAAGAATAGCCCCCTCTCGTCGCAACTAGAGAAAGCCTGCGCAGCAGTGAAGACCCAATGCAGCCAAAAATAAATAAATAAACTTATTAAAAAAAAAAAGTCCTTCAGGCAGAAGTAAAATGATATAGGTCAGAAAATTGGATCTAAGTAAAGAAATTAAGAGCACTTGAGAGGGAATGAAAGGTTAAAATCTTTTATTTTTCTTATTCTGAATTTATCTAATTATAGCTGCTTAAATAACAATAGTAGAAAAGTATTGGGTGAATATAGCAATTGGATAAGTGAAATGAGTGACAGCAGTGTCACATGGGATGGGAGGGAGGAAATGGAAATACTCTGTTATAAGGTACTTACACTACATATGGAGTGGTATAGTGCTATTTGTTGGTGGGCATAGATTAGTCCAAAATGTTTATCATATACTGTTGTCAGAGTGGAACAAAAAAATTAACAAAAACAAGATCCAATTATATGCCGTCCATATGAACTCACTTTAAATAAAAAGACCCACATAGGTTAAAGTTACAGGGATAGAGAAAGATATATCATGCTAACACCAATCAATAGAAAGGTGGGGTGCCTATATTAATTTTTAAACAAAACAGTCTTCAGAATAAGCAGGATTATCAGGGATAAAGAAGGGCATTACATAATGTAAAGGGTCCATTTCTCCAAGAAAGCATGATGATTCCAAATATGTATGCATCTAACACCAGCATGTCAAAGTACATGAGGCAAAATGTGATAAAATGGAAAGAAGAATGAGACCGATTTTATATTATATTTGAAGATCAACACTCCTCTGTCAGTAATTGATACATCAAGCAGGCAAAAATCAATAAGGATGTGGATAATCTGAGCTGCACAATCAATCAACTTTATCTAATTGACATTTATAAAATACTTTTTCCAGCAACAGCAGAATACATATTCTTCTCAAGTTCCTGTGGAAAATTCCCCAGGATAGACCATAATCTTTGCCATTAAACATACTTTAACACATAAAATAGTAGAAATTGTATAAAGTATCTTCTCACACTGCAATGGACTCAACCTAAAAATCAATAGCAGAAAATAGCTGGAAAATACCCAAATATTTTTGAAATTATACAGCACATTTCTAAATAACTCAAGGGTCAAAGAAGAAGTTTCAAGAGAAATTTTAAAAATTTAACTAAAAGAAAATAAAAATACAACTTGTCAAAAACTGTGGGATGCAGCTAAAGCAGTGCTTAGAGGGAAATTTATGGCATATCTTAGAAAAGAAAAAAAGTCTAATATCAATAACCTAAGCATCCACCTTAGGAAATTAAGGAAAGAAGAGAATTAAGCTAAGGCAAGCAGAAGAAAGAACTATTAAAAATTAGAGCAAAAAGAAAAGTATCAGGTATAGAAGGTTTCTTTGTCTGTTTCTTCCCTGATAAATCCTACCAAACTTTAAGGAAGAAATTATACTAATTCTCTATAATCTTTTACAGAAAATAAAAACAGAAGAAATACCTCTTAATTTAAATAATTAGGCCAGCAGTATTCTAATATTAAATCCAAATGAAAACATAAGAAAATTATGTACCAATACTGTCATGAATATAAGAAGCAAAATATTAACAAATAGAATTCAGCAATATGTAAAAAGGATAATACATCTAGATTAAGTGGGGTTCTTAATTGCAGGCCTTCTTGTATAATCATAAATCAATCAATATAATTCATCATATTAGCAGAATGAATTTTAATAAATGATACAGGTGAACAACTTAGAAAGC
Source organism: Balaenoptera borealis (assembly GCF_965194805.1). NCBI lineage: Eukaryota > Metazoa > Chordata > Mammalia > Artiodactyla > Balaenopteridae > Balaenoptera > Balaenoptera borealis. The sequence goes on from NC_138865.1 coordinate 92,691,358, forward strand.
AAGAACTCTAACTTGTTTCTTTTGTGCTCTCAGTACCTAGCACAAGTCCTGGCACACAAGCAGTGTAATAAACATTTGTTAAGTTAATGAAAACTCTACATAAAATCTAGTCGTAGTTTTTCAGGCCCAGCCCCTGAGATTCCAATGCACAATGTCAAGACCAGGAGGAGAAGCTGAGGAAAACAGAAAGACTGGCTTGCCTGAAGCTGTTATAAGCTTATGGTTAGAGTTGGGCAAGAGCCCAGGGTGATGTTTCATTAAATTACTGAGCTGTTGGAATGGGCAGAGCACATCTGGAGGGAGCTAAGTGGTTAATTTCAATTCATGGACCCAGCCAAACTAAAATGCAGCTTGTTCACCAAACCATCCCCTTTTTCCCTGTTTTTCTCTGGATCGATCCCAGCTCTAATTAAAATGTAATATTCTCCTTACAAAATAATTATATCAATAGATGCAGGAAAAATATTAAAGAAAAACACCATTCATAATAAAATTATTGAAAAACTAGGACTATAAGAGAACTTCCTTAACCTAATAAAGGAAGTGTCAAAATCTACAGCTAACATCATACTTAATGGTGACATGATGACTACCTACCCCCTGCATTTGTGATCAGGGCAAGAATACCCTCCGTCACCACTCCTATTCACCATAATACTGGAAGAACTACCTAATTGCAGAAAGATAAGAAAAATAATTATAAAGATTGGAAGGGAAGAAATAAAAGTGTCTTTACTTGTAGACGACATGATTGTCCGTGTAGAAAACCCTGAAGACTACAGGAAAATAAAAACAAAAACAATTTCTGGAACTAAGTATAGCAAGGTTGTAGGATATCATGTCAATATACAAAGATCAATTGCTTTCCTGTAAGCCAGTAATGAACATTTGGAAATTAGAATACAAAAATATGGTTTATAAAGTTACCAAAAAACAAAGTACTTTTTTATGAATCAAAGTAAATATGTGTAGGATCTGTATGTAGAAAACTACAAAACAAAATGATAAAAAATAATAATAAAAGAAAAGAACTAAGTACATAGAGAGCAATTGCATGTTCAGAGACTGGAAAATTCAATATTGTTCATACAATAATTCCTTGCAAATTTGATCTGTAGGTTCAGCACAGTCTCAATCAGAATTCCAGAAAGCTGTTTTGTAGCCTTGGACAGACTGATTCTAAAATTTATATGGAAAGACAAAGGTTCTAGAATAGCAACGTGCCACTGAAGAACAGCATAGCTGGAGTACTCAGAATACTTGATTTCAAAGCTTCCTAAAAAGCTACAGTAATTAAGACTTTGTGGTATTGGTGAAATAATAGGAACACTGATCAATGGAAGAGAATAGACAGCCCAGCCCAGAAATAGAACCACTTCAAATAAAACTGATTTTTGACAAATGCACAAAAGCAATTCAACGGAGAAATGATGGTCTTTAAATAATTAATGCTGAAACAACTGGAAATCAATATGCATAAAACAAGGACCTAGACAGAGGGCCTGTACCTTACACAAAAATTAGCTAAAAATGGACCATAAACTTAAATGTAAAATGCAGATGGGAGCTTATAAACAAGCAAGGGAAGAAGCTAGAATGATCCACCTGATAATGGGTTAGAATTGGAGACATTAGTGCGAACTCATATTTAGCTTAATATAGATACAAATGGATGCATATAGAACTATTTATAGATAAGTGTAAATAAAGGAAGTAACAGGGCAAGAATACCCTCTGAAGTTAAAATCAGAACTATGCCACATATAATTTATACCTATTGAATGGCAATTTCTAAGACTTTTTGAAACAAAACCGTGTATTGTTTTTAGAAAACCTTACATGAGAAATCTTTGACTATTTGAACGTATGGTCATCTGATAGATGTTGATGTCATCTGACAATTACAATCAAGATTTTTATCGTCAAAGTGAGCATATGAGTTAAATAATCTCCTTTGCAGAATGAAGCTTGAATAAGATATATTCTTATTTGGGCATGACTCATGTTACATAAGCAGTATAATAATAATTAGTAGTAACAAATTAATAAAAATAGTGAGATAATAGGATATTAAACAATTATTTGACAACTTATTTGATATCTGCATCCCATTAGATTATGAGCTACATATGCCAGGGAATTCTTTTTTAAACCAGTACATATTCAGAATCTAGCACACAGCCTGATAAATAGAGGGTGAGGGTACTCGATAATATTTGTCAAATAACTGAGTGAACATGATAGGTGTATTTTTCAGGGAAAAAATTAGATTGGTCTGTGGTAACAGTCCCCAGATCTCACTGGCTTAAAACAAACCCTTCACTAAATACTCATGATGAGTCCACTGCTGATTTGAGTAACACTTAAGGACCGTTGGCATCTGTGCAGTAATTCACCAGTGCAGATTGTTTAGCTATTGTAGCTTCATCACCTCAAATATGAGACCTTCTCCCTGATTATTATAGCAGGGGAAGTGAGGAGCTTAGAATTGTCCAGGGGCTTTTCATCACATTAGCCCAGAAGGAACACATGTTATTTCAGCTCACGTTTCATTGGTCAGAACTACTCACATGTTTCCCCTTAACTGCAAGGGGAGCTGGGAAACATGGAAAAGGAAATTAAATAGTTGGTTAGCATCATCACCTCTTTCTCCATAATTATTCGATAAAAGTTAGTTTAATGAATTAATGAGTAAATGATTATAATGAAGACAGAATAACTGAAGCATATGTTTATTATTTAGCCCTGTGTCTGGCAGTTGATATTACCAAACAAACGCCTACTACCTCCAGCTCTTTTATTTAATTACTCTAAGTAATTGGTTGTTTCCTATTAAGGTTGGTTTCTGGGTTACACAATCTTACATTTTTCTAGGTTCTAAATATTTTATTTCTTTTCACTTTACAAGTATATAATGATATTGACATCTGTCATTAATGTATAGCTGTCTTTAAAGACCCACTCTGCATAAATAATCTGTTTTAATGATGTTCACCTTTATCCTTCTTCATTCAAAGCTCATTGTGAAATGTAATAACATAGGAACCAAAGAGCATATGGGTTTCTTTGATGACCACATTTATAAGAGAAATTGTACTCTCTAATTTCATTCTTCAGGTTTCAGATCAGCTTAAAAGGAGACTTTGAAACTTGGCTTCTTAAAGTCTTTGAATATAAACCAATTTACATTTCTAGACAGAAAGTACCTGAAACACTCATTCCTTTAATAATTAAATTTTTGTAATGAAATCAAGCAATCAATCATGTTTCTTAAGAAGAAATAAAAGTAGTATCATAGAGAAGGGAAGAGAGCAGGTAAGATTTGTACACGTTGCAAAATGAAAGAAATGCTAATTGGCTGCTAGAACCAAAGTGAAGTCAGACTCATATATCCATGAAAAGGAAATCTAAACTTTCCTTTTTGATAGTATACCCAGCATATTAGGACAGGTAAATCCAGTATTGTACTTCTAAGTCTGAGGTCCCCAAATATTTGAGATTCTCTTAAGGGTAATAATGTTTATTTTCAGTATATCAAAAAAACTGATGGATATTATCACTTTCCCCTAAAATGATACAAGCCACCTGAATGAAATGACTTTTTTCGAATGTAGTCAGTGTAGTGACGTTGGTTGTCTTATGCTGAGTTTTACGGTAAATCACACTGACTGAAATTCCAAATCCTGGTTCAATCACTTACCTTGGTACCTTGGGCCAAATAATTTTTCTGATCTTCAGTTTCCTCATCTGTAAGTGGGGAACCTAACCATCACACACATCACAGTTTTAAGGATTAATGACATAACATATATAAGTGTCCAACATATTTGTCTTTGTCAGCTTGGGCGGCTATAAAAAAATATCATAGACTGGGTGGTTTAAACAAAAGACATTTACTTCTCATAGTCAAGGCTTTATCTCAACCTGATTACCTCTGAAGACTCTACCTCCAAATACCATCACGCAAGGGGTTAGCGCTTCAACATATGAATTTTGGGGAGACACAAACATTCAGTCTATATCAATATCCTAAGTGCTTACCTCATCATAAACTTTTTAATATTAAATTATAATTGATTTCTAACATTACATTGCAATCAATTATAATTGATTTATAACATTATATTAGTTTTATAACATTATATTAGTTTCATTAACATTACATAGTGATTCAGTATCTTAATACACTAATAAATGTATTAATAAGTAATAAGTGTAGTTACCATCCGTCACCATACAAAGTTATTACAATATTATTGATTATATTCCCTGTGTTGTACATTACATCCCTGTGACTTACTCATTTTATTACTGGTAGTTTGCACCTCTTAATTGTCTTCACCTATTTTGCCTGTCCACCCCCTCCTCTCTGGCAATCACCAGTTTGTTCTCTATATCTATGAGTCTGTTTCCATTTCGGTTTTGTTTGTTTGTTAGTTTATTTGTTTTTTAGATTCCACATATAAGTGAAATCATACAGTATTTGTCTTTCTTTGTTTAACTTATTTCACTTAGCATAATGTACTCTAGATCCATCCATGTTGTCCCAAATGGAAAGATTTCATTCCTTTATATGGCTGAGTAATATTTTATTTTATATATATATATGATATATATATATATATTATCACTTCTTCTTTATCCATTCATCATTGATGGACACTTAGGTTGCTTCCGTATCTTGGCTATTGTAAATAATGCTGCAATGAACATAGGAAGGTATATACATATATATATATATATATATACACACACACACATATATACATTTATATATATACACATATATACATAGAGATATATACATTTTTTCATATATATATGAAAAAAATATATCTTTTAGAATTAGTGTTTTCATTTTCTTCAGATAAATTCTCAGATGTGGAAATGTTGGATTATATGGTAGTTCTATTTTTTAATTTTTGAGGAACCTCCATACTGTTTTCCGTAGTGGCTGCACCAATTTACATTCCCACCAGTAGTACACAAGGGTTCGCTTTCCTTCATGCTCTTGCCAACGCTTGTTATTTCTTATCTCTTTGATAATAGCCATTCTGACAGGTGTGAGTCATTGTAAGATTTTAGTTGAAAAAATTAAAATTGAAGTTAATCCTTATAAACTATAATATTAAAGAGTTCAAAAGTCTGTAAATCCAGCTACTATAAGACCCAGTAGTTATGAAAAGTGGTTTTCCAGCCCCATAGGAAAAGTGATAATTCAATTGGATGGACCAAAAAGTAATTGACTACTTTCTTCAAAATAAAAGAACACTGTGAAATTGGAAAATTCAAGAAGGCAGGACATAAAATATTGCATAACCCTACAGTCCTCCAGAAAGAAAGGAAAAACAAAATAAAACAAGTGTGAAATTAGAGAGAGTGGCACGAAGGCCAGTGTCTTCTAGATTTGCCCAGTATGTATGTGCAGTAAGCATACTTAATATTTCTCATACTTATTATACAGTATTATTAAAATAATATTAACTTCTTAATATAGCATTTTAACTTATTTGTTGAATTTTTTAGATATACTTAGGCATATTGTGTGCTGGTATATATTATGTTAATACTCTTGAAACAGATTGCATATAGGGATAGTCTGGCACATAGTAGATGGGGAATAGGCATTTGTTTCTCAAGGATTTGTGTAATGATTTAATAATTGATGGTACTGCAGTTAATAAATATATTTTATTTAATTAGACATAAAAAAGAGTATGTGACATAATCCAGTTCATACCCACGGAAACTGACTGTAGAAGGACCACTTGTTTTGGTTTGCCCTCTCCTGGGGACCTGGAGACGGTGCAGGAAGAGAACAGTGCTGGTGGAGGGAAGGATTTTCACCACTGGATTTACGAAGCAAGTCAGAAAAGGGAACCCAGAGGTGGGTGCTGCTATAACAAAGTACCTGGAACTGCTATAACAAAGTACCACAAACTGGGTAGCTTAGAAAAACAGCCACTTATTGTCTCACAGTTCTGGAGACTAAGAGTCCAAAATCAAGTTTTTGGCAGGGCCACGCTCCCCAGGGCACTAGGGAAGGCCCTGTTTCAGGGCTCACTCCTAGCTTCTGGTAGCAACATCTGTTCCTTAGCGTGTAGATTGCCTTCTTCTTGCTGTGTCTCTGCATCATCTTCTCTTTTTGTGTGTCTGCCTCTTTTTGTGACTTTTCTGTTTTTTATAAAGACACCAGTCATACTAGTTTACGGGCCACCCTACCACAATATGACCTCATCTCAACTCTAATTGCATTGATAACAATGCTATTTCCAAATAAAGTCCCATTCTGAGGTTCTGGGAGTTAGGATTTCAACATACAAATATTAAGGGACACATTCAACCCGTAATAGTGGTTTTATGGTAACGGGGTTAAAAATTACAGGCAATAATTTAGAGCTGGAAGCATCTTTATCAATAATACAGTTCTCTTATTTTCTCTATGAGAAAACTAAGGCCAGTGTGATGAGGAAACTTTCCTGAAGTCATTTTATTTATATCAGAATTGGGCCACAATGAGGATATCCCTAATCTAGGTTATTTTCTATCATCATATACCATGCTAAACTCTGGCTCTTATGGATGTGGACGTGCATGTGTACGTCCTAAACAGGATCTCATTAGGAAATCCAAATAGGGTTATTGTTCAGCTGGAAGTAACTAAGTTAATACTACCAACCATCACAGGGTATGAAATAGACTGGAGCTGAAATAAATAAAACTCATAAATCTCTTCCTTCTACCATACGTCCCTCTTCATGTGGAGCATGATCAGGAAGAAGCATTTAATTACGGGACAGAAGAGAAATAAGTGAATGTTGTTAGATAGCCAAAGAAATTGCTCTTCACAAGGTACCAAGTATAGTCTCACTTCTGTATTGGCAAGAGCCCAGTTGATATAATCCATAGGGTCATACTTCCAGAGAACAGAGAAGGATGGAGAAGGAGTAAATTTCCTTTAAGGGACAAATGAGAAATATCCATCACAAAATTGAAAGAAGCAATAGTACTGAATTACTAGGAATAATGCTAGAGAAAGAAATATTCTTAGATAATGGAAATATATATATATATCATATTCATAAGTTACAAAATGGGTCACAAAATAGCATTTTATAATGAAAGTGAACATAGATAAATGGACTAGAGAACAAACAGTAATATTGGAATGAGAGGACAAATGGTTCTAGGGAAGGTATCTCAAAGGAGAAAAAAAAGAGAAAGAATGTGAACTGATAGACTGTATTCAGATGCATTGAGCAGTGATTTTCACTCTATGTAGAGAGACTTGGGATGAATTAAAGTGCCTTAAAAAAACACAAGTAGGAAAATAAGTATCTTTCTAGCCACAGTCCATCTCTAGACCCTGAGTCCTTCACTCACAGCATTACAGAGAGAGAAAGAGAGAGGACGAGCAAATAAAATTACTTTCAGGAAGGGCAAAGAGAGGATTGTCAAGAATTCTCTTAAAAAAAAAAACACCTTGATTCAATCTTCAGGGTAGAGATAGGGCATGGGAACGAAAAACTCACTAACTCACTTTAGTTAATCACGGATTAACTAAAGAGAGGTTCCTAACGAATTGGAATAAGTTTGGGAAGTCCTAAATTTACCTCAGATTTCATATATCACCTTAGCAGTCCTCTTGAATTATAACCTGCTAAGAATTATGTGCTATATCCATGTAGCCAGATAGGTAGTTTGTGTTGGCTCTGTCCTTCCATAATAAATGGAACTCTGTGTAAAGAAAGAAAACACAAACAAAAGGCTTAGTGTTTATTTTGGGGGCAGGGAAAAAGGGAAAAAGTGTTTATTTTTGGGTGCATTTCACTATACAAGCAGATTTGGAGATATCAGAAGGATAAAAGGTCAAATGGGTGGTGGCAGTTACTGAAAGCAAGTAATGAGACTGAGACTGAGTCTAAGGCAGTGGTGGTAGGGGAGAACAATGAGAGATTCAGCACAGACACGTTCTTTGACTCACATTTTCTCTAACACACTTTCTCTTTTCTAATGTTTTCTGTAAGTCACTTAAATATTTCTCCAGGATCAATTTTATTTCCTGAAGCCCTTTAGTGAAAACTTTTTTTCTTTTCTGTTCTGAAGCTTGATAATTCTTAGATTAAGAAGCTGCTTTCATTCCACCGTACGTACCTCATATTTTTTAAACTAAGTTTATAAAATACGTGCTCTTATCTATTTTCCTAGCACTGTTTGCACCTCCACTCTTTCATTGATTTTCAGAAGAGAAGTTATATGTAAGTCATTTCATTATTTTTCTTCCTTTTGGCATTAAGCCTTAGGAACTGTTTTTGCATTAATCTGAGAAAGAAGCTTCACACTTCATTTACTAACTACACAAAAAGAAGTTTTCATTTCCTACTGCTGAATATAAACCAACACAAATCCTCCGTTGGGGGTGAGAATCTTTTCGTTAATGCCCAGGAACATCTATGAAGCTTTCTATAAAAGTTTGAATATTAAACACAGGAATTTTATTTTGAAATTAAGAAACTTTTCTTTCTTACTATTTATTTTCAAAATCAAGCAGATTTATCTCTGCGTTTATCTATTACAATTTCTATGCTCATCCAAACACCAGCAGGTGCTAAAAAAATGTTTCTGCACTTCATTCACTCTGTATATTTTATTGCTTATTGTCTTATCACGTGTAAGGTATTGAGGAAACAGTGATGAAAGAAAGGAACATTGTTCCTATCCTCAAGAAGCTTGTGATCTTATTTTATTAATGTAATACCCAATAATATTATTTTTCCAACACAAAATTATTTACTTTATAGCTTTTATTTACTTGAAAGCATTGCCTCATTCCTTTGTATAATCCTAGGGCAAGTAAAACAGTTGTTTGATGGATATAATTCATGTTTTGGGTAGACTTTTTAACAGATTAACCACAAAGCTCAGGGTATGTGCAAAGGTGTTAATTTGAATCCCTCTCCTACAACATACATGTTTCTCAACCTTAACATTACTCAGGATACTGGCATATGCACTCTGGCAGGGTATGACACTCTGTCCTGTACCCCTATAAAAATACCTGAAGGACACAGAATATAGGTCTAATAATGAAATAAGTTTATAATCATAAACTTTAATGAAGAAATAACATAGGAACATGTAAATAAAGTTGGTTTCTAATTATTTTTAAAACATAAGCAGTAAAATCTTGTTATTTCTTAATGCAAGTAAGTTAAAAAACAAATTTCAAGTTGGGAAAACTATCTTCAGCTTATATGATAAAAAAATTAATGTATATTATACAGAAAAGCTCTTCCAAATCAATATTGTAAAGAAACAAGATGAAAAATGTATGTACAACAAATGCAAAATACTCAGCTTCAGTGCTAATTAATAGTTTGAATTTCACCAAAATATTTATTTTATAAGATTGCAAAAGCATTTTCATGATAATACCTAGTATTTGTTACTAAAAATTAAAGTACATATTTCCTTATACTGATGATGGTACTATAAACTGGTAAAAATGCTTTCTAGATATTAATTTGTCAATCTTCATCCAGGTTTAACAAGGTCATCTCATTTGTCCACCTCATTTCACTTCTAAAAGTTTACCCAGAATAATATTCAAACAGCTACATAAATATTTATGTTTGATGATGATCATAATAGTATTGTTATCTCTAATAATAGATAAATGTGAATCAAAAGCTCTTCTCAAATAACTGAACTTTAGATGGTGACATCTATTTGGGTATCTGTGAGGTCTGAGCATTAAGTAATAGGATCTTGGAATACACATGACCAGTGAAAGAAAGAAGTGAAGAAAAAAAAAAAAATAAGAAAATCAGGACATTTACTAAGAGAAAAAGGAATGGTTCTGGGGAGACAAGTTCTTCTCACCTCTGCTTTATCTAAAAAGTGGTCATTGTAATAGAACCTACCTAAAATAAGTGTTGTGAGGATTAAATGAGTTAATCAAATAAGTTTGCTTAGAGGAAGCTTAGTACATAGTAACTGCTACAAGTGTTGTTATTGTTTTATTACTATTATTAATAAAGGGGAAACTTTTACTTAGGTTAAATGACTTCAAAAAGCTCATCCAGATAGACTGAATTTGAAAAATTATTTTAAATCATACTTAGAGTAACATTGAGGGTTTTCTATGTGTATGTCTATGAGTTTTAGCAGTCCGTAGATTAATGTAAACAGCAACACAATAGGGACATAAAACAAGTTGTTTTTAATGCTGTTAGTTCTGGCTGATAATTTAAACAAACTTATGTATAGGAGCTGTTCAGATTCTCTTAGAAAGTCATCCTCTCTGTCTTTTCTTGCTTGCTTCTCTGTAAGATATCAAAAGAATGTGTAGAGAAGGGTGGGAGGGCTCATGTGATCTCCTAAAGAATAGAACGACTCTGGATCGTAGAGACCTATGTATTTTGGTCTCCTGAGAAATGTTCCATTTTTTGCCTGATTGCTGCTTATTCTACCTGCATTTGCTTCTGAAGTTTTTGGTGAAAAAAACTCAGAGCACAGAATCTCTTGGCTTGATCAGGGTCTAGGGATTACCCTTAGTTATCTTAACCTCACCTCTGCTCTAGCTGGTTGTGGGCCTTTGCACCTCTGCCACCTTTCCCGTGTTCCCAGAGTTTACCCCAGCTTCTTCTGTGGGGTCCACTTGCTCTTGCCTTGGCAGATTCCATGGCAGGCTATCTGGCTCTCAGATCAGTGCTCTGCTCCATGGCTAAATGAGCACAGCGCAGAGGACAACTAAAAGGTGATGTCTTTACAGGATGTTAAACAGGAAAGAAGGGCAAGACTCTTGTGCTCTCAGTAATATCCTATTTGTATGAATTACAGCCCTTTTTCTTGGTGAAGGGAAAAGCCAGACACAAAGCATAAATATTGCACTTTCTGATCCCTGACTATTTTTCCTTCCCACAATCCTTTTGGGTGAGAAGGGGCCCACTTCCCCCCTACTCAAAGCATTTGGTCCTCACTTATGTAAAATTTTGAGCCTTGCTCTTGACAGGTGTATTAGTGATCTGTTGCTACATAATGCTATTGCCACAACTTTAGCAGCATGAAACAACACATATTTATTATCTCACAGTTTTCGTGGTCAGGAGTTCAGCACAGATTAGCTGGGTCCTCTGAAAGGCTGCAATCAAGATGTCAACTAAGGCTTCAGTCTCATCTGAGGGTTGACTGGCTCACTCAGGTTGACATAATTCAGTTCATTACAGCTGTAAGACTGAGGGCTTTAGTTTCTTGCTGGCTGTTGGATGAAGGCTGCCTTTAGCTCCTAGAAACCATCCTCAGTTTCATTTCATGTGGAGTTTCCCAACATGGCCACTTGTCCCTTCAAAGCCAATAAAGGAGAGAGAGACTCCAGCAAGTTAGATGTTAATAATCCTATGTAATATAATTACATATTCATTTATACATAATTACATACATCCCATCATTTTTACCGTATTCTCTTTTCTAGAAGGAAGTCATAGGTCATGCTCACACTCAGGGAGCGGGACTCACACAAGTGCAGAACAGGAGGTAGGGAACATGCATACACATTTACTAAACACCAGAATATTTTAATAAATGCATAATCTCTGTATTTTGTGATTTTAAGTAAAAAAATATGGCTAGAAGTCCACGTACTTATTTTCTGTGTGCATGGAATTAAAATTAGCCAATTCCCTCTTGACTAAACCAGAGAAATGGGCTCCAGGTTTGCAAATTAAAGTTTATACTTTATAAACAAAATGTTTGGGTTTTTTTTGTTTTTTTTTTTGCCTTAAGTGTAATTTCTTGCTAGTCAGAGAATTTCTTCTTAGGGATTTTTGTTCATAATTTTATGGGTACATTTTTGGCACTACACATCTCAATTCAGTTGCATCTAGTTGAGGCTATGTGAATAGTTCAAGTCAATGGAATGTGGACAGAAGCAATGTATGTCACTTACAGGCCTTGGGGAAAAAGAATCCTCCACATATTCAGTCTACTCTTTTTTCTTCTATAGATGGTGACATCAAAAGACCGACAGAGTGTGGGTTCTGAATAACTGTATCGAGTAAAGCACTCCTACCCACCCATGCCTCATACACACCATATTGCACTGTGGAAGCAAGAGACCTTTATTGTGTTAAGGTCACTGAGATTTATTTGGGTATTGTTGGTTAAAATAGTTAGCCTGACCCAGACTAACACAAGTAAAAATTATTATTTCTTCAAGATGTGAGGAGAAGATCATCTAACAGTTTTTCAGATGATAAAGGGTTTTAATGTCATGGGTGAAGTATTTAGTTTTCTAGGTTAGGCAATTATTACAGACATTGCAGTATTTTGAAATATTGATTTATCAATGTTCCTTCTTTTGCCTTTGGCTAAATACAGCATAGAAAAAACAAAAACTTTTCAAAAATGGTGAAGAAGAAAAATAATTTCACCATCTTCTAGGTTTCGGAAAGTACAATTTAGAAGTACTTCTTTATGTTTACAAACGGTGACCAGGGATAAATAAATATACTCAGGTACTGTGTTGCTCAGATGAATGTTTCAAGTCTTTTTTTTTTTCTGTGAGGTCCTGAAGAGGTAATAAAATTGAAAATGAAACTTTTCCCCACAATTCCCATTTATATGCTCTATCAACGAGGTCACACTACCATTAATTATCTAGAAAATACTGTTCCCATAATGTCCATGGGGACTTACTCAACAACATGATAGATTTCACTGTCAGTGCATTGTTTCTCCTGTAATAGACTACATTTCCTTTCTTTAATTTTATCCTATTAGTGATGGTTCTTTCGCCTCCCCAAGCTTCTTTCCCCCTTGAACAATGATAAAGAAATCTTCCTTATTTAAAGTAACTAGCAAAGCTTAACTAGAACATACTCTCAGATGGTCCTCATTATAAGTAGATACTATGTATTGTTGATATGATGTTTGTGAATTATATAAAGTATGAATTCATGATTTATTACTCAATTTTCTTTATAGCTATGGAACTTTCATCCTGCAAAGTTTAAATCTGGGGACTAAAAAGGCAACACTTCAAAACTATATGAAGCTATGGTAACTTTCTTAAGGAATAATGTATACTCGAGAATGTTTATCTATCTTGTCCTTTCTATTGATATCGTAGAGGGCAGTGCAACTCTTATCCTTGTGGGAAGAGAGGAGGGCAAGTCCCCAGAGAATTAAGCGAAACACTTACAGAGATTGGAGTTGCCCCTGCAACTAGTATATCACTCACTTTACCTTCAGACTGATGGCCTCGGTGCTGTATGGAACCATAGTAGGGTAGTGTGGGAACTATTCAGAGAAATTGAAAACTTGATGTGTCCCCTGGAATTTGTCACCCATGTAGATTTGCTTCCTACCTGGATAATTTTGAAGGCAGAAGCCTTGCTAAATTATCCTGCAATGAAAGGCAATAGAAATGGAATAGGATAAGTTCAAGTTCCAGCTTTTGGTATAGCAAAGACACATGAGCTTTTAACTCCATAAAATGAACTTCACAATGAATCAAGAATAAATATGACCATTTTATTATTAGAAATCTCAGGTAAGGAATGAGGATTGGGTAGAGAATAGCAGAATGGTGATAATTGTTAAAGCTGGGTGATGAGTACTTGGAGTTTGTTTTACTCTTTTGTGTACTTTGTATACATTTGAATTTTCCAAAATCCAAAGTTTTTATAAAAGAGTGACATTATTTGCATGAAGAACTGAGTATTAGGCACAAAGCATGGCTCCAGGGAGTCCAGTGGTGATAGAAGTTAGATGCTAGATGATGGTGAGTTAACTTATAGGAATAGTAGTGGAGGTAGTAAGAAATGAATAGATGTATTTGTAATATATTTAGAAGTTAGAGCTAACAGTGTTTGATAATGAAATCTATGGAATGTGACTGAAAAAGAGCAGTTATGACTGTACATCTAAATTTTCTCTCAATTTCTGGTATTTAACACATTAGTGACCAGAGATGTATTATCACCACAGGCGTTAGTTTCTGCAAAAATCCTGTGGTCAATAATGTGTTAAAAATGAATTTATTAGTCTAGCAATATTTTCTCCTGGACTGTGGTGTTTCTCAAGGCCTATTGTTTGAGAATTAGAATTTACAAATAGACAGGTAAGATTAGCTGAAAGACTAAAATGTTTCTCCAAAATTGAAATTGTCCCATTTCAAAGAAGAGATGTGACCTTTTCAAATACAAACTGGTTTTACTACTCTCCTTAGCATTATTCATAGATAGCCCACAGATCATTAACAATAAGTATTATATAGCAATCTACTAACTGTTTATAACTGTTTATATACCAATATACTAACTGTGTATATATATTTCTTGCTTGATACATTTCAGGATAATTTATCTTTAAATAATAGTGATAATTATTATTATGGGCTCAGAGACAAGTCACACTGTGACGTTAACAACATCGAGTTGAGTAAAGGTGTGGGAGAAACCTGGGAACTGCCGTATTTATTGTCCCAAGGATGAGTAGGCATAAGTTCAAAGTGTGACATCTCTAAGGGGTATACGAACTCCAGTTTCATCTCAAGAGCTTCAGTCTACTGTTAGGAATTCAGTAGAAGTAGAAACATTGGGCAATTCTTGAATTAAATTGAACTAGCAGCATAGTGATTCTTTGCAATCAGAATATTGGAAATAGGATCACAATCAGTGGCAGGGATTATGGTAGGTTGAATCAGGCTTTCTTTAGGGGACCCCCCCCCCAGGCTATATCAACTTTAAAGGCAGGGCTCCAATTTATATGTGAGATACTTGATTTGATATTGGGAAACCAAAGTTTGAGCACAAAAACAACTCCTTAATGAGACTTTTATTGACTTCCCAGTCAAAATTACCCTGATCCCACCCTACTTCTCTAATATCATTGCTATTTCATTTTATTCGTAGCGTCTATCACAATTTGCAATGATCTCCTCTAGTTTATGTCCTTATTACTAGTTTCTTCTCCTTAGAATGTAAGCCCCTCAAAAGGAAAGATCTTCCTCACCTTGTTTACCTTTATATCACAACCATCTAATATAATTTCTGTTGCAGAGTAGGTAGTCTATAAATATTTTTAAGGTAGTATTAATTCAAAGATGAGCCCTCGTGGGCAGGAAAGAGTTAACAGCAGGATTGCAATCCATTCTCTCCCATTAGGAGAGTGTACATGGGAAAAACCAAAACAAAATAAACCAACAAAAAAATCACAAACAAAAACTAGGTGGGTGGCCAAATCTCCTTGAAAACATGGTATTGATAGGCCTCTTGACAGGCACATTAATGTTATTTGCTAGTGGGAGAGTGTGCATCTATGAAATGCTTTTAGCAAGATGTGCTTGGTCTATCTAGGTTTGCTTATGCTATATAATCCTGGAATCTCTGGATTTACAGGATATAGCTTCCTGGAGTATGTCACACAGTTCTCCAACTATTGGAGAATAAAAGGGAGATGTTTCAAGACCAAAATAACTCCCTTTCATGTAAGGGATATGGCTTCATACATCACTTAGAAGACAGAAAGCAGTCTAATGTGGCAAGAAAGGACCAGGACTGTAGCACTGGCAACACTGCGTCTCTCTCTGCTTTGCCTGTACCTCATGATTATACTTGAAGTAATTAGTAAAGCTTAGTACCGGGTAAGATCCCCTGTTCTTATGAGTCTAATCTAAAAGTCAACCATTTGTGCTATGACATCTACTGAACTGGGCATATAGTAGGAGTAAGAGGGAAGCTGCTGATCTGAGACTACTTATAAACTTAGTTTACATGAGGATTAGGGAATGAGTGGGGCTAAAGTTTACCTGTTGAAGAGAGAGCCTTTATCTGAGAGAGCCTGAGGAGTCTCCTGATTGTCATTTAAAATTATCCTTGCATATCCCCTCTTGTACAGTCCAGTTTAATTTCAAAATATTAATTAGGTTAGCTTCATAATTGTATTGTAAATTGGATATTGTCCAATTAGAGTTTTTATAATTATTTGACAAGTAGATAGCAAAGAGAGCTGGTAAACTCGTGAATAGGTCTCTGAAGATCAATATCTTATATAAGCATGAATTTCACCCTTTCTAGGAAAACAAATTCACACATTTCGCAGCATTAAATTTCACACATGAAGCACAAAACTGTATAATCTCATAGCACAAATTTGTCTTCAAATAAATGATTTTTTCTAAGCTTTCATTGGTCATTAAAAGGACTGTTATGCATATTTATGTTTTACAATGTACTTTCACAAATACTACCTCATTTGGTTATTACAACAATTATATGAGAGTAAATATTGTCCAACTTTCATTGATTAAAATACTGAATTTTTGAGTCCAGATATTTTGATTCTAAATTGAAGATTATTTCTGGTTTTTCAGCATTCCAGTTCAACCCTTCTTAACTTTAAGAGGAGTGCCCATGAATTCCTTTGAAGTCTGCATACTCTGGTTCAGAAATAATTCTAAATATATATAATGTGTTATGCAATAATTTATTCATAGACGTACTATTTCTAATAATAAAAAATAGAAATAATCTAAATGCAGAAATGACACATGGCTATAAGATAAGTTGCACTCATTAAATGATGTCTACGAACGTTGTAAAGCATAGGATAGATTATATGCATGTAACGATGAGAGAACTATGTAGAAAGCCATTTGTGCGTGTGTGTGTGTGTGTATAATTAAGTTAAAATAGACATAGAAAAAGGTAGGCAGAAAATAAAATATTAAACAGATTTGTCTCTTAGTGGTGAGATTATAAGTAATCTAATTTTTATCCTCATACTTTTTGAATTTTCAAATTTTCTACAATAAGTATAATTTCATAATTAGAAAAATATAGTTTATAAACATATGTAGGAATTTTACATTAGCATGCACACTGTTGTGGAAATTTCTACTCTTTCATCTTAATCAAATAATGGGTTATCAAATAAATGAAGTCCAGAGAAATATAGACTCACATCAACTCAGTGATATATCAGAGATGCTTTTTGTCTGGTTCACCAGGACATATATTCATATTGTAAAATTTAACTTAAAAAATAAGCTATTGAATGGTTTTCAGAATAACTACTGGAAATGTTATAAAATGGCATAAAAGAATGTTGAGTCTGGCATTTTAAAAATGTGGCTTATTAGCAATAAAACAACAGATCGGTGAAGGATACAAGCATATGCCTGTAGGCACCAAAGTTAAGCCAAATACATAAATCCTTATGGAGACTTAATGGAGAGTAATAGAAAAGAGCTGAGGGAAAAGAAACATGAAAGATGAGACTAGTGTGATATGTTTCAAATCAGCCTATAACAGTATAGCCAATGGAAAAAGGGAGACAAATGAAAACAAAATCTATGCAAAGGAAGAAGAAAGAAGTTGATAGACATTATACAATCTTAAACAGAAGAGGGTTCAAGCCCTTATGAGGTTTACTTCTGTAAGTGACTGTCCTACCTCTCTGTGAACAACTCCAGTGACAAAAATATCTCACCAGTCAAAGGTAGCTCTTTCCAGGTCTGTATGATCCTAACTATTGCGAGAGTTTTTCATTTTATTTTTGGTGATGTGTTTTGGTCAAACACCTTGTAAACTCTACACATAACCTCTTATTTCCCACTGTAATATTACATAGACTATGTCTAACACTCTTGTTTTAACCCTGTAGCTCTCCTGATATATAAATAAATATTTCTCTCTCACTTTTTTACCTTAAAAATTTCCAGCTCATTTAAGTAATTCTCACAGGTGCTTTTAAGGTTTCCACTACTCTGCCCTTTTCTGTCTGAATATTCTCTGGATTATAAAAGTCTGTCTGAAAATGCAATCCCTTGCTCTGGGCAAAAAAAAAAAAAAAAGTTCATGCATGAATATAGCACCTTGAGGTTGAAAGGAACTATGACTTCCCTCAGTCTCAATACTACAAGTTTATGGCAGTGTAGTCTGAGAGTCTGTTGGCATTTTGGACAATGATGTGACATGGTTTACTCATAATATCTTCTCTTGCCATTTAACATCCCTGTCTTTTTCACTCTTGTAGCAGCTAACTTGTATCTCTCCATGTTTTATTTTTGTGGTGACCAAAAACTTCCTCTTTACCAACTTGGTCTTCTGTATTAATTTGTAACACATTTTCTGTTCTGAATGTGAGAATCCTTGTGTCTCCTCATTGTATTTTTCAAGGAAGTTGCCTCCTATACATTTAAGCTTTCATACTAGCTCCCCATTTGGTAGGTAGTGTTCTCTATTTTCAAATAAGTAACAGATACAGCTTTTGGTAGCAAGGGATAAAAGTAATGCTCTGTAGAAATCATTAATTTGCTCCATTGATTATCAAGTGACTTTTGTGCTTATGATCCTGGACCCACCTGAGTAAACAAGTTAAGTTTTTCAGTTTGTCTACAAGAGTGTTCTGAGAGTTTTTTTCAAATGACTTCCTGAATTTCAGATATTCTACATTCACCATATTACCTGGTTTATTGTTCTGGTGTTCTTGAAAAAAAAAGGAAAGGAGGCTGCTCTGCTATGATGTGTTTCAGTGAATTCATGCTGGCTCCCAATTATCACAATGTCTCTTTCTAAAGCCTCCATTACCTTTCATTTGGAGATGTGTTTTATACATACACAAGGATCATATTACATTAATCTCACTTCCCTCTGCTTTAAAAAAAAAATCAGTATTACTTTTGATAGCTATAATTTTGGCATTTCTCTTATTCTTCAAAATTATGAGTAGTGTTAACAACTATTACCTATAAAACTTATAGTGTTTATTTATTTATCAATATCATCCTTTGCAATAAAACTTGTTTTTCTTCTCCTTTATATTTTATTTTATAATTGAGGAGATAAGCTCAAAAAGCTTGGCAAGAGACACCCAAATAAGCAGGGGAAATTAAAAACTTTCACCTGGTCTTCTGATCCAAATTCTGGGTGTTTTTCGCCTCAGGATATCTGACTTTCAATGGTCATTGTATGAGATTATCCACAAGTTACTAGAGCATCTAGAAAGGTATACATTGTCTTTTCACACGTACTAGATTTTCGGTTTTCAGGTTTTTCATCTGAAAAACACATCCCAGAAAAAGAGGAGAAAGGAAAAATATGGATATTAGGTAGGACAATACAATAATGGTTGCTAATTTTTATTGAGTGTTTATTACGTGGCACTATCTTAAGTGTTTCATACAAACTTACATGTTTTATCTTCACAACACCTCTATGAAGTAAATAATATTATTATCATCATCCACATTTATTATAAATATGGAAACTGAAGCACAGAGAAATTACATAATCTTCCCACGGTCAAATAGCTAGCAAGTGGCAGAATTTGAATTTCCACCCAAGCCGAATGTATTGCCCTGAGTCAGTAATACTGACTCCTAATAGTTACTGAACAATGCATTTAGTGAGCTTTTACTCATAACAACATAATTAAAGAAAAAAATATTTATTTACATGCAAAGATAAAGAGATATAGATATATAGATAGATATATGAATATATAGATACCCTTGCACATCTTCCATAAGAAAGCACAAGAAACTCTTGTTTAATGGGTACCCCTAGAGATGGGTCTGGCAGTCTAGAAAAGCACAGAGATTTTTTGTTTGAAAAAAAGTGACTCATTTTTGCACTTTTTAAATGTTTTACTATGTTCATTTACATCATTTAATGGTAACAAAAGAGAATTTGTTTGTAAAACATTGTTTTAAAAAGTCTCAATATGTCTAGTAATTACTCTATGAAAATTCAGAATAATTTCTGATGGAACAGTGAGATCTGTACAACCTCATGAAAACATTATTTTTGTTAAAATATTTAGCACTTTTTTTTCAGTCGCAGATATATGTATGACTATCTCTAGCCTTTCTTACCCGAAGTTCGAAATTAAATATTCATGTTCTCCAAAGGCTTCATTTACTTATATTTTAGTAATAGAATTATTTTTTGCTCCAAACTGAATCTTAAGTAGAATTTTTCTTGTTTGTTTATTTAGCTTCTTATTTTTTTTTCAGGAGATTAAATTGTAAGTAGCATAAGTGAAGGAATTATGATAGTATTAAGTAGAAAAAAATGTTCAAATATTTAGAATTTTGACAAATTTCCTCACACTATATAAGTTTCGTAATTGATATGAAGACTATATCATACACTTTTCCATTTTGCCAGATTTTCTGAAGGACACTCTTTAAGTTACGTTCCTTTTGCTGCTCTTTCAGCTTCAGTCATATCCTCTTCATGGTGTATGTGATCCAGGGTTATTAATTTCCACATAAACCTCTTGATATTCAGTGGCACTGAGTATCATATTTTATAGCTTCTTGATATTCAGTGGCACTCTGCCTCACTCCTAAGAACTCCATTCTCTGAATAGGCATTAACTTTCTATTCTGTTTTCCAACCATATATCTCATTTCATCAAATCATTGTGATACTCAAATTAACAAGATATACGTATATATGTATGTACATATATATAGATATGCATATCATATTTATATACAAATTAAAGAGATAAATATAATTTCTAGTGTTTGCAAAGGTGCAGCAGAATAGGTACCCTTATAAACTGCTAATTGTAAACTGATTAAAAATTTGTAGAGTGATTTTTGTCATATAACCTGTCACTTGTGAATTAACTGTATCATTCCTACATTGCTTGAGAGAAATCCTGCTCCCAGTATCAAGCCCATCATTCTGACACCTTAAGGAATGACTTATAAATCTGAATCATGTTCTTCCATACAAACGGATTTATCTTTTTACTTTTCCAAGTTTGTTTAATTGGAGGAAATATTAAAAGAGTCATTGATCACCCAATTCTTCCAGTTTTCTGAAAAATTCTTCTATCACCTTGCCCTTCACAGGCAGAGCAGAGCCCAGAAAACCCCTGGGCATTGCATGTGTGGGGTGGGGAAAGGTGAGGGGAATAGGGCATATTGGTTGCTTGTAAGTGCACGAAGACAGTAGCTATTACCAAAAGTAACATAGACAGCATTTGAATTCCAACTATTGAGCAATTTCAGAGAAATTGAAAATCTGCCAAATTGGTAAATTATCCTTGACACATGAAAGTCATCTTGTTGAAACAGACTGACTTGGGAAAGAGACACCACTAACTGGCAAACTAGGAGGGAAAATAAAATCTTCCTACGACCAAGTCAGTATAAGCTCATTCCCCGTAGCTGTTTTAGAGCATCTCTACTAATCTTTAGAAAGGAAGAGTCACAAGTTAAACACATCTATACATAAGTGTTAATTAGGTATCTATTACTATATCTACAATTCGGCCAATGTATAAATATATCACTGTTGCTCTGCCTATTTCCATGTCCTAACCATTTAGCAAACTGTATCTAGTTTATTCCTAAGAAGCTGACAGGGAGTCTTATCCAACCACTTCGCTTATCTTTACAATTCTCAAAGTCCAGAATACCTTCAAGTATTATTTTAGATAAACCTTAAAATAGGTCAACATGACTTATGACTGTTATCAAGATTCTTTAATCTAATATGGACAGACCACAGCTAGTGCTCCTCACTATAAAAAGCTCTATCTCCAACAGGAAGAAATTCCTTGGACATAGTCCCAGGCCGTGAATAAGTAACCACAAGAAGTAGTTTTGGACCCATCTCAATCATACACAGATCCCATGCCTTTGGAAGCCAATCAGCATCAAAATCACTACAGTAACAACGTTTCCAAAGCTGAAAGTCACCCTAGTTTTAGGAGACTTTTGCTTCTTTCTTTATTTTTCTGGCCACACTGCATGGCTTGTGGAATCTTAGTTCCCGACCAGGGATTGAACCTGCACCCTCGGGGGTGAAAGCATGGAGTCCTAACCACTGCACTGCCAGGGAATTCCCATTTTTTTGCTTCTTTAAATATGCTAATCTCTAACCTTGCTACTTCCATCCCTATATAGGATCAGTACTTGCATTATTTGGAGAGACTTGTTTTGAAATTACAACTCTTTCTTGTTTAGCAAGCAATCAATTTAGCTTTTCTTTGTTTCAGATATTGAAAGATGGTCTTTTTTTTTTTTTTTTTTTGACATTTCCTTACAAAATAAGGCATAAATAAGGCTAGTTTGCAGCAAGGCAAATCATACATTTACTTTAAAAAGAAAAGATTAAAACTAATTAATCAAATACTTTAACACATATTTGTGGGACAAAATATAGAAATATAAAATAAAAAATATTTAGAACTGAAAGACAATAGCAATAATACTAAAAATTTATGGTATCTTTCTCAAGTAGAGACTAAAAGGAGATGGACAGGCCTGAAAGAGTATATTAGCAAGAAGATTAAAAGTAAATGAGCTAAGTGTCCAACTCAAGAAAGTAGAAAGAGAAGTAAATAATAAAATCAAAGAAAGTAGAAAGAAATAATAAATAGAAGAATATATTAAAGTGAAAGTTAAGAAACAATATGGAGTATAAAAAAGACTAAGACTAGATAAACTTCTAGAAATATTGAACAGGAAAACAAGGTGATAAAAACAGAAAATATAAATAATGAAAAGGGAGCCTTTACAGATAAAAAGAAACCATAGTTATGTTTTAAATAACTTCATGACAATGAATTTAAAATTTAGATGAAATAAATTTTATCAAATTAATTCAAGACAAAGTGGAAAACCTTAAAAAGTCTATTACAATCCAATAAATTGCATAAATTTTATTTTTATATAGACTCCCAAGTAATATGTGATTAAAAAAATATCACCTGCATTGTTTTATAGGCAATATTTTATTTGTAGAAGTCCAATATAAATTTGACATCAAATTAGATAGGAACAGCATAAGAAAATTAATTTATGAATAAATAAATATTAATGCACATAATCTGTAAATGTACAAAGACTCCATCATGACAGTAGAGCTCATTACAGAAATGCAAAGATGGTTTAACACTAGATTACTATTAATGTAATTGACCATAGAGCAGAAAGAGAGGATGAGAGTGAAGCCCACTACATTCCCATGTTCTGTGTGGCAATGAACATATGTTTCTTGTGGGTTAAAAGAACATGAACTATCTAGGCAGTATTCCATGTAAAAGTTTTCTGCCCTGAGGAGTAAGAGGATTCCCATAGTGTTGTTTATTGGCTCTGGCTTTAGGTAAGACGGGTGAAAGATTTGGGTTTGATCTAGATTCTACAGGTCAAGAAATTGCACAGTGTTTGCCTGAAGGACACATGTCCATCAAGCCCTCCATAAAAGATCCAGTATTTGTAAGGCTGCCACACAGAGGTTTGCCAGCTACTCATT
The DNA here is from genome assembly GCF_965194805.1 of Balaenoptera borealis. NCBI lineage: Eukaryota > Metazoa > Chordata > Mammalia > Artiodactyla > Balaenopteridae > Balaenoptera > Balaenoptera borealis. The sequence continues at coordinate 92,714,640 of NC_138865.1, forward strand.
GTTATCCAGAGAAGCAGCAATAAGCAACAAAGAAAGAATGAACAACCACCACCACAAAGAGGGCTGTTAAGTAAAAACAAAAACAAAAACCCTTTGACTTTACTTCTCCCTCTTCCTCACCTCAAATCTCTAGAAAAGAAGGATTTAGAGGTAAGTATCTTATAGCCAGACATTGCCACCTAGATCCTCTACTCCTACAGTCAGTATCCCAGCTCTAAACTGGGGTGAAGGAAGAGAGGAGATGAGATTTAAATGGAGGTTGTGGTTAATGCTTTAAAGCAGAATTTATCTTTAAAATGAGAATTTATGAAACTCATGCAAGATATAATTAAGGAACTGAAAAGGGAGATTCAGCAGAACATGGGTGAAAGCAGTAACTGCAGAAAATTAAAACTATTTCTTGTTTCTATACATCTGAGTGGAGACTGCTCATTAAACTGGGTATATCCTAGAAAACTCACTTGTACATGTAAAAAAGGCATGTAAGGGATTTTCAATGCAGTATTTAAATGGTGGAAATCAGTACAATGTACATGCCCACTAATTGGGGTATTAACATGGATCTGAGTTATAAACATGGATACTAAGTTGTGTAAGGATGATTACAGTATGATTACATTTAAACTATATTTTCAAACCATACAATGGTACCTTCTTAAGCAGTTATATATGTGTTAATACATATATATATACTTACATATATGATAATATTATAAAATATGCATGAGGAGGATATTCATCATCTGTAGAATAGGGGAGGGAGGACATTCAAGAAACATAATGGAGTGAGGAGGCTTAGCAATATGTGTAATGTGTTATTTCTTTCAACAAAAAGGTCGAAGCAAATTTTGTATGACATTAACCTTTATTTTAGCTAGTATAATAGTATCTAGTGTACTATTTTTTCTGTAATTAAAATATTTTAAAATTTAAAAGTAATACAAATATCTTGACATACTTTGCTATAAAATTTAGTTGGCAGTATAATGTAGATTATGTTAATATTGATTTAGTTCTTTACTTCCCTTGGGAGAAAAGGAATCACTTTGAACTTATTTCAAGTGTTCCTTCTTATTGTCATTTGCATCTTCATGAGTGATTAAAAAAATCAGTTGTCTCTTTGTACTTCCTTTGGGAAGGCTAAGTGTCATTTTATTTTCCCTGAAAAGCTCTTCACTAAAACAAGATCCAACACATATGAATCACAATTTTTTATTCTTTTATTACCTCAGCCTGATGAACAACTGGGGCCCCTCCTATATACTAAACTAAGCTTATCTAGTTTTGATTCATTGTTTAGAGCAGGAAATTATTCCAGTCTTTTTTTTTTTTTTTTTTAAGATAAAGACCAATTTTTTTTTAAATTTAATTAATTAATTTATTTATTTTTGGCTGCGTTGGGTCTTCGTTTCTGTGCGAGGGCTTTCTCCAGTTGTGGCAAGCGGGGGCCACTCTTCATCGCAGTGCGCGGGCCTCTCACTATCGCGGCCTCTCTTGTTGCGGAGCACAGGCTCCAGACGCACAGGCTCAGTAGTTGTGGCTCACGGGCCTAGTTGCTCCGCGGCATGTGGGATCTTCCCAGACCAGGGCTCGAACCCGTGTCTCCTGCATTGGCAGGCAGATTCTCAACCACTGCGCCACCAGGGAAGCCCTATTCCAGTCTTTTAAAGGTACTGCAGTGTTAAGAATATGTTTCCTTGTGAAGGGTTAATGCACGGCACTGGACTCGTAAGCCATTTTTTCAAATCCTCTTTTCCTAAATAAAACTTCTGAGCATACTTCTCATTGGTGATAATGATCACAAGAACATGGAACCCACAGTCTATTTTATTAATCTTACCAAAGTAATCACATAGGTGACTGAATATCATATGAAATAAAACATTTTTCAAAGATATTTTTCCTGTGCATTATGCCTAAAAATATGTCACTCATCATGTCAATAAGATTTCCCCCTCTGCAGCATGAGCATTTTAGTTGAAATCTCTCTCACTCTTACAAGAGTAGTAGATATTCCTAATTGTATTTACTAAAAAAAGCCATTAACAACTGGAGTGATAATTTATTTTGGGATAAATCAGTGTCTTCACAAATTATTTCTACCAATATAAGAAGGATACAGAGACATTAGACAAGAATCTGGGAGGTACTTTTCATTAGCACAGTGCTGCCTGTGCCATTATTAAATCGTATGTGCATATCTGCACAAGAGTTAAAATGGTCTGCTCTATATTTCTCTGTGCCAAGTAACTTGAGCTCTATCTAAAGGTAAAAGAAATCCATAAATCTGTCAGGCAAGGATTTAAGTACATCATTTTGTTCTTCATGTAATCACACTTAAATGTAGCTTAATAGTATTTATAATGTATATATGTATACACGCATAACTATACATACATATGTCTACCAAATTCATCTGTATTATGTATAGTTGTTATACATATATAATATGCATATTATACATTTATATTTAATTATCAGCAGTCTCCTTCTGCTAGCATATAATTGCATTTTTAAATCACATTTCTGGTTGCACTTAACTTAAAATTGTATTGCATTTTGCTATTTCTGGCTTTTTATCTCTTATTCATCATTTCCCTATTGTGGTTATCGGCCCTTGACAGTGAAAATAAGATTCTTAGGTTCATGGAATCTTTATTATACAAAATGTGCATTAATGTCATTCTTATCTGCTAATGGCCTCCATAATCAGGAGAAGCAGTGAAAGGGAATGAAAATGATTATTTATTCACCAGCTTAGTAGAGCATATCACTAATGAACCATGAACACAGATTATCTGAACAAATTTCCAGGGTCAGGCGGGGTCCTATCTTTTGATTTTCTTGAAAATATGCATAATAATTATTTTCTATAGCATGCACAAAAAGAATATATCACATTTTCAAATCACATTTATTTTACCAAATTGGAAATATGTTAGACATTGAAATACAAAGAGTACAGTGCTTGATAAGTGAAAATACTATTCAAATTTATGATTCACTATAACATAATACATTTTCCACTTGCTGTGCAATGGCTAATTTAGACTCTCAAATTCCCAATACATCAGTCATTAATTTGAGAAGACTCGCTTTGCGTAATTGAGGTATTTAGAACTTTGGATTCAACAAATATTGGTTTAGTATGCCTGACATTTTGCCAGTTGCTGGGAACATAGAGATTAGTGAAACAGTCAATATCATCAAGGAATTCACTGTAGGAGAGACGGCATGTCAACAAACATGCAGGATTAAAAAAAAGTCTTTGATTATCTTTGTTAGGATTATTGAAAGTAATGTATAATAGCTCAAATTTTGCTTGCTCTAAAATCTTCCTATACTTATGCTGTGAAATGAGATTTCTTACTTAGCAATGCAATATTTTCATGTTGTCTGTGTGTGTGTATGTGTGTTCAGAAGTGGTAATTTACATAGATGATCATTAGTCCTCACTAAAAAGCTAAATACATCTTATATGTATTGTCACTTTCCTTCTTCAAAATTGCAGCTTCTTCATGCCATATCATTTTACTAGACTAGTCTCACTGCATATCTAGACCTCTAAGCCACCTTGCCTCACTCACTAAAGACACTTTTGTTTTTTGTATTTTTCCCCGTGGCGCAGCCTTTTATCCTCCATTCATGCTACGGCTTTTATCAGTGATTAAGCCATGATGACTGATCCTTCACTCCTGATTCTCCACCTCCTCACTTCCAACAAAGTTCTTCTTGAACTCTCTTCTACCGCTCATTTCTATGATTACACCCTACAGCCATAAGCATATCATTATGACCACTTCCATTTACACTTGACTTTAGCTGGTCTACTCCAAGATGTTTTGCCCTGATTTATACCTCCAAGTCATTGTGCCACCGACCTTTTCTACTATTCATCCTTCATCTTCTGTCTTTATTTTCCTTTTTATCCAATTTGGCTCACGTTCCATTATTACAACCAGTTTCTTGCAAGCACCCTGGACTGACTTTTTCCTGTCTCCCTTCATTTTCCCTATTTGGAAAAGCCCTAATTTGGTTGTTATCATCTTAAGGATTATTTCTTTTGAAACATCATTTCTTCATCCCTACTGAATTATTCCCATCAGTTTACCAACATACCTTATTTAAAACCAACAAAAAACCATTTTTTTTCATTGATCCTTCCATCCACCTCCAACTATTGTTCCATTTCTCTACTTCTTTTCACAAAAAATACCCTGAGAATAAGTTATGACCATTCTTATCTCATTTTCCTCACTTCTTATTCACTCTTCAACCTGTTCCATCTCCCTAAATTTTTTTTTAATTTTAATTTTATTTTTTTAAACATCTTTATTGGAGTATAATTGCTTTACAATGGCATGACAGTTTTTGCTGTATAACAAAGTGAATCAGCTATACATATACATATATCCCCATATCTCCTCCCTCTTGCCTCTCCCTCCCACCCCTCTAGGTGGTCACAAAGCACCAAGCTAATCTCCCTGTGCTATGAGGCTGCTTCCCACTAGCTATCTATTTTACATCCCTAAAGTTTTCACCCTCCTCTGCTATTGTTGAGATCACCAAGAACCTCCAATGATGCCAAATTCAATTATCATTTCTGTTTTTATCTACTTGCCTTATCAGTAGCATCCCACACAACTGGCTATTCATCTCTCCTTGAAATAACTCTCTCTGTTGAATCTCTTTCGATACATATGGTAAATTGACTCATTTAATATCTATACCAACATTCTTCCATATTACCTTCCTGTACTACAGTAGCTAAAAATTGTATTTCCCAAACTTCCATATATATAATACACAGATGTAAGGATTTATGTACTGCCAATGAAATGCACTAGTGAATCTGGAATTTGAAACTGATGGAGGGAGCAGAGCATAGAGCAAGAAGCACTCTTTCTGTTTGTGCAACATGACTGTATCTGGGTGTGGTTTTTTATCTCCAGATTGCGGGTAATAAGAGAGTAGGAACGGGGAGCCAGAAGTGGAGACGATGCCTATGTGTTTCACCAGATTTCTGCTTATGACGTGAAACTCTTCCCTTGATAGGAAACCTCAGTTACCTTGTTCTGGGAGTAATTTTTGTAAGACCAGCCCAACAATCAAATTTGTAAGCATCTAATTTCCTGTATTTAATCCCATTCTGCTTGACACTGATAGACTTCTGTTATTCGCAACTGAATTCTGATTGAAGCAGTTTCCGCAATATTTTTTCATTGTTCCCTTTATTTCTCTTGTTGCCACTTTAAAGTTGTCTCAGATGACAACTTTTCCTCTTCAACCTTAAACACTGAAGAACTCCAGCCACCGATCCTGAGAGCATTTATCTTCTTTAACTAAACATTCTTCCTGGATAATCTCATTTAGTCTCATGCTTTCTAATACCACCTGCATGCTGATGATGCCAGTCCCTTTTCATCTTCCAGTTGAAATGCTCTCTGAACTCTAGGTCTGTACATCAACCTTCTCACTTCATGTTATCAGCTGGCTCTCCAAGAGACATATTAAATATTCATTTTACAAAACGGGACACTTGATCTCCAATTACTACCTTTACTGCCCCATGCAAGTTATCTTTCCAGTTTTATCCATTTTGATAAATGGCATAGCAATCAACCCAAATATCTCAAAGTTTTATAGAGACTCTTACTTAATTCTCACAATAAACCTATGAGGGAGATGCTATTATTATTCCCATTACCCATATGAGGAAATTCAGAAATGTTATGTAACTTGTGGTGCATCATGTAGTTAATAAAATGTAGAGCCAGGAATCAAAATCAAACCTATTTTTTTATGTAGAGCTCCACTTTTAATGATTATACTGTTTCACTGTGCTGAAATCAAGGTCTCAGCAAAGCCACACTATTCTGGAAACTCTAGGAGAGAAGCCATTTCCTACTTTTACCAGCTTTTGGAGGCCACCAGCATTCCTTGGTTTGTAACTACATACTCTAGCCTTCAAGACCAGCATCTTCAAATCTTTCTTTGTTATCTCCTCTATGTCAGTCTACTCTCCCTCTGACTCGCTCTTACAGTGATACTTGTGAGTGTATTTAGGGTCCACCAGATAATTCAAGATAATTTTCCCATCTCAAAATCCTTAACTTAATCACATTTGCAAAGATTTTCCCCCCAATAAAGTAACATTTACAGGATCCAGGGATTAGGACCTAATATTTACAGGGGCCATTATTCAGGCTACTACAGATGGTTACCCAGGAATGAATATGTTTCCAATCTTAACAATGGAAAATAATTTACTGCTAGCCTAAATTGCAAGATGAAATACAATGACGAGAGGTAGAGAACAGTAAAGGCTATCATATCTTTGTGGAAAGGCCTCAGACACTGTCTGCAGTCTTTGTCTGATGAAATGAAGGTTAGCATATGTATCAGTCAGGTGAACTGTGTTATACTGTAGGAAAAAAAAAGTCTTTCTATATCATTAAACCCTGACCAGCTTACACAAACAAAGGTTTCCTCCCCTCTGGCATCCAGCCTGATGAAGAAGCCTCTGTCTGGATCAGGCTGGTGGTTCTGGAAATGGAAAAAAGAGAGCATGACTTACGGACTAGCTCTAAAATTTATTTCCAGAAGTGACACATTGTTCTCACATACATGATTTTAACAAGACTGGGGGTTTGATCCTTCTTCAGGAAGAGGCACCATGTATTTGAGAATAATAATATAGGCTAATTAATACATTGTTTAAATATATACTGTAAATATATAAATATATCAAACAAGTAACCAATAGAGGGAGTAACATTTGTGATACATATATGGAGAGAGAGAGAGGAAGAGAGAACCCAAATAGAAAGCCCCCATTTTTTAAAATGAGAAATTCTCAAAATAAAAACATTTTTTGGCCAGATTTACTCCAAGTAAATTTAGAGGCAAATATGTCAAATTCTACTTCTGGTAATATTTAATTTAATTACATATTTAAAAGCATTTATGTAAGTAATATGTAAATACAGATTTACTTTTCAACACTCAAATCTTATGAAACAATTTATTTTAAACTCTTTTTTTAAATCTCCCTTGACTTTATTTATTTATTTTTTAACATCTTTATTGGAGTATAATTGCTTTACAATGGTGTGTTACTTTGTGCTTTATAACAAAGTGAATCAGCTATACATATACATATATCCCCATATCTCCTCCCTCTTGCGTCTCCCTCCCACCCTCCCTATCCCACCCCTCTAGGTGGTCACAAAGCACCGAGCTGTGCTATGCGGCTGCTTCCCACTAGCTATTTTATATTTGGTAGTATATATAAGTCCATGCCACTCTCTCACTTCGTCCCAGCTTACGCTTCCCCCTCCCTGTGTCCTCAAGTCCATTCTCTATGTCTGTGTCTTTATTCCTGTCCTGCCCCTGGGTTCTGCAGAAACATTTTTTTTTTTTTTTTAGATTCCATAATATATGTGTTAGCATATGGTATTTGTTTTTCTCTTTCTGACTTACTTCACTCTGTATGACAGACTCTAGGTCCAGCCACCTCACTACAAATAACTCAATTTCATTTCTTTTTATGGCTGAGTAATATTCCCTTGTATATATGCGCCACATCTTCTTTATCCATTCATCTGTTGATGGACACTTAGGTTGCTTCCATGTCCTGGCTATTGTAAAGAGAGCTGCAATGAACATTGTGGCACAGGACACTTTTTGAATTATGGTTTTCTCAGGGTATATACCCAGTAGTGGGATTGCTGAGTCGTATGGTAGTTCTATTTTTAGTTTTTTAAGGCATCTCCATACTGTTCTCCATAGTGGCTCTATCAATTTACATTCCCACCAACAGTGCGAGAGGGTTCCCTTTTCTCCATACCCTCTCCAGCATTTATTGTTTGTATACTTTTTGATGATGGCCGTTCTGACTGGTGTGAGGTGATACTTCATTGTAGTTTCGATTTGCATTTCTCTAATGATGAGTGATGTTGAGCGTTCTTTCTTGTGTTTGTTGGCAATCTGTATATCTTCTTTGGAGAGATGTCTATTTAGGTCTTCTGCCCATTTTTGGATTGGTTTGTTTGTTTTTTGATATTGAGCTGTATGAGCTACTTGTAAATTTTGGAGACTAATCCTTTGTCAGTTGCTTCATTTGCAAATATTTTCTCCCATTCTGAGGGTTGTCTTTTTGTCTTGTTTAGGTTTTCCTTTGCTGTGTAAAAGTTTTTAAGTTTCATTAGGTCTCATTTGCTTATTTTTGTTTTTATTTCCATTTTTCTAGGAGGTGGGTCAAAAAGGATCTTGCTGTGATTTATGTCATAGAGTGTTCTGCCTATGTCTTCCTCTAAGAGTTTTATAGTGTCTGGTCTTACATTTAGGTCTTTAATCCATTTTGAGTTTATTTTTGTGTATGGTGTTAGGGAGTGTTCTAATTTCATTCTTTTACATGTAGCTGTCCAGTTTTCCCAGCACCACTTATTGAAGAGGCTGTCTTTTCTCCATTGCATATTCTTGCCTCCTTTATCAAAAATAAGGTGACCATATGTGCGTGGGTTTATCTCTGGGTTTTCTGTCTTGTTCCATTGATCTATATTTCTGTTTTTGTGCCAGTACCATACTGTCTTGATTACTGTAGCTTTGTAGTATAGTCTGAAGTCTGGGAGCCTGATTCCTCCAGCTCCATTTTTCTTTCTCAAGATTGCTTTGGCTATTCGGGGTCTTTTGTGTTTGCATACAAATTGTGAAATTTTTTGTTCTAGTTCTGTGAAATATGCCAGTGGTAGTTTGATAGGGATTGCATTGAATCTGTAGATTGTTTTGGGTAGTGGAGTTATTTTCACAATGTTGATTCTTCCAATCCAAGAACATGGTATATCTCTCCATCTATTTGTATCATCTTTAATTTCTTTCATCAGTGTCTGATAGTTTTCTGCATACTGGTCTTTTGTCTCCTTAGGTAGGTTTATTCCTAGGTATTTTATTTTTTTGTTGCAATGGTAAATGAGCATGTTTCCTTAATTTCTCTTTCAGATTTTTCATCATTAGTGTATAGGAGTGCAATAGATTTCTGTGCATTAATTTTGTATCCTGCTGCTTTACCCAATTCATTGATTAGCTCTAGTAGTTTTCTGGTAGCATCTTTAGGATTCTCTATGTATAGTATCCTGTCATCTGTAAACCGTGACAACTTTACTTCTTCTTTTCTGATTTGGATTCCTTTTATTTCTTTTTCTTCTCTGATTGTTGTGGCTAAAACTTCCAAAAGTATGTTGAATAATAGCAGTGAGAGTGGACAACCTTGTCTTATTCCTGATCTTAGAGGAAATGGTTTCAGTTTTTCACCATTGAGAACAATGTTGGCTGTGGGTTTGTCATATATGGCCTTTATTATGTTGAGGTAAGTTCCCTCTATGCCTACTTTCTGGAGGGTTTTTAGCATAAATCGGTGTTGAATTTTGTCAGAAGCTTTTTCTGCATCTATTGAGATGATCATATGATTTTTATCCTTCAATATGTTAATATGGTGTATCACTGATTTATTTGCGTGTATTGAAGAATCCTTGCATTCCTGGGATAAACCTCACTTGATCATGGTGTATGATCCTTTTAATGTGCTGTTGGATTCTCTTTGCTAGTATTTTGTTGAGGATTTTTGCATCTGTGTTCATCAGTGGTATTTAAACTCTTTACTTGCACCTTCTACTTCACTGTCTTGGTCACCATTAGAACCACTTTTCAAATCATGTATCACAGGTTTTCAGAGCCCATCATCCTCAATTCTACCTAAATTACTTGAAATGTAGCACCTTTTAAATTCATGTATTATCTTGTCACTGGATAAGTTAGTCCAAGTTCTAAGTACCATTGATATAACATAAATATTATGATCTCTTTTAAATTCTGTAATTCTAAAGAAATATTTTCTTCATAACAAAAATTAGATTTTTGCACTGTCTTGCAAAATGAGTTCCAAAGACAGATTTATAAAGACATCTAATATTTATTGTGATGTCGTATACAGTGAGCGTTACTAACTTTTTCTTATTTCTTCGCCTTTTGTTTTTACTCATGCCACCAAGCTTCCTTAAGCATTCTGGACAACTGAGGTGTTATTGTATTTTCCTATATTTTATCTTGCTCACAAAAAAGCTTCTGAACAAAATGGCCTATAATAGCACAATTTAGGACTCATACATACGTACCAGAGTTTAGTGAACAATCTTATATCTGGGCCTATATAGTACATGAGAGAGAAGAAGGGTAAGAAAGTGGGGAGAAGTATAATTAAGCTAAATTCTTATTTATCCCACTAGGAATCCAATAAGAAATTTATAAAATCAGTAACTCAATAAAGAGCTGTATACATATCTGATTTAAGGAGATCAAAATAAATAGTGGGACATAGAAAACATGAAGTAATAAGTGTAGTTTTTTCCATCTAAAGAGAGTGATTTGAAATGACTAGAATGGAGCAGAAGATCTTTTAATTAAAAAAGCTTCTCTATTATTTTATTTTTTAATTACATGCATTATTACTTTTGGTAATTACAGTGCTATCCAACAGCAACAGAGACTTATTTAACCCATTAAGTCAAATTTTGGACCTCATAAACTGTAACACCTAAAACAATTCTCTATGAGCATATGATAAAACCTTAGGTTGCTTGCTCCTATTGATACTTTATGTACTACTTCATTTCAATTAGAAAATATACCACCAAAACATATGCCATCAGTATAGAACTCCTCTGCATGAATTAATGAAGAATGCTGCTTTATGTTTCCCTTGTCCCTTTTGGCTGCAATTTCTGGAAATGCTTGGCTATAGTGCTATTTAGAGATGGTTGTGGGTGGTGGCTAAAATTTGTTATGCATCGTGTCCCATGGATCCACTTGGATCCAAATGTTTTAATTAACCCAGTGGAATGAAGTGAAAAGCCTCACTATATTGATTTGTCAGGAATAAGACATTCCTTGCTCTACTAATTCTTGGCTCTGGCAGTTAAAGAGCCATTGCTTCTTGGTTTGCAGCCTGGAATAATTACATAAATAACTTCCTTGTGGCTGGTCCTCCTCCAAACTTGATGTGGTGCCGCTATTCATTAATATCATGTCAGTGAGCAGACCTGCTTGGAATATGCAAGGGTTTCCCTCATCTAGAAACTGTGGAACAGTGACAGGGTTAAACAACTGAATACAGATGAAATATCATTACAGGCCATGCCATGGCTCAGAATCTGTTTGCATAAAAAAGCTATTTTCATGATCATAAAATTACAAAACTTAAAACCCCTTTAAAATGAATTCTTTTTTGTTCCTTATACATAAAACAATCATTATCTACAATATTAAGGATTTAATTATGGGCTAATATTAGATTAATTAATGTACATGCATCTGTTTCACATCAAAGTGAAATTATATATCATTACTTCATCATTTCTTACCATAGAAATGCCCTGGAAACTCAAAGTATTGATACCTGCAACTCAATGTTCTTTTCTGGTTAAGCTCCTGTGTCTCATACTGAGAGTGGGAAGGAAGCCAAACTTGTTTCCTAGCTTCACATCATTCCATGAATGCTCAGTGGGTGAGGCAAAGGTAACTCTGATTAAAGAAAGGCGAAACATCTCTGAGGAGACTTCATGTACAACTCTGTCCAGTAGGGGAACCCCATATTGAGTGTGAGCAAATTGTCCTTATGTCTTTTATGTGCAAATGCTGGGAAAATACAGAAAAGCAGACCAACTGTTCTTAGTTTCTAGAAGAATTGTTCCAGTTCTCAGTATCAATTGTTATCTTAGGCTTGGAAGCATGTAGTGATTCTATGGTTTTTAAAAAAATGGAGTTCTTTGCTAACCTGTGCTTATATATATGCAAGTATCACTGTAATAAGCTGTTTAACAAAAGATTGTTATCTTTTCCCTGTGATATATCTAGGAAAGGATATCTGTACTGTTAAATCATTTGCCAAAATGAAGCAGCAGTTATGAAGATTCCAGGTCTCAGATGAGGAAAGGGGAAGGACAACACTGTTTTTCTCTACCTTTTCCTTCAACTAGATTAAAAGTACTCCCTTACTGATTTGAAATATTAGAACAGGATTTCTAGAAATGTTATAAAATTCTGTTACTCTAGAATATTTTGGAAGCCCTATAAAGGCTATAATATTGCTGTTGATATTTTTTGGTTTTAAAATTTTTATACAGATCCTTTATTTATGGAAATTAATTCATTTGAATAATGGTGAAAAAATATTATTCTAAAGACCACAACAGTTCCAAATACATAAGAGTCATTTATTCAAAGAAATTTCTTATGCAAATATACAACTGTAGAGTGATATTTTCTCACATATAGAAGTTAACAAAGGAATAATAGAGGAGGTATTCCTTTTTTATGAAAGTAATACTTCAAATTTATTATTATTTAGGTTTAAAATGTTTTATTTTTAAATTTTTATTTTATACTGGAGTATAGTTAATTTACAATGTTGTGTTAGTTCCAGGTGTACAGCAAAGTGAATCAGTTATACATATACATGTATCCACTCTTTTTTAGATTCTTTTTCCATATAGGTCATTACAGAGTATTGAGTAGAGTTCCCTGTGCTATACAGTAGGTTCTTATTAGTTATCTATTTTATATATAGTAGTGTGTATACGTCAATCCCATCTCCCAATTTATCCCTCTCCCCCTTTCCCCCTTGGTAACCATAAGTTTGTTTTCTACATCTGTGAGTCTTTTTCTGTTTTGTAAATAAGTTCATTTGTACCATTTTTTTAGATTTCACATAAAAACTATATCATATGATGTTTGTCTTTCTCTGTCTGACTTACTTCACTCACTATGACAATCTCTAGGTCCATCCATGTTGCTGCAAATGACATTATTTCATTCTTTTTTATGGCTGAGTAGTATTCCATTGTATATATGTACCATATCTTCTTTATCCATTCATTCATCGATGGACATTTAGGTTGCTTCCATGTCTTGGCTATTGTAAATACTGCTGCAATGAACAGTGGGGTGCATGTATCTTTTCGAATTATGGTTTTCTCCAGATATATGCCCAGGAGTGGGATTGCAGGATCATATGGTAGCTCTATTTTTAGTTTTTCAAGAACCTCCATACTGTTCTCCATAGTGGCTGTACTAATTTACATTCCCAACAACAGTGTAGGAGGGTTCCCTTTTCTCCACACCCTCTCCAGCATTTATTGTTTGTAGACTTTTTGATGATGGTCATTCTGACTGGTGTGAGGTGATACCTCACTGTAGTTTTGATTTGCATTTCTCTAATAATTTAGCGATGTTGAGCATCGCTCAACATGTGCCTGTTGGCCACCTGTATGTCTTCTTTGGAGAAATGTCTATTTAGATCATCTGCCCATTTTTTTGATTGGGTTGTTTGTTTGTTTTTGATATTGAGCTGCATGAGCTGTTGGTATATTTTGGAGATTAATCCCTTATCAGTTGCATAGTTTGTAAATATTTTCTCCCAGTCTGTGGGTTGTTTTTTCATTTTGTTTATGGTTTCCTTTGCTGTACAAAAGCTTTTGAGTTTAATTAGGTCCCATTTGTTTATTTTTGTTTTTATTTTCATTACTCTAGGAAGTGGATCCAAAAAGATATTGCTGCTATTTATGACAAAGTGTTCATCCTATGTTTTCCTCTAGGAGTTTTATAGTGTCCGGTCTTACATTTAGGTCTTTAACCTATTTTGAGTTTATTTTTGTGTACTGTGTTAAGAGAATGTTCCAATTTCATTCTTTTACATGTAGCTGTCCAGTTTTCCTAGCACCACTTTAAAATAGTTTTTTTAAGAATGTATTTCCATAAGTACATTTTACAAAATAAAAATGTAAACCTCAGGAAAATGTCTAAGGCAGAAGAAATAAAACAATTTTAATAATTCTTAGACTAGAGAGTTTTAGAAAAGTGAAGAGTAACAATCTCATCTTCAGGAATTCAATTTCTGTTTAGATTTCAGAATTAATGTAAAAGCATCACTTTGACCACGCCCCTTTATTTCTCATGGGCTCGGTGTCTTCATAAACTTATGTGAAAGGGGAACTAGGATTAAATAATAGGGTCTGTTCCACATCCAACAGACTGTAATTCAGACAATAGTCCTCTTTGTCTGAAATAATTCTATTAGTTAATTAATTTTATCATTATTTTAATTTATATTTATTTTTTGGCTGTGTTGGATCTTTGTTGCTGTGCACGGGCTTCCTCTAGTTGTGGTGAGTGGGGGCTACTCTTCATTGCGGTGCACAGGCTTCTCTTGTTGCGAAACACAGGCTCTAGGTGCACGGGCTTCAGTAGTTGCAGTACGCGGGCTCAGTAGCTGTGGCATGTGGGCCCTAGAGCACACTGGCTTCAGTAGTTGTGGTGCGTGGGCTCAGCATTTGTGGCTCACGGGCTCTAGAGCGCAGGCTCAGTAGTTGTGGTGCATGGGCTTAGTTGCCCCTGGGCATGTGGGATCTTCCCGGACCAGGGATCGAACCCATGTCTCCTGCATTGGCAGGCGGAGTCTTAACCATTGCACCATCAGGGAAGTCCCTGTCTACTAATTTATATGTGAATTTTTAAACCCTTGTTCCTTCAGCTCCTTTCTCACCATCAGCCATTCTTGGGTATCTTAAAAAAAATTTTTTTTTGTAATAAACTTCTCTTTTAAAATAGATTTAGATTTAGAAAGCAGTGGCAGGGATTTCCATATATCCATATATGAACAGAGAGTTTCCATATACCCCATACCCAATTTCACTTGTTACTGGAATCTTACATTAGTATGGTACATTTATCACAATAAGGGAAACAATATTGATATGTTATTATTAACTAAAGTCCATACTGTATTCAGATTTCCTTAGTTTTTAACCATGTCCATTTTCTGTTCCAGTGTAACATTCATGATAACATATTACATTCAGTAGTCAAGTCTCCTTAGGCTTCTGTTGACTATGACAGTTTCTCAGACTTTCCTTGTTTTTGATGACTTTGACAGTTTTAAGGAGTACTGGCTAGATATTTTTTAGAATGTCCCTCAATTGGGATTTATCTGATACTTTTCTCATGATTGGACTGGATTTTTGTTTATTTGTGAGGAAGATAACAAAGGTAAATTGCCATTCTCAGTAAGTCATATCTAGGGTGTATACTGTCGACATGAATTACCACTGTTGATGTTAACCTTGATCACCTGGCTGTGATAGTGTTTGCTTTATTTCTCTACTGTAAAGTACCCCCTTTTCTTCCCTTTCCCTCTTCTTTGAAAAGATTTTACTACATGCAACCCACACTTAAGAAGTGGAGAGTTAGGCTCCACCTCCTTGAGGGCAAGAAATCTAAATAATTTGGCATTCTTATCCAGGGGAGTTTTGTGTAGCCCCCCTCCGAGTACTTATTTATTCAATTATATATTAGTATAGACTCATGAATATTTATTTATGCTTTGGATTACAGTGTGATACTCTACTAATTTTTTGCTCAAATTATTCCAGACTTGACCACTGGGGGCTCTTTCAGTTGACTCCTATGTCTTATTTACATACAACAATCATTGTGTTTTCTATTTTGTTGTGTTTTAGAGTGCTTCCTTATTTTCTGGTGCTCCAGGACCATGTTGTATATGTCTTGCCTGAGTTGTAGAATTAACCATTTCTCCAAGGACTGCAATTTTTTTTTTTTTTAAATTGGAGAGTGGTATTAGAAAATAAGATATGAGCTCTAGATGTACTCTTTACTACTGGGGTGTCATTGCTTATAGGCCTTCTCAGCTGACTGAGCAATGGAATATATGTGTGTATATTTATCCATGCTTAGGCACAAATCTATAAATATTTATAATGCATCCATCTGTGTCTATATTAAGCTAAACAAGAGTTTATGCTGATGTTTACGACTCTAAGCCATTAGCATATGGGTCATTCTAACCTTCTCCCCTTACTATCTATCTGTAACATATTCCAACAGTTAGAAACCTGGCTTCACCTGTCCACCAGCCATTTACTTAATTGTTCAATTCTAGTATACATATATTATGGTTTTAAAATGGTTAACCTCTACCCTTGTAAGAAAACACTTTATCAATTAATACAGTGGTCATTTTGTACAGTTCCTTTTGCCTTTAATTGTGTAATCCCCTTTACCACATCTTTATCTGTGGATTTTGATAAATGCATAGTGTCATGTATCCAGCATTCCAGTATCAACCAGAATAGTTTCACTACCCTAAAAGATCCCCTGTGAGTCATCTAGTCAGTCCTCTTACTGCCCTCCCAAATCCCTGGTAGCCACTGATGTGTATATGGTTTCTGCCATCTTGCCTTTACAGAATTTCAAATAAATGAATGATACTATATACATCATTTTTAGTTTGGCTGCTTTCACCTAGCAAAATATATTTAAGGCTCATTCATGGCTTTGTTTGGCTTGATAGTTTGTTCTTTTTTATTATTGAATAGTATTCCATTTTATGGATGTCGATCAGTTTGCATATCCATTCGCTTTATTGAAAGACATCTTGATTGCTTCATAGTTTTAGTGATTAGGAATGGAACTGCTATAAACCTTTGCATGCATGTGTTAGTATGGACAAAGTTTTTAAATCTGTTGGAAGTATATAGGAGCATTACTCCTGGATCATATGGTAAGGCTATGTTTAGCTTTGTAAAAAGCTACGAAACTGTATTCTAAAGTGGCTATACCCTATTGTATTGTCACCAGCAATGAATGAGTCCCTGTCGTTCTGTATTTCACCAGCAATTTGTATTGTCAGTTTTTAGATTTCCAGGCATTATAATAACCTATTATATTTTTTAGTTTGCATTCCCCTAATGGCAAATGATGTTGAGTGTATTTTCATGTTTCTTTTCCATTTGTATATATTCTTGGTGATGTGTCTTTTTAAACATTTTGCCCATTTTTTAGTTGTTTTTTTCTTGTGTTTTACAAGTTCTTTGTGCATGTTAGATACATTTCCCTTATCAGATATATATTTTGAAAATATTTTCTCCCAATTTATAGCTTGTTTTTAAAATTATTTTAACAACGTCTTTGACAAAGAAGTTTTTAATTTTAATAAAGTCCAGCTTATTAATTTTTCATTCTGGGATCATGTTTTCACTATTGTATCTAAATAGATTTTCTCCTATGTTTTGTTTTTGAAGTTTTATTCTTTTGCATATTATAATGATCCATTTTGAATAAATTTTATGTAATGAGTAAACGTTTATGTAATATGTGAAGTCTATGTCTAGATTCCATTTTTTTTTTTTTTTTTGCATATGGATGTCTAGTTGTTCCAGCACCAGTTATTGGAAAGACTATCCTTTCTTCATTGTATTGCCCTTTGTGCCTCTGTTAAAAATTGATTGACTATGGTTGTGTGGGTCCTATCCTGGGATCTTTATTCTGATCTACTATTCTATATGTCTCTTATTTCACCACCCTTTATTATTTGCTGTAGATTTATGCTAAGTTTTGAAATCAGATAGTGTGAATCCTTTAACTTTGTTCTTCTTCAGGTTGTGCTGACTATTGTAGGTCTTTTGTCTTTCCATATAAATTTTTGAATCAGTTTGTCAGTATCTACAAATGGTTTCCTGAGATTTTGATTGGCTTGCATTGAACCAATAGATCAACTTGGTCAGAATTGAGATCTTACCAATATCAAGTGTTCCAATCCAGAAACATGGAATATATCTCCAATTATTTAGATACTCTTTGATTTCTTTCATCAGTTTCATAGTTTTCCACATACAGATCCTGTACATATTTTGTTAGATTTATATGATTCCTTCTCATCATTTCTTATAATATTTGTCATTCAAGTGTCCATATGCTATAATCACCTAATATATTCTTACTATTATTTTTAAAGAAACACTTAACTTTTAGATCAAGTAAGTGTAACAAATAAAGTGTTTTATTTTACCATCATTTATTCTTTCTCTGACACTCTTCCTTTCTTTATATAAATCAAAGTTTCTCATGTACCTTCTTTTAAAGTTTTCTTTGATTTTCTACTGTTTCAATATGATATGCCTAGGTGTGGTTTATTTGCTATGTATCCTGCTTGGTGTTCTCTGGGCCTCCTGAATCTGTTGCTTGGTGGTCATCATTAATTTTGAAAAATCTTTGCCACTATTACTTCAAATATTTCTTCTGCTCTATTTTCTCTTTCTTCTCTTCCTTGTATTCTATTTACACATATGTTCCTTTTTTTTTTTTTTTTAATGTTGTTGCACCATTTTTGGAAGTTCTGGTTTTCCTTCTTTTTTCTCTTTGCATTTCAGACTGGGTAGTCTCTGTTGCCCTACCTACAAGACCACTGATTCTTTCCTCAGCCTTTCTGAGTCCATTGATGAACCTGTAGAAGGCATTCTTCATTTTTGTTAGTGTTTTTTTTTTTTTTCTAGCATTTCTTTTTACTGCTTTTAGAGATACTTTGCATACCTTAGTCATCTGTTTTTGCATGTTGTATACTTTTTCCATTAGAGACCTTAACATATTAATCATAGTCATTATATATTCCCTGCCTGATCATTCTACTATCCTTATCATATCTCAGTCTGGTCCTGATGATTGCTTTGTCTCTTAAGACTGTGTTGTTTTCTTTTGCCTTTGGCATGCTTTATAATTTTTTTTTAAAACACTAGATATGGTATTTTTTGGGGGGAGGGTGAATATTAACTGAAGCAAATAGAGTGAGGATGTATATTATCCCGGCTAAGAATTGGGCTGTTTTAATTTCTGCTGTAAGTGGAGGCTCAGAGTCTTTAAAATCATCTTGTGTGCTTATTGCTGTCTCCTCATGACTTTGGGCATCCATAAGTACTCCTCAGAGAGTCTGTGTCTTGCAGCTCATTCAGCTGTAATTTGCTGTCATCATACTGAATCCCTTTTGGTATGGTGGTTAGGTGAAGTGGAGAGGGAGCATTCTGCAATCTTCTGATTATATCTCTGTTTTTTAGTGAGGCTGGGTCTCAGGACTATGACTGAAACATGTGTTTCCCTAGTGGTTTAGCATTTTCCCTACACCTTCTTCCTTTTCTTGATTGCAGTGTTCCCAGTCTATTTTCTTGAACCCCTGACCCCTGTTGACTAATTTTTTCCCCCTTGTGTGATACAGAAAGCCTAGAGGTGGCTGGAGTGGGAGAAATTTCCTTTCGCCAACTGGGAAAGGCTCTGGTAAAGTCTTTTTCTGGAGTGTAGGCCTTTCCTGTAGAAAAGTCTCTGAGTGAATTTCATAATGATTATTCTCTTCTCCCTGACAGTCCATACTAAACCTCTAGCAATTCTTCAAAAATACCATTTAAGTGTTTTGACCAGTTTATGTTTCCAGGACCTTCTGCCCCAGGTAAGCAGATCTCCCCAGTGTTACCTAATGTGCCTTTCTTTCTAGTCTTTAAGGTGGTAGTTTGCCTTGCAACCTCAATTCTCTGATGAATCCAATAAAAGTCATTGATTTTCAGGCTGTCAATATTTTTCTTGCTTTAAGTACAGGAGTGGCAACTTCCAAACTCTTTTTTTTTTCCCTCCTTGCTGCGCCACGTGGCTTGTGGGATCCTAGCTCCCTGACCAGCTATCGAACCCTAACCCTTGGCAGTGAAAGTGCGGAGTCCTAACCACTGGACTGCCAGGGAATTCCCCAAACTTTATATGTGGCAGATGAAACCTGAAGTCAGTATCCCTTTATGGAAGAGAACTTGTATTATTTGTGTCTGCAGCAAGAGGACAGGATGAGTGTGAATTATTTTGTTACGGTAGATAGTGTTTCAAATATTTGCTTTAAAATCAGATTCAAAACTAGAATATATTTTTTATGGCAATGACATAAGTGGCAGTCATGCTGAAAAAAGGTAACTATTATTTTTTCTACTTTTTCCATCAAGAAAGAACTCCCCTTCTTGACAAACTTTAGAGTTGCATTTGATATCAGGTACTGAAGTCCAAATGAATTTTCTCTGATTTACTAGTGCTTAAATGGTACTGAATAAGTTGGCATAAAACAAAATTTTAATGTTCCTTTTCTTGTGTCATTGATTTAGTTTTTTAAGTCAGTAGCAAATTAAGAGATAGCTTCAAATATATGAATAGAAGGATCTCTGGCTGTTGAAGGATTCCATCATAGGTCGGCTGGGTAAATGCCTCATTCCCCTATAGGCTATAGGCCTGTCTGATGTAATTCCATATTCAGAGTTAATGAACCATGGAAAGCCCATTTGGGAAAAATGGCAAGGTTGCAGGTGAGTGAGACAATAGAATTCTTATTAAAAGTTAAGAATCAAAAATTATAAATTTGGTATTCCTAACTCTTTATGAAATTCAGTTAGATAATCTTTGAAATTACACAGATATTTTTAAATGTTTAAAGAAGTTAATGCAAATAACATTTTTATTAAATACAGAATAAAATTCCATGTTTAAATGCTTGGGCAAGAAAACATGTACATTCAATTACTGGGTCAGAAAATTGGCAGAATTTTATGTATTTTTATTTCAGTTATATTTATTTCCAATTTCTTCTCATCTCACATACTGAGACCTAAGTAATTATATGATTCCAGGAAACATTTCATATCAAAAAAGGATTCTCATTGTTATAAATAATTAAATAGATACAATATCTGCTTCTACATAATTCATATACACACACATGCCCACACACAAACATATGTAATGTCCAAAGCCGTGTTAAGTTTTAATATCCAGGCTAATAGTAACCACAGGAAATGTTTAATAACATGTTGCAGTAAGTCATGGGAAATAATTTATTTCTGGGTAATGGTGCAAGATATTTTTAAAGATACTTCTCAAAATTTGACAGCATCCCAGCTAGGAATTTCCTAAACCATGTCCCCTCTTTATTCTTGTTACATAGGAGGCAAATCTTTTCTCA
This sequence comes from Balaenoptera borealis, assembly GCF_965194805.1. Taxonomy (NCBI): domain Eukaryota; kingdom Metazoa; phylum Chordata; class Mammalia; order Artiodactyla; family Balaenopteridae; genus Balaenoptera; species Balaenoptera borealis. Next base: position 92,735,524 of record NC_138865.1, read on the forward strand.
AATAGGTGCAAAAAGAATATTTACAGAACAGATGTGTTTAAATGGCCCAGATTGCCTGAAATCTAATATTTTTGCAGATACATGACTATAAAATATTAGTAAAACAAAAGACATGGAGCAAATAAATGTTGATGATAAAATTTTACGTAAACTTTGAGCAAATTGCACAGAAAACAAACTACCTAACTAAAAATCCTCTTCAATTAGTGTACCAATCCTAGATGGAGGTGTTGATTATACTTATAAGTTTACACAATACAGACCAGAGTGGGTTACAGGATTGATCAGAGGATATGGAACCAGCAGGACACTGGAGAGAAAGATGGAGAAAATCATTTTTCTTCCAAATATTATGGGAAAATTAGAAGTTAACTAACATTAGTTTTAAAACGAAGAGGTATGTGTATGAATTTCTGTTCGGTGTGTGTGACCCTTGAAGGGAGGTTATTGTGGACAAATTGCTCACATTCGATTCCTGGCCCTACTACTTAATAGTGGTATAATTTTGAGGAATAACTCAGTTTCCTAATCCTGAGTTCATGAATAGAACAGTGCCTCACAACCATAGGGTCATTGTGATGATTAGATGATGAAATAAATGTAATGGGCTGAGAAGAGTGCCCTGCACTTAATAAATGCTCAATAAATGTTAGTCCCTATCATTACATGTTATAGCAATAATATATGAAATGATATGGGAAAACATAAGTGTATGGAAAATTATGTATCAATAGACTTTAATAAAATTATGTACACTCTAGCTGTATAAGATATGTAAAGAATACATACATACATATTTAATTTAACATTTATGTACAAATACTTAGATTACTGATCTGGTGTATTTTATAAAGTTGAGTCTATACAGTGGATTAACTCATTTTCAACTTATATGCTTATCATTCTAATGATTAAAATCATACATCAAAAGGAAAAATATTTTTAATATTTTACTTTAAATCACCTGACATTGGAGTATCAAAATTTAGAGAATAAAAATTACTATATCCTGATTGAGCAATATTTAATAGGTCTAATATTACTGAGTGTTGTACATACTTGACCAGCATATGAATATTAATTTAATCTACCTTTTGTGAAAAAGTATTCATGAATTCCATTAAGGGCATATTTTATAGAAAGATGAATAGTTTCTTATTGTAATTACTCAAGTTGATCATATTTGCAATCCAGATCTACTTTCTATTTCAGGTTTTATTAAATAGATTTCTTAAAAATGAGGAAGAGAACAACAAATCTATAAAAGAATTCCTACCCTATAGTCATTTTTCATCCTTTACTGTAGTTTAGCAAACCACACACTCACAGACACACATGCATACATGTGGCCACACACACGTCTACACATTATTTCGGATTTTGAGGTAGAAATAGGCCAATTCTAGCAATATGGAGTATGATTAGAATGACCACAGGATTTATTGCCTAAACTGGAACATTCTGAAAGTGAAAGGTGGCTCTATTTATAATTACACAGGGATGACAGGTGTAAAGTGGATTGTCCTGTGTGAGCCAGAATGCATGGTCACCCTAACTGGATTATGGGAAAAACAGCGGTGTCCGGTGCTGTACTAAAGTAAACACACTTGACTTAATTTGAAGCTAGCTGCTAACATTTTGCAGCTGGGTGAACAAATGTATTCTCTCCTTAATCATGAGTTTTCTCATTTGAACAAAGGGGTTACTATTACCTTTCATAGAATTGTTGTGAGTATGACGTGAAATTGCACATTAAATAATGTTTTTGTCTCTTAAATTAACCACTGTGTTACCACCAATAGGTTTAATGGTTAAACAGTTTGTTTTCTAATGATAAACAACATGCATTAGTATATATGTTCTTTTAATAAATATGATAAATTAGAAAAATAATTGTATTTTAGCATATGTTTTGAAATGAAATGACTTAGATCATTTATATTTATGTCGCTTCTTCTTTTGTTCTTATCTGTATTCATCCCCATATATACTTTCTTCATGGTTTGTAATTTTCCTGAAGATAGGGCAAATGTCAGTATATTTCATATTGACCATTGTATTTTAAGGATAAAGAGCATTAATGATATGATACAATATGAAAAAAAAAAAAAACTCTGTGAAAAATAAGGTACCACAAGATCCTGGGCCATGTTTTCATACGCAAGTGGGCCAGAGTGAGGCATGGTTTGTGAACCTGCAATGAACACTACACTTTTTTTTTTTTTTTTTACAGTTGCTAAGGCAAAAATGCTTGCCTGCAATCACTCCCTCTTTCTCCTTCCATTCTTCCTCCCTCCTTTTCCCCCTCTCTTTTTTCCTTCCTTTCTTCCTTCTTTCCTCCCCCCTTTTCTCATCCCCAACCCCACAACCCCCATATCACTCTCTCTTTTTTGCCTCAAGGTCCTGGTCCACCCAATGTTATTAATACTCTTAGTCTATAGATTCCAACTATGTCCTACTGCCTTACTCTGTCCCTTGAAGTGACAATTTAAGGTTGACCTGCATTTTCATAATGCTCCCATAATGATTCTCTTTAATCATTGATATTTATAAATATCTTGACTAGGTTTATCATTTTAGAAAAAATATATACTTTAAAATCTTAAGGTATTCTTTAGATATTTATCATATTTTGGAGCAAAACCAGTTTTAACAGCTCATGAGTTCTGCTACTATAATAAATTAGTTAACTCTTAAAGCTGCTTTAAAACTTTAATTAACGTAATATTTTCATGTGTGTTCTCATACAAAATATCTTCCATATACATAAAGAAAATCTTGGGTTTTTATTAGAGATTCCATATAACATTGGATCTGTTCTGGATTTCTTACTCATTACTGAAATGTATAAAGCTTGTTTCAAAATATGTGCAAATGTTTTAAATGCAGAACAGAGAAATAGTTATAACTTGATCAATATAATTATGAGATGAGACTTTTTCATTAAAGATGCATTATTTTTACATCCTATTCTCAGTTTTTTACTATGAATAACAAAGTGCTATTAAATTGCTAGTATAAATTTGTCCTGATGAAGGACAAATAGGGAGAACATCAGGTCCCTTGGCTATAATCTTTTTCACAGTCTAGACAAATCAAAAGTGATTTAAATTTAAAGAAGGCTTAAATAGTTCTAGAATCTGCAAATATTTTTACATACATTTAAAAATTAATAGTAAATCTCATGAGAGCATTTTTGGTAGCTATGCTTTTAGACTTGATTTCTATGCTGCTATGATAGAAGTATTACTAGACTTATTAACCCCATTAAAATTATCTTTTAAAAATGAAGTATCCGCTAATTTCTACTCTGATTAGTTAACAAAATTTGTAAACATATAGGACATTCTTATTAAACGTGATATTCAGAAACTTCAACAGGCCTGAAGAAACAAATCATTTAGTTTATTAATGAATTGCAAAGGGACCTAAGAGTAAATTTAAATACACTCATCTGTACACATGAAAACTGAACATAGTACTGACATATATAATTATTCACCCCAAATCCTAAAGTTATAAAGTATCCCCCTACAAATAATCCTCTTCCTACTACAACTTCTTTTAATGAGAGCAATGCCAGCAAAAAGTTAATCCCCCCTGTACACTTTGAGTCACAAAGAGCCAACTTCCTCATAAGAAATCTCTATTGTTAAACAACAATGTCTAAGAAAATTCAATGTTGTATTGACTATACTTGTAACTTCTACCCATTAGTTTTATTTCTAGATTTTGTACTCTAGTACATATGTCTTTTCTCTTCTTTATTTGATGGTCCTTCAAATATTTGAAAGAGCTACTAAATCCTCCATTAAGATGGCTTTTTAAGAAGGAAGGAAATGACCCCAGTTCTTTTAATTATTCTGGTAAACTTTCTAAAATTTTACGCACAGAAGTGATCACAGTAGATGTGGTCTAACTTGTGCAAATGACAGTCAGTTTGTTATATCATTTCTTCTGCCTATTATATTTCAATTAATCCACCTTAAAGCTAATGTTATTTCATATATATTTAGCTTTAGACTTTGAATGCATTTACTTTAATATGTGTGTATGTCTATTTGATGTGTGTGTATATGTGGGGTATGCATTCCAAAGACTCAGAGCCTGCATAATTATTTACCAAAATTACACTGCTTATTTTTGGAAAGTAAATGGTTTACTTGTTACTCTGTCAGTCTGCCCTATCCCCAGACATTATACCACTTGTGTTCATATTCCATTACAGTTAAATTATCAAGTGAACCTCTCAAAAAGTCCTTCAAAAGATGCAGCTCAGAGACAAAGCTGACACAGTAAACAGCACATATATAATACAGCATGAAAGGCTCTTTTGTCTTAGCAGCATGAAGCCTTTATGTATAACTAAAACACTCGTGAAACTCTCAAGCTGAAAACGTTAAAAATGATTAGGGAGGGCTGGTTATTCACTGAAAAGAATTATAAAATAATGAGAAAGAAATTTGGAAATACATATTGAAGGAAAGGGATTGACATAAAAGTAGTATCCTTAGTACAGAAGTCATGCTTGGTACTTTAGTGTCATCTTTGTATTTAAATTAAGTATATTATATATAACATCGATTCATAGACTGATTTATCTGTTATACATTGACAGCTATACAATAAAATATTTGATAAATTAAAATCACATTTCATAACAGAAAGAGCTTACTCATCCACTAAAGGGACACATATTTTGAAAGAAGATGAAGATCTAATTAGCTTTTAGAATCCTGGAGTCATGTTCTCTATTAAATAGATTTATGAACTTTTCTTGGCTATGTTTGCTCACTTTAAATTGGAGGATTTGGACTAAATAACCTTCAACTTTCCTTCAAACATGAATAATATATGACTGATTAAAAGATGGTAAAGAGAAGTTAAAAATTTTATCAAACTTCAAAATGTATAAAATCCTAAGGTCATTGCCATTCCATCAACTTTTCTGAGTTTGCAGCCTCTTCAGATCAGAAAACGTTTGTATGGGATTATTTCTTCAAGTGGAATCCCTTGGGCTACAATTCTGTGATTCATAATTCATGTCTCCATCCCTAATATCGTTCAGCAACCCATGTAGACCCCTGACAGCCCTACTTAAATGATCATACCCACGTCTGACTCTATCCCCACATACCTTGCCAAACGGGAAGCAGACACTACAAAGACATGATAACTCCCTTTGCTGCTAGAGTCTTGAGAGGAGTTCCAAACTGCTGTCTAGACCACTGCACTGCTTGTGTAAGAAATGGCAGTAGTCTCCCATTCACATTTCCAATATCACCCAGGGTCATGGCCTTCTGGGCCTGAAACAGCCATCTATTATTGAAAACCTAAAAGCTAAAGCCAAAATGCAAGATTCTGGTTATGGCTGTCATTCATTTATTTTTCTGCAGTTCTTGCTCCTATCCCTTTTTGTCACACAGTTAACACTCCTCCTTCATTTTAAACTGTTTGTTCCAAAATAGCCCATTATTTATCTGTATAGATTTTCACAATCTTGAGAAATTTTTTCCACCTCAATGTTATCTGAAATCTGACAATTTCCCAAGATCACTGCCTTTTTGTTATACTTTCTAGGGGAGGCAGCTTGATCTTCTAAACCCCACCTACAAGAAAACACCAACATTAATAGTGTTAAATAATGAAAGGGTTTTATTTTTGTCTTCCCTACTCTACCACCCGTTTTTTTACTTGGCCCTTTCTAAAAAATTAATACACTTTATTTTTTTGATCAGTTTTAGGTTTATAGAACAACTGAGTGGAAAGTACAGAAAGTGTCCATATATCTCTGTCCCCACCTCTGCCAAGTTTCCTCGGTTGTTAACACCTTGCATTTAGTTTGGTGCATTTGTTAGAAGTGATGAGCCAACACTGATACATCATTATTAACAAAAGTTTGTAGTTTACGGTAGGGTTTACTCTTTGTGTTGTATAATTCTTTGGGTTCTGGCAATGTATAATATCATGTATCCACCATTATAATATCATCCAGAATAGCTTCACTGCCCCAAAAATCCTCTGCACTCCACTGATTCATCCCTCCTACTCTCCTTACCCCAAAACCCCTGGCAACAAACTACTGATCTTTTTACTGTCTGCATGGTTTTGCCTTTTCCGAATATCATATAGTTGGAATCATCAATATGTGGCCTTTTCAGGTTGACTTCTTTCACTTAGCAATATACATACGTTTCCTCCATGTTTTTTCTTGGCTTTTTAAGTCATTTCCGTTTAGTGCTGAAAAATGTTCCATTGTATGGATGTACAACAATTTGTTCATCCATTTACCTACCCAAGGGTATCTTGGTAGCTTTCAGGTTTTGGCAATTATGAATAAAGCTGCTATAAACATTCATGCACTGGTTTTTGTGTGGACATAAGTTTCAACTAATTTGGATAAATACCAAGGAGTATGATTACTGAATCCTGTGATAAATGTATGTTTAGTTGCATAAAAAACTGCCAAATTGTATTCAAAAGTGGCTGTTCCATTTGCATTACCACTAGCAATGAATGAGAGTTACTGTTGCTTTACATCATTGCAAGTATTTTGTGTTGTCAGTATTCTAGATTTTGGCCATTCCAATAGGTATATAGTGGTATCATATTGTTGTTTTAATCTGCATTTCCTTGATGACATATGAGGTGGAGCATCTTTTCATATGCTTATTTGCCATCTGTATATAATCTTTGGTGAGATGTCTGTTAAGGATTTTGGCACACTTTTTCTTTTTTACTGAAAATTTGTTTTTTCAACATTTTTTCTTTTCCATTTATCATTTATTACAAGATATTGAATATAGTTCCCTGTACTATGCAGTAGGACCTTGTTGTTTATGTCTTTTTTATATAGTAGTATGTATCTGTTAATCGCAAACTCCTAATTTACCCCTCTCCCACTTTCCCCTTTGGTAACCATACATTTGTTTTCTAGGTCTGTGTGTTTGTTTCTGTTTTGCAAACAAGTTTATTTATATCTTTTTTTAAGATTACACATATAAGTTATATATTTGTGTTTCTCACTCTGACTTACTTAGTATGATAATTTCTAAGTCCATCTATGTTGCTGCAAATGGCATTATTTCATTCTTTTTTATGACTGAGTAGTATTCCATTGTATATATATGCCACATCTTCTTTATCCATTCATCTGTTGATGGACATTTAGGTTGCTTCCATGTCTTGGATATTGTAAATAATGCTGCTGTGAACATTGGGGTTCATGTATCTTTTCAAATTAGAGGTTTCTTAGGATATATGCCCAGGAGTGGGATTGCTGGATCATGTGGTAACTTAATAATTTTCACTTTTTTAAGGAACTTCCATACTGTTCTCTGTATCGGTTGCACCAATTCGCATTCATACCAACAGGGTAGGAGGGTTTCCTTTTCTCCAAACTCTCTCCAGCATGTATTATTTATAGACTTTTTGATGATGGCCATTCTGACTGGTGTGAGGTGATACCTCATTGTAGTTTTGATTTGTGTTTCTCTAATAATTTGTGAATTTGAGCATCTTTTCATGTGCCTGTTGGCCATCTGTATGTTTTCTTTGGAGAAGTGTCTATTTAGGTCTTCTGCCCATTCTTTGATTGGATTGTTTGTTTTTTTGATATTGAGCTGTATGAGCTGTTTGTGTATTTTAGAATTAAAGGCCATGACTATTGTTTCTGTTGTGAATATTTTCTCCATTCCATTAGTTGTCTTTTCTTTTTGCTTATGGTTTCCTTTGCTGTGCAAATGCTTATAAGTTTAATTAGGTCCCATTTCTTTATTTTTGTTTTTATTCCCATTACTCTAGGAGACGGATCCAAAAAATTATCACTGCAATTTATGTCAAAGAGTGTTCTGCCTGTGTCTTTCTCTAGGAGTTTTATAGTATCTGGTCTTACACTTAGGCCTTTAAGTTTATTTTCATATATGATGTTTGAGGTTGTTCTAATTTCATTCTTTTACACGTAGCTGTCCAGTTTTCCTGGCACCACTTATTGAAGAGACTGTCTTTTCTCCATCTATATTCTTGCCTCCTTTGTTGTAGCTTAATTGACCATAAGTGCATGAGTTTATTTCTGGGCATTCTATGCTGTTTCATTGATCTATATGTCTGTTTTTGTGCAGGTACCATACTGTTTTGATTACTGTAGCTTTGTAGTATAGTCTAAAGTCAGGGAATGTGATTCCTCCAGCTCCTCAAGATTGAGGAAATAATCAACTTATGTATATTAACTGTGTACCCTGCAGCCATGCTATAATTGTTTATTAGTCCCAAAAGTTTTTTTGTGAATTCTTTCAGTTTTCTTCATAGACGGTGTTGTCATTTGCTTTTTCCCAAAGTTTAATTGGGCTATTTTTTCCTATTGTTGAGTTTTAAAAATTCTTTGTGTATTTTGGATATCAATCATTTATCAGGTATATATTTTGCAAAGATTTTCTACCAGTTTGTGCCTTGTCTTATAATTCTCTTAATGCCAATCCATTTTTAAATCTGCTCTGTGGGTCTTGTTCTTCCCTGATTCCTAGATTAAAAACTCAGCAAGCCCCTATGACTTCCAGAAACAAATTTTTCCATGGCCACTTCAAGTCACAAAACAACCTTGATGTCATTAGTACATTGCTCATATCCATTTAATAATCAAAACTTGATTCTTTCTTCAGGGTTGTAGTTTTTCTTCCTCATTTTTCCCTCCATTTTCTGCTGGAGCCTTTTGTGGAGAGGTGGGAAGACTACTTTTGGTGAAGGTAGGCTAGGTTAGCCACTTCTTTCTTTTCCCACTTAGTATTTCTACTTAATCTCAGTAAGTATATATTCTGATCCTTTTAGGAGTTGGATCATCAAGAGGTCACAGTGATTTAGTGTTTAGACTAGATATTCAAAGTGGGCTTTTTCTTTCCTGAGTGCATTCATGAGTTTTTTGCTGTCCTCTTTCCCTTCCCCTCCTCTTATGAACTGAATTGTGTATCCCCCAAATTCTTAAATTGAGGCCCTAACCCCCAGTAGCTCAAAATGTGACTGTATTTGGGGATAAGGCCTTGAAAGATGTAAGTTAAAATAAGTCCATTATGGTGGGATCTAATCCAGTGTCCTTACAAGAAGAGGAAATTTGAGCCCACAAAGACACAGGGATGTTTGCTCATAGAGGAAAGACCATGTTAGGGCACAATGAAAAGGTGGCTGCAAGCCAAGGAGAGAGGCCTTAGAAGAAATGAACCTGCTGACATATTGATCTTGGACAGCCCTGGTAAATTAATATACCCCTGGTCACTCAGGGTCTCTAATCCGCAGTTGCCTTGATGAAGGTATACATCTCTCTTCTGGCAGTGGCTGAGTGTTTCTTCATTCTGTAGATACGTAAGAAACACTCCCACTTTGTTCTTCGGTCAAATTTATTGTGATACCATGGTGGTTTTCTTGCATATGGCCTGTACCAATGTGTAGAAAACACTGATGCTCCTTTTATTTAATATAAATTCTTAATTTTAGAATATCTTAGATTTATATAATTATTGCAAAGATAGTACAGAGTGTTGCTGTATACTCCACACTCAGTTTCCTTTATAATTAACATTTTATATCAGTATGGTACATTTATCACAACTAATGAACCAATACTGATACTTCTTCGGGAGGCCAATTCTGCCACTTTTTCTTAAGTCAGTTATCAAACCAGCTGTTCTACTATTTTTCAGACTGCAGTCACTCCAGTTTACTGTGTCTCTCAAAATACAAGAGATCCATTAAAAACTCTGTGACTGGTCCTACTGGAGCATTTTTTCTGAAGCTTCAAATGATGGGGTGATAATCTGCCCAAGGCAGTACGTCAAGAGTTCTCCAAAAATCTCCTATAATCATTTCACATCAGAATTTTTAGTTTCTAATATTCCATTCTCTCAACTCAGTATCTTCTCCTCACAATTATATATATATATATGTTTATGGAATATGTTTATGTATATAAATGTTTATGGAATTTTATTGATGTGGCAATCACTTTCCTTAGTAATTTAATACATTAACTCAAATGATTCAAAGTTGAAGATGGTTGTATGACATACTGTTTTCCCAAGGAAGTTTTTTCTTGAGCTAACCAGCCAAACACTCAGTTAAAAACAATTAATAAAGGAAATGTAGAAAACTTATCGATCCAACAGAAGAAAAGGAAAAAGAAGCAAAGAAGCAAAGAAAAAGGATGATAAAAAGAAAACACAAAATAAGGTCAATAAACTTAACCAAAAGTTTAGTGTCACAATAGTAGTATCAGAAAAATAGAATTTAAGCGAAAAGCTGTAATAGGACTAGAGGAGTCTTACGGAAGGATAAAAAGGATCAGTTCACTAAGAAGGTAACTTAGGGCTGAGAATAGTGTGAGGCAAGTGAGGTGAATAAGGTGAGTCCTGTAAGTGCACATCGGATTTTTTTTTTTTATTCAAACAGAAAGTCACAAAAATTATAATCATCCTCATCAGTTCACTCAGTCCCATGTAATTAATTTTTTTTCATCTTGATCTTTTGTTAGCACTTTTATGAATTCATCAGTTTTCCATTAGAGTTCTGAAAATGCTTATTCATTCAGTTCAGCAGTATAGTCAGTTACCGGAAACCTGTACTTGTCAGAGTCTTTTCCATGAATTCCTTGAAGATGAAACCCTTTTATAGGAACATTTTTGTCAAAGCATCAGAGTACACCCAGAACTGTCTGTAAATGACAAAAGTCTTAAAAATGACCACAGTTAAAGATTTGATGAAAGTTCATAATAATGCAATTGACGAGGACATTTAGTTATTTCTGAGATATACATTTTAAAGTAATAACTAGAATTATGACTTACAACATTATACCAGAACATATAAGATTTTTAGAAATTTCATGTAATGTCTGAAACATTTATATTAACATATTTCCATACAAATAACCCAAAGAAAGTTTAGTATTAGTTTTTTCTTTGCGTGTTTGTTTTTTTTATACTGCAGGTTATTAGTCATCAATTTTATATACATCAGTGTATACATGTCAATCCCAATCACCCAATTCAGCACACCACAATCCCCACCCCACTGCAGTTTCCCCCCCTTGGTGTCCATACATTTGTTCTCTACATCGGTGTCTCAACTTCTGCCCTGCAAACCTGTTCATCTGTACCATTTTTCTAGGTTCCACATACATGCGTTAATATACGATATTTGTTTTTCTCTTTCTGACTTACTTCACTCTGTATGACAGTCTCTAGGTCCATCCACGTCTCAACAAATGACTCAGTTTCATTCCTTTTGATGGCTAAGTAATGTTCCATCGTATATATGTACCACATCTTCTTTATCCATTCGAGTGTCGACGGGCATTTAGGTTGCTTCCATGACCTGGCTATTGTAAATAGTGCTGCAATGAACATTGGGGTGCATGTGTGTTTTTGAATTATGGTTTTCTCTGGGTATAGGCACAGTAGTGGGATTGCTGGGTCATAGAGTAATTCTATTTTTAGTTTTTTAAGGAACCTCCATACTGTTCTCCATAGTGGCTGTATCAATTTACATTCCCACCAGCAGTGCAAGAGTGTTCCCTTTTCTCCACACTCTCTCTCTCATTTGTTATTTGTAGATTTTCTGATGATGCCCATTCTAACTGGTGTGAGGTGATACCTCATTGTAGTTTTGATTTGCATTTCTCTAATAACTAGTGATGTTGAGCAGCTTTTCATGTGCTTCGTGGCCATCTGTATGTCTTCTTTGGAGAAATGTCTATTTAGGTCTTCTGCCCATTTTTGGATTGGGTTGTTTGTTTCTTTAATATTGAGCTGCATGAGCTGTTTATATATTTTGGAGATTAATCCTTTGTCTGTTGATTCATTTGCAAATATTTTCTCCCATCCTGAGGGTTGTCTTTTCGTCTTGTTTATGGTTTCCTTTGCTGTGCAAAAGCTTTGAAGTTTCATTAGGTCCCATTTGTTTATTTTTGTTTTTATTTCCATTACTCTAGGAGGTGGATCAAAACAGATCTTGCTGTGATTTATGTCAAAGAGTGTTCTTCCTATGTTTTCCTCTAAGAGTTTTATAGTGTCCTGGTCTTACATTTAGGTCTCGAATCCATTTTGAGTTTATTTTTGTGTATGGTGTTAGGGAGTGTCCTAATTTCATTCTTTTACATGTAGCTGTCCTCTTTTCCCAGCACCACTTACTGAAGAGACTGTCTTTTGTCCATTGCATATCTTTGCCTCCTTTGTCATAGGTTAGTTGACCATAGGTGCATGGGTTTATCTCTGGGCTTTCTATCTTGTTCCACTGATTTATGTTTCTGTTTTTGTGCCAGTACCATATTGTCTTGATCACTGTAGCTTTGTAGTATAGTCTGAAGTCAGGGTGTCTGATTCCTCCAGCTCCGTTTTTTTCCCTCAAGACTGCCTTGGCTATTCGGGGTCTTTTGTGTCTCCATACAAATTTAAGATGATTTGTTCTAGTTCCATAAAAAATGCCATTGTTAACTTGATAGGGATTGCATTGAATCTGTAGATTGCTTTGGGTAGTGTAGTCATTTTCACAATATTGATTCTTCCAATCCAAGAACATGGTATTTCTCTCCATCTGTTGGTATCATCTTTAATTTCTTTCATCAGTGTCTTATAGTTTTCTGCATACAGGTCTTTTGTCTCCCTAGGTAGGTTTATTCCTAGGTATTTTATTCTTTTTGTTGCAGTGGTAAATGGGAGTGTTTCCATAATTTCTCTTTCAGATTTTTCATCATTAGTGTATAGGAATGCAAGGGATTTCTGTGCATTAATTTTGTGTCCTGCAACTTTACCAAATTCATTGATTAGCTCTAGTAGTTTTCTGGTGGCATTTTTTAGGATTCTCTATGTATAGTATCATGTCATCTGCAAACAGTGACAGTTTTACTTCTTCTTTTGCAATTTGTATTCCTTTTATTTCTTTTTCTTCTCTGACTGCTGTGGCTAGGACTTCCAAAAGTATGTTGAATAATAGTGGTGAGAGTGGGCATCCTTGTCTTGTTCCTGATCTTAGAGGAAATGCTTTCAGTTTTTCACCATTGAGAATAATGTTTGCTGTGGGTTTGTCGTATATGGCCTTTATTATGTTGAGGTAGGGTCCCTCTATGCCCACTTTCTGGAGAGTTATCATAAATGGGTTTTGAAATTTGTCAGAAGCTTTTTCTGTATCTATTGAGATGATCATATGGTTGTTACCCTTCAATTTGTTAACATGGTGTACCACAATGATTGATTTGCATATATTGAAGAATCCTTGCATCCCTGGAATAAATCCCAAGTGATCATGGTGTATGATCCTTTTACTCTGTTGTTGGATTCTGTTTGCTAGTATTTTGTTGAGGATTTTTGCATCTATATTCATCAGTGATATTGGTCTGTAATTTTCTTTTTTTATAGTATCTTTGTCTGGTTTTGGTATCAGGGTGATGGTGGCCTCATAGAATCACATCGGATTTTTAAATTTAAAATTGTAGTATTTGATCCATCATGGATTTTTGTATTATTTTTATTTTAAAATATTGTGTTAAAATGTGATTTATCTTGTTACTGAGTTTTTTGGTGCCCCTTTAAATTTTGCACCTAAGAGTAATGCCTCACTCCAATCCCGGATGTGGACCAGGAGGGTACATGTATGCATCTGAATATATAACCCCAAGTGATATACTGCAAAAGTGGACAGACTCAAAAGAATCTAACATAACCCCAACAACAGGGTGAGATTTTTAACATACCCACATCAGAAACTGATTGATCAAACAGTCAAACTAAGAGTGGTAGGAAAGCTGTGCACAATACAACTGTTTCCACGAGCTCTATGAAGGGCAGCCTGCAGTAAACATCTGGTCCTGGGTGCCCTTGGCCGGCTGCCAGCACCCAGTAAGCATGATCCCAGGAAGTGGGGAGCAGAGTCTGGGAGGTCAAACCACACAGAGCAGGTGCCTGAAATGTTGCGACTATGCAATCTATCACAATACAGATTAACAAATCAGTACTACTCTATGTCTCTGTTTGGTTCCATTTATAATTCCCCTCAATAAATTAGTCTGAACTTGTGCTTCTCTCCTTAAATCCCACATCTACCACATATTTTGTTAAAAGATCATTTGCTTTCCTACTTCACAGGGAAAAAAAATGTCTATTAGGCATGAATTCCCTTAATTTTCTGTCTTCCCACTTCCACATTTAGACTTACCTATATTTCTTTATGTGCTTTTCTATATTCTTCCAATTTCAAAGGGAAATCAAAAAAGGATTTAAAAAATAAATACAGTTTAAGGCTACTTTTGAAAAATCTAGATCCTTGTCTATCAACTCAGCAAATTCTCTTTCTCTCTGTCTCTCCCCTTCTTTCTCTGTGTCTCTCCTGTGTGTGTGTGTGTGTGTGTGTGTGTGTGTCTGTCTGTCTGTCTGTGCTTGCTTATGAACATTTCTTTCCCCTGCCTTGTTTACACATGGTTCAGTAAAAGCATGTAAGGCCTGGAGGCGTTTTTTTAAAGCAAAATGTGCTAAATCAATTAGCTGGGAAAGGAACACCCAGATATTTGATCTTGAAAGCCAATGGCTTTAAGATACTTCAAGGGGATTATGGGAAAGAAAAAAAGTTTGCCTTAATTCTCAGAACCCCTTATCAAATTGCCAAGGTCAGTGAGTACTTTTCAGGTTTTATCTTCCTTAACCCCTCTGAAAATGTTTCCTTTTTGAAACCTTGTATGAGTCTTAAATTCCCTGTCTTGTATTCTCTGTCACCACCTGGAAGAATGCTCTTCTTCAGTATCATTTTCTCTGCTTGCTCCTTGACTGTCTTTTTTTTAAAGTAATCTTGAATAACTGATGTAATACATTATAGCAAGTTTTATAATATAACTACCCAGGGGAACATCTGTTTTTCTTAATTTGATTTCCTTGAGGACACCCCATAGTCAACCTAAGGCATCCAATTTTTCTCTTTTACACATGTTTCTTAGTTCCCATACTGCCCTCTTATGAATTATGAATGTCTCTGGTATTTATCCTTATTTCATCTGGATAGAAATGTTTCCATGGTGAGGTGAGAAATGCTACAAAATGTGACTTATTTGGCTCCATGTTCTTCAGGGGATTGTTCTACTACTGTGCTTTGGATTATTTTGGATTCCACTGTGAGTTATAATAACAATTTATCTGTGAAATAAGCCATTTCGCACCACAAAAGATTGACAGAATTGAGAAATGACTGCCTTCAAAGGAATAAAAAACATATGGAAGCATTGCAAAATCCATGAGGAATGCCTACTGATTTATTTAGAAATTCCAATTACCTTGGAGACAGATAACTCAAATTTTAGTTTTTTTGTTTGTTTGTTTGCTTTTTAAAGCAAATCTTTCCCCAAGTGAATTCATTTGGATCATTATTTCAGAGGTTTTATAAATTCCTATGTATCTTCCTGGGAAACCTCCAACCCTTAAAATAGTTTTATGCATTTCTGCACATTGTTAATGCTGAGACCTTTGTGGTTTTAATAATTAATTTAGGGCCACAACATCCAGAAGAAGGAAAAAAAAATAATTGAGATCATCCAACTGCTAGCTGAAAGGACAGAGCTGTTCATAACTTAGAGCTGATGAAGTCTCTCAGGGAGGAAAGGTGTTGGAAGCATTCAGAGGTACAAGAAGTGGTTTAAATCTGAGGGTCTAGCTTCAGAATATAGGTGATCCTGGTTTGACTTTCTCTCCTTCCCCCTGCTCTCCTTGTCAACAATGGTCATTTTTATAAAAGACCACTGAAGGGAAAACAAAAACAATAAAAAACAGAACTAAAATAACAAACATAACCAAGATTGAAAAGAAAGAGCTTGAGGTTGTTATCAGAGAAAGAAGGACTAGGTCTGTGAATTGGCCCTTGTTCTCTGGCCTGGCCTAAACCTACTCATGAGCCCCAAGGAGGCTTCAGGTATTTTTCTGCCCCATTTGGAAGTACCTTCTATGTCCTCTGCCTATGGGCAGAGGTTAAGACACTACATATCTGAAAGACCGGGGTAACCATGGCTGATCAGATGCTTCACTGAGTTCTCTGTCCATTAAGTCCTGAATTGGGCCCTGACTCTTAACAGAGACCTACTTCCTTTTTATATCTCTCATTCTTAATCATTCCAAGTAGAGAAGGAGTCAGCAGTGAGGGTAGAAGAAGAGAGCTAAGAGAGGGGCAATGAGTCCCCTTCCTGTTCTTTCTCAACTAGATTTGACAACGGGAACACTTGATTTTGATTATAGTTCTTTTCCATCTTCACAGGAACTCTGCTTCTAGAACTATGTCCGCCACCATTCCTCCCTCCCTCCAAACAGGCTGTGCTCTTGATCACAGGATTCCTGATTTGGGTTGGCCACACCTTTTTTGGGAATGTTATCTCCTTTTCCAGTAGCAGGGAGAGGGATAGAGAGAGAGAAAGAGTTGTCCTAGCGACATCTATTTCTGCTCTCACCCCGAAATCTTCTTAGGCTTGAGCTCTCCCTTTTGCTGCAAACCTTGTGACTGGCAAGATGTGTGTGTAACCAAAGCTATTCAGTAGGAAGTTCGGCAGTGATATGCTCAACAAGTGGATTTTTAACCTCCACCTTTTTTCTTGGCCTCTGCTTTAATACATGTTCCAGACAAAAAGAACCCAGGAATGTATGGTCCTGATTTGAGTAAAGAAAACTCAGCCATGAATTTGGGAGAGATAACATCAGATAACATGAAAACAATGTAGAGTCCAAATGAGCTTTGAACGGAACTGTGAACTCTCATATTTTCTGCAATTTGTCCAATTAGTATTAACCAATTTTAAAATTACCTTTTTGTCTGAGTTTTACTCAGCTCTTTATCTTCTCAAAAGGTGGTTTGCATTTACTCACAGAGAATTCATAAAACTTAGACATAATTTCCTATGCCTGGAATTTCTTGTGCACTTCCTGAGTCATGGATTTTTCTCACACCAGTAATCTCCAGGGAACTTGTATCATCATCCACCAAAGTTGCCTGCTCCTTTATACAGCTTCTCTTCCAGTGCCTGAAGGGAGAATTGAGGAGAACATACCCATCCCTCCGTTCACCATCCTGACCCCAAACCTCTACCACATCAATAGAATCTACCTGTTTATTTAGATAATCCCAAAGATTGGATATTTCTAGAAGGACATTAGAGGGTATAAAGAACAAAGGTTGACATTTTGGCTAATTTATACATCTCCCGTATTGTATTCCCTTATTCCTTGGAGACAAGAAATGGAAAAAGCTCTGATAGGAGAACTCTATCTAACAATTAGATTTCGTGTTTCTCTTAAGAAATTCCAGCATGCTATTACCAGAGAAGTGGGAATAGAGGCTAGAAAAGCATATCAATAAAAACTCAAGGGAAAGTGCTTTCAGATTTAGCCCTAACAAAAAAGGTCCTCTGTGGAATATTTCTGCTTCTGATGTGATTATTTTCTCCTCAGGTGCCCTTCACCTTTTCCACTATAACCCCCTTTCAGGTGGCAATCCATTTCCCCCTCTCAGGAAAAACTACCCTTTCTACAGGAAGAGGTTCCATTTTTTGATTTCTTCCTATGTTCTAGGAAAGAAAGCTGTTTCCTGGGCTTCACCTGGATGAGCATTGACATTTCCTTTTTCTCCAACTCACAGGCTCCTGAGAACATAGGGCTCTATTGCATCTGGGTCCTGGACAGATCAGTAGACCTAACCATTTAGAATCACAGGAAGGCTTGGTTCCATGTGATTCACCTGTGTAGTAAGCATATCATATAAAAACTAGTGCTAATTATCATTGGAGACAATATAGTTTAATTCTACATATGGAGAAGATCATTTCTCCTACTGGTCTCTACTCCGCACCTCTAGATTATTGTGATTAGGACCATATGGGTGTTTCTAATTCCACTTAAGATCTCAGGGCATCACCAAAAACTGTCACTAGGTTGCTCCTCCACTTGGATTAATTTATTTTCATTCTGGTCATACTGTTATATATGGGTTAGCTAATGTATCTATAAAATTAACTGTCTCTCTTCCCTGCTTGTCTGTGAGCTTAATGAAATCAGGAATTATGCCTATTTTCTTTATATTTGAACCCTGAGCAAAGAAAATTCCTAGCAAAGTATAGGTACTCAATAAATAATTGTTGAATTAATAAATATAGGTCTTAGGTCAGAGAGACAAAAGCTATCCCATAACTCAGGTAGTCCAGCCTAGTAGGTTGGACTTAAGAGGATACACAAAGTATGCTGGCCAATACCTGTAGTAATAAACTATATGGATTTGAGGGGAACATACCCTTGGATTATTGATGAGTTCTGTGGCATCAATAAGAAACTAATTAGGGATTAAAACAATGGCCATCTATCTCTCAACTTCTCTTTATATCAGAAAGGATGCTAACATAATTAAAAACCTGACACATTTAAGCCATTTTCAAGGATTTTAAATGTAAAAGAAAGGCAGAAATTAAGTTGGTCACTTTCAAATAGGTCAACCGATCTCTCTTCCTGCAAGTGTGAAGTCATAGGCCCCCTGAAAAATCACCTGTGTTTATGATCCAGCACCACAAGAAATCTCACCAGGCCTCTTCTGTTACCTTAATTCCAACACCTTTTAACATTGGCTTCATGTATGTAGTTTCCTCCCTATTTCTTCATTTCTAATTTCTGCCTCACTGCCCAGAACTTTCAGATTCTTCAGTAGCAATTTATTTTCTTTAATCCTGGTTTTTCCACTAGATGATAGTGGATCTATGCTTTATTGCCCATGGACCAATCTCATTCTTCTCCCTCATATCAGACCCCTATTTGCCCTGGAGGGTGTTTAGAATTCATTACCATTGTTCAGAATCCATTACTAGATTCATAGTTTTAGGGATACTCACTTGTCCCTGCCTTGGGGCCATAGGTTGAAATGCAATTTAAATGTCGATGGAAAAAAACCAAAAAACAAAATACTTTATATCTGAGCCTATTTGACTCAGGTGCCACTTGTGCTATTAGAGTCACTGCTTCCATCACTGCAGTTCCTGGAAAAAACTGGAGAAGTGATGTGCATTTTCAGGAGACACTAAGATCTCTGTTCCTGGAGGGAGTTGTAGGTAGCGAGAGGGTAGTACGATTCTTGATGTTCTATGTGTTTGTTTGTTTGTTTTGTTATGTGTTGGTGGTCAGAATTGTCAATCATTTCTTACCTCTCACTGGGCTGCTTTCTGCATGAGGACAACCCAAGCCTCCTAGCAGTAGTAAATAAGTATGAATGTTCAAGCCCAGGAAGGGATGCAGTCATTGTTATTCATAGGCCTTGGCAGAAGTGATGAAATCAGGGGAAATATGTAAAGATATGATTATACACATAGGTTTGTTGGCAAGAAAACAGGACATCTTACTGGATGCACTCAAATGCTAGTTAAATTATTAGATTGCAAGGCACCCTGAACATGTAAGGACCTGGAGAAATAGTTTGAAGAAAGCATTGTAAGTTCAAAGGTATCACTCAGGGAAAATGGCAGTTGGAAATAACTAAACAGTCAAGCAAAAATAGAATTTTTAAGACATATCATGGGATTTAGCTAAAATTTAATGTCATGAATTTAAAGAGATATGTATTAAAACAAGTATGTGAGTATCTATAGCGGTGACAAGAATTGTAAAATAAAGCAGGGCAGTGGCTGGAGTGTTCACTGGTTTTCTGCAGAGGGTATGTGGCAAGAGAGCTGAGGGTACTGGCAGGATTACAGGTCGTGGGATATGGGATGGATGGAAAGGAAGGGAAAACCAGTAGGCTATGATCCTTTCCATGCCTGGCCCTTAACTTTTATTCCCAACCTTAATGTTTATTCTTCTGGTTCCGTTTTCTGATCATTTTCTGAAATCTGTTGTTATCCATAGTCTCATGTATTTAAAGTATGTATGTCCCATTACACATATGTAGAGCATTAAAAGAATTTGCCCAAAGTTTACCACTTTATTAGTGTTGCAAATATATTGTAAAATATGTTGTACATCTATGGTATTTATACACAATAAGCAAAGAGCATTATGATGACCTTTTAAAAAGACCACTGATAGCAGAAAAATTCACTTTTAAAAAAATTCTAACTTTTGCTGTGGCAGAGAAATAGTTGATAATTCTTTCTACAATATTTCTTCAAAGGAAATGCTTTCATTAGTCTATGTGGCAAGAAAAATATATCTCTACAGCCTATCTTCTGTAGTATAATATCAGTAGGTAAGATTTAGTTGTTTTTCTCCCCCACCCCCATATATATATCATTTTCATTTTCTCAGGATTATCTATGTTTATCTATATGCTTTGTTTTTTGGTTTTATTTTAAAACCTTAAACTTTTTTTTTTTTGCTGTGAGAGGTATTGAATTTGTATCTATTAAAAAAGTAAGTTATGTTGGAGAAGCAACTTTTAAAAAAAATTTTTATTGGAGTATAGTTGCTTTACAATGTTGTGTTAGTTTCTGCTGTACAGCAAAGTGAATCAGTTATATGTATATGTATATCCACTCTTTTTTAGATTTCCTTCCCATTTAGGTCATCACAGATCACTGAGTAGGGTTCCCTGTGTTATACAGTAGGTTCTCATTAGTTATCTGTTTTATACATAGTAGTGTACATATGTCAATCCCAATCTCCCAATTCGTCCCACCCCCATCTTTCCCCCATAAGTTTGTTCTTGACATCTGTGACTTGATTTCTGCTTTGCCAATAAGTTCATCTGTACATTTTTCTAGATTCCACATATAAGTGATATTATACGATATTTGCTTTTCTCTTTCTGACTTATTTTACTATGTATGACAATCTCTAGGTCCATCCACATCTCTGCAAATGGCACTATTTCATTCCTTTTTATGGCTGAGTAATATTCCACTGTATGTATGTGTATATATATATATGTATTTATATATATATACCACATCTTCTTTATCCATTCCTCTGTTGATAGACATTTAGGTTGCTTCCATGTCCTGGCTATTGTAAATAGTGCTGCAATGAACATTGGGGCACATGCATCCTTTTGAATTATGGTTTTCTCTGGATATATGCCTAAAAGTGGGATTGCTGGGTCATATGGTAGCTCTATTTTTAGTTTTTTAAGGAACCTCCATACTGTTCTCCACAGTGGCTGCACCAATTTACATTCCCACCAACAGTGTAGGAGGGTTCCCTTTTCTCCATACCATCTCCAGAATTTATTGTTTGTAGATTTTGGGAAGCAACTTTTTTATGTTCAGAAATAGGAAAGGTTTATTTTGATTCTAAAAAGCAAGTCAAAATAAGCAATTAATTCTTCTTTCCATTAAACAATATCTTTAACTGGTGATAAAAATTGCTTTGAATCCAAACCATGTTTATGGAATGTGAACTTTATATAAATAAATTACCACAGATACTTCCATCATGCTAACGTAATGTGACCAAAGGCTATATTGTTTTAGGGAAAAAAAAGTAGCTTTAAGAATTTCTTTTTTCTCCTTTGCTTGGAATTAGCAGTCAACCAACTGAGAACAAATGAATGAGAATACTAATATATGCACCATAAAAATCAACCTTTGGAAATTTGTTCACGCCAGGTTATCAAGTCAAGGGCTGTGTCCTGATAATTTTACAACTGCTAATAACAGCCCATAGTTAGGCATACCATGATAAACCTGATTAACTTTCATGCTTCAGAGTAAAAATTGATTTATTAAGAGGGAAGAATAAATTATTTCCCATTAACAGAATTCAGTATTAGCTTTTAATTTTTTCCCTAATTTAGCAGCTTACTATATTTTACAAAACATGAAATAGGTCACCATAGATAAAAGAAAAGTGAGTTTATCCCAAGCTTTTTCCTCATCTTGGCCTTAGAAAGCAGAAATACAAAACTTTGGGTCAGGGCTCTAACAAGAGCAAACTAAAGTACTTTGGGCAATTTATTTAGACTGTATAAGTCTCAGATTTTTCCCCTTTAAAATTCAGTTAATAATAATGCCTATCTTATACGGTTATTGTGAGAATTAGATTAAATTATGAATATAAAGTACTTAGTGCTGGGCCTGGCATACCACTCAATATATGTTAGTAATAATTAGTAGTATTTTTATTATTATTATTGAAAGATGTCATGCATATTGTTCTTATCATTAGGGAGTAGCTACAAAGCTAAAGATAATCAGCATCATTAGAACAATATATTTAAATCTTGCTTGCAGAGCTTTATTAATGATTTGGCTCAAGGAAATTCAGTTGCTCTTATTAGCATCTTCCCATTTGTAGCACATAAAATTACTATTTTATCCATCTGGAATGGTTTGATAATATATCTTGCAACCTTCAATACTTTATAATGTTTCCATTATTTTCATTAATGCATTTACAACAATCAATAAAATTTAAAGTGTTCAATATTAATGACATAAGGGGTCCTTCATGATCTACTGTCCTGCCTAAGAAGTCCACTACCTTCTACTTTTCCCCTTGCCATCTCTGATTCTTTTTATGTTATATTTCAGGATTCAGTTTATCTGTCATTTTCAAGGTGAAAACTCCATGGACATACTTCTTCTCCTTCACTTCTCACCAGGCAAACCAGGAATGCCACTGGCATGTTAGTAATAAGTGAGGTAAACCTCTATTAGAGGTTTTTGTTTATTTCTTTCTCTAAGTCTGCCTTTCTTAGTATTCTAAGATCTCAGTGCTTGGCATAAAGCAAAGGCATAATGCATAACTCTTTTGTAAGCAAATGCATGAATAAGGAGAAAATGAGAGACAGGATTTTTGACTCTTCAAGTTACATTTGGCAAGTCTCTAGAGCAATACTAAATCCTTCAAATAAAGTAGCTATTACTGTTTTCAAAAGAGAAGTCTAATAAACATAAAACAAACTATAAAATGGTAGAGAAATCCAACAATGTCAATCAATGAGTTAAATGTTAATGGATTTGAAAAGGAATAAAAATGAGCTGTGATATGAACCTAAATCATTTTTTGTGGGGAACATTCTTGGCTGGAGAGCACAGGCTGTGGATGATTATCTCCTCAGCACTTTGAAGAATCATTCCAACTTGGGCAGGATCTACAGTTATGCTAATGGCAACAAGTAGAACAGGTCGCTCAGTGCTAGCATGTTGCATAGACAGCCTAGGTGTTTACTTTCTTTAGCATTAGCAGCAGAGACAGAGGGCTGCTTCTCTGAGGCAACTTTTCTCTCTGTCAATTGTTTTCATAAAAAAGCTCTCTAGGTTGTTTGCATGGCTGCTGATTCTGGTGGCAGGTAAGAAGTATTCCTGTCTCAAGGAAAGGCAGAAGCAAAGATGACTGGGAAAAGTATTCACTCTGGAATTCTTAGAGCTATCAAGGTAATTGTTTGCTGACAGAGATGTGGACTCTATAGTGAGGTACCTCCCACTATTGATCGGGAGGTGTGAGGGAACAGAATACTCTAATTACAGTAGAATGCCATATAAGTTCTGGTTAGGGAGTTATTAGTTTATTATAACATAAAAACTCTGTAAGTTTTCAACTGTATAACTCATGACTGTGATAATATAATCATAGTATTTAGTTATAAGTTTAATTTTTATAAATTTATATCATATCTGAGAAGACCTTGGTGGAAATTCTCCCCACCCCCCTACCCCCCCCCCCCCCCGCTTTTTCCCCCTCCAGGCCTACTCCCTCTTCTTCTCTGCCTTAGGAGAACTAATCTTTAGTGACTGTATCGACTTTTGTTCTAGCAGCTAACTAGTCTGGCTAATGGGGAGCCCAGCGGGAGGTTGGTGAGGAGTAAAATGAAAGTGAAATATGGGTATTTTTTCTCCAGAGCTCCTCCCTATTGGGTTGTCTTAGGATGGCTGCTTCCCTCTGCAGTCCTTTCTTCAAGACTATTCTAAGAGTCCTCTGTCTGTATCTCTTGGATCTAGGGCTGGTAACAACCATGCTGTCCCCAGGTCAAGAGGGGCTACAGTATAGCTTGTGTTTTCCATATATCCTTCTTATATCTTTAAAATTAGTCCCTTTATTAGTCCCTCCATGAACTAATGTAATTTAAGTTTGAGCCATCTGTTTCTTGATGGAACCACAATTGATACAAAGATAAATTAGACAAGTTGTCTGTTGTCTGTTTTCTACTATAGTATAATATATCCATATTGTGCTTATGTGGTCCACATACAATTTATCAGCCAAACACTTGGCTAACTTATAACACCCCATATTCTATTGCTCTATTGATCTACCTATGAATCAAAATGTCTTATGATTTGTTTGTTTCCAGTTAAGTTGAGCCTTTAAAAAAATTAAATACATCTTCCTATGTTCAGATGTATAGATTTTAAGATATTCTTCACTCCCAGAAAGAAATTTCACTCCTAGAGCCTATCACAGTGTTTGGAACATATTAGGAACACCATAAATATTTGTTGAGTGTGTGAATAAGTAAATGGGAGTGAATGAATGTGTGAATAAATGAAAAAAGTAGCTTCAATTAGTTGTATGTACATAGGCATATGCACATATGCCTTCCATGTTTACAATATGTATTTATCGCCACGTTTTTCATCCACTATTGATAGCGAATAAAGATGGAAGAAATGTTAAATGAAACAACCTAAAAACACTTACTGCCTTGTCTGTGGAAGCAATTAATCCTGCATGGAGAAATTTGGGGCCCATTAAGCTGAGAGACAATTAGATTGGAGATCACTGAGATATAAACTACTCACTAGAGACTTTGGGAAAAATTGAGTGAAAAGTTATTGAATTTCATTGTTCTAACAACCTTATCAGGCAAAATTGGGGGGAAAAAATTCCAAGAAAAAAAGCCTTGGTAAACTTATAGGACAAAAAGAGGTAAGAGCAGATATGATTTATATTCTCTCTTGACCTACTTATGTGATTATTATATTAGAGGTTTCCTAAACTTTGAACCACACCTGCATTCTTGGATTAGACAGTATTAGGTCATCGTACATTATTATTTTAAAATTCTTTGGAATCTAATTTGCTAGTAGAAATTTAGATTTTTCAAATAAATCTACCTCAAGTTACAGTTTATATTCCCCCCTTTTATGTTTTCTTCTTTAAGTTTTGTTATCAGCATTATAATATCTTTGTAAAATCTTCATATTTTTGGCCATGGTTCACTTTATACAGCATAGGTCTTATATATTCCTTAGTGCTTTGGAAGACATTTGTAGACTCATCTGCTCCTATTACATTTTCTGAAGTAATTTGGAAAACATTTAATTCTCTTCCATAGTGAATCATCTTTCCTGGATTCTCCCTTTTCTTGGGTTAATGCTAATAATAGTTGGTGAAATAAAACTTTAGGGGTCACATCTTTGAATTATCCTTTTCCTTGGTCTTTCACATCTAATCCATCAGCAAGTCAGGTTGATGCTACCACCAAAACAAACATACCCAAATGTGTTAAATTCTCTCCATCTCCATCTGCTCTATATAAGTCACAATCATATCTTGCATGGACATCTGAAAAAATTTCCTGGTTTCATTCTTCCATTCTTGCCTCCTACAGTCCATTCCCTAATATAAGTAAGAAGATCATGCCATTCCTCCGCTTAAAGTACTATATCATTGTTCTCAATATTTGCTCCCCCTCCTTGGTGCAATTATACTTCATGCAACTAATTAAGGCAGGCATGTGACTTGCTTTGGCTAATAAAATAAATATAAGTGGAAGGAATGTGTGCACTTCTATGCCAAGGCTTTACAAACCTACTTACGGCACACCCCTCAAGTTTCCCTTACTCCTGCACGAGCTCACGGATGATCATTTGTTTGGTGGAAGCTAGGCCACCTGCAGATGATAAGCTGTGAGGGATTATAGAAAAGGCAGCTTTAATTTTCTAGCGTCTAACTTGCAGGGGGAAATATTGCAAGGGGTTGGAAATGAGTAAGCAATTTTGAATATCTTCCACAGTTACTGAAAAAAAAGGGGGAATATGGGGTAGAATGATCTGTGGGGTTGCATGAGCTTAGGCTGAGGTGTGGGGTGAAGTAAAATGAGGCAAAAAATGTTTTTGCACACCTTAAATTCTACCTATTGCCAGAATAATGTATTCCTCTTACTTTCTCATACTCATCAGTTATTTCTCAGTATAAGAAAAAAGGAGCAAACTATACTTAAAAGTCCTTATTCATCCTCACTATACCTAAATGATATGACTAGTATATTTCCCCCTACCTTTACTTACATTTTCTTTAAGGGTCAAATAAACACTTGAGATTGAAAAATATTAAAAAAATTATTTGCCAGAGCAGAATAACTGCAAAAACTAGGCACAATGGGACAAATAAGACACTCAGGATGGTTTGTGTGGTCTAAACTGTTTTGGGTTGCAGGGAGGAATTCTGAAGCAGGAACTATGCTACTGTATGTAACAGTGTAAATGATATTTCATTTTGTCTTAGTTTTCAGTGCTACAATACAATAGTAAGATTGTGTTTGAGAACGTTTTAGTTTTTCTGTTGAAAGACTACTATGCAAAGACATATTACTTATAGTGACTTTTAAATATAAGAAAAGTACTGGCAACCTCTTTTTAGAACCCTAAAAGAAAAACATTATGGTCAGGTCTCTACATCAAATAGGATCAGGTGGGGTAAAAGAAAACACATAAATTATTGGACCTTACTAACATTTCACACTTTAAGTACATCCTGCTTCTAGAGAAAATTTTACATAATATTGTAAGTAGGGTATATGTTTCAACTGCAAAATCCCACCTGCAGTCGCCTCTCTTATGTATGTACAATATATGTATATGTACTATATATATGTACAATATATATAATTTATATAATATACATACAACATCTTTTATATATGGTTTTGTTTTGTGATACAGAATTGAGTCTTGGAATGAATTAGTATAACTGACTAGAGCTTTGGCTATCCCAAGAAATGGTACTTTAATAAATAAATGATGTACACAAATTATAAGTTTTATATGTTATTGAAAGTTACAGTGATTTCAGAGATTATTTTAAAATCAAAACATAGGTGAAGCCCACAAACTCATTATAAGTGGGTCTTGAATCTCTCATAAAAAAAATCTAGGCTCTATTTTCCTTCAATTTATATATGTCATTTAATTAATATGTAAGTGACTTATTTTAAATTTTGATGATCAGCATAAAGGAATAGTTCCGTTTGTGTTCTTTATAGTGGTTTCCATCTGGGGCAATTCTATTCAAATGTTAATTATCTCTGGCCCTTTGAGCTAGAAAATATGAAAATGAGATTAAAAAGTCACTTCTAGAGTTGCTCCTCCGAAGCTGGAAAATTGGATGAGAAGGTTTCCTGGAGCTGCTGACCTCCACTTTGATGTACCTTTTGTCAGCAAACCATTGTTTGTTTGACAGATGAAAGAAGGTATGTAGTTCCAAGTTAATGGTCAGTAGTGTGAGCTAGACCTTTCAGGCATAATGTGTTAGTGATAGTAATTAATTATTTGAATGTCATGTTTTTTGTGTTATTGTAAAAGACTTAGACTGTGAGCTATATACTTTTATAGACAACTAAGATATTGATACATAGAGTTTTTGCAATCAAATTTGGGGAAAACCTAAATTAAGGATTTCAAAGAAACAGCAGCATAGTAGCTTCCTCTTGTCACAGAGTCTAAAGGGTGGAAGTATTGAAATATTAAAACAAACATAGAAACAAGTAATTTTATAATTCTTCTTGGTAGGGAAATGATTCCTACAGAAATTGAATATACTATTAAATCTCTTAAGAGTTTGTATTACTACTGGGAAATAAGTAGAAAAAAATTAAAATCACACACAAATCTTTATAATTTGGGGAGGTAAAGGAAGATAATGTATCATACTGCAAATATAGCACCGGCATCTTTTTACCACCTTGAATATACAACATTTAAAAACATGAACAATAATACTAAAAACAAACAAAAAAACAAACAAAAAAAGAACTGGAAAACTCCAAATATCCATTAACTACTGAATGTAGTATATACATATTATGGAATACTACCCAGGAATAAAAAGGATGAGACAACTGACCCATCCAACAGCATGAATGATTGTCAAAAATATTTTAAGTGAAAGAATCTAGACACAAGATCACATATTGTATGGTTTTATCTAAATGTAATTCCTAGAAAACTCAAAACTATAGAGACAGATATCAAATCAGTGTTTTCTTTGAACTGGGGCATGGGACTGAGGATTGACTGTTATGCTGACGTGAGGAAATCTTGTAGGTGATGAAAATATAGCTAATCCAAGCAGGAAGTCAGCAGGGCAGGGGGAGTTTATTCCTGATACGATGGATGCCAGCTCTAGGGAGGAAGCTGGGGTTACTACGTGTTTCTTTATTATAGACTGATCTATGCAGAGAGCTGAACATAGCAACCTTGGCCCAGGTAAAAATTTACACATACACAAAAGACACACATATAAAGTTTACCGCTGAGATTACTTATAACTTTAGTTTCTCTCATAACTATAGTAAAGAAGCCAAATAACTAAACTGGTAGTTACATTTACATCAAATAGCTATTAATCTGAAACACTGAGCAAAAGATGCTAACAGCACCCAGAAAGGCAGAGGCAAACAACAACAAAAAATAAGGCTAGATAAATATTAACTGATTATATAAATAAAACAGAGATTCATCATTAATAAATTCACATCATTCAAGATGTAATTATCTGAAAAATATACAATTCATAAAAAGAGTCTAGGGTAATGGCTGAATAGCTTGTTAGTACCAGCATTCTCACAGGGGGAAATAAAATCATAAAAACAAACCTATTTGAAATTTGAAACTACTGGCAAACGCAGAATGCAGGCAGAAACTGGAGCGGGGTGTCTACCATTCAGTGATGAAATGCTGCAGGTGAGTATTTTGTTCGTGACTTTTTGTCAGTCTTCCTAATCAAGTGCAGCTCTGAGGGCAGAAAGCTGCAGGCTCACTGGTTTGAGGGCAGAGGACTGAGTTAGTGGCTAGAAGAGGAGGAGAAAGCTAGGAGGGAAAGCTAAAGAGGAAGTCACAAACAGGACCAGCTCCCAAATCTCCATTCAAAATTCACACAGCTATGTGGCTGTCTGCTAATCTGTAAATGCTTGAGGGGAACCCCGAAGGTTAGAAAAATGTAGCAACTAGAAGCTGAAAAAACTGTGCAGAAACTTTAGCTGCTGTCTAGTATAAAAAGACAGAGATTGGAGTATGGGTACAGCCAAGTTAACTGCCTGAGAAAACAAAATTCACTCCGTAGGAACAGAATAGAATACAGATTCCTTACAGATATCACTCATAATGTTCAGTTCTCAGACATGCAAAGAAAAATAAAAAGTGACCTATATTCTAGGAAAAAAAGGCAGTCAATAGAAATCAAAACAGAGGGTACCAGGTAGCCATTATTATAAATATATTCAAGGGATTTAAAATTATATGTATAATTCATAAACATAAATAGAATTCTCAGAAGAAAAAATAGAATTAAAAAACCAAAGTCATAATTCTAGCACTGAAATTCTAATAACTGAAATAAAAAAATGGACTGGATGTGCTTAATAGCAACACATTACATACAGGGAGACAACAATATAGATGATGCTGACTTCTCACCAGTGACAATGGAGGCAGGAAGAAAAGGAATATTTCCATTCAGGCTAAAGAGAAATACCACCAGATCTATAGGAAAGTATTGAAGTTACCAGAAGTAGTAAGTATTTTGGTAAATATAATGTATAAAGAAATATTAGTGCAACATTGTGTGGTATATAACTTATGTAGATGTA
The DNA here is from genome assembly GCF_965194805.1 of Balaenoptera borealis. NCBI lineage: Eukaryota > Metazoa > Chordata > Mammalia > Artiodactyla > Balaenopteridae > Balaenoptera > Balaenoptera borealis. Next base: position 92,765,308 of record NC_138865.1, read on the forward strand.
ATAGATATGACAATAGCATAAAAGACAGGCTTGCAATGTTCTTACATTTTCTGTGCTGTAGGAGACTATTAACTCTAAGTATTTAGCCTGTGATAGGTTGAAGATACATACTGTGATCTCTAGAGCTGTCTTGGAAAATAACACAGAGAGATACAGCTTTATGGGGTGAGAGAGAGAGGGTAACTGGACCTTGAGCACTTTGGAGACAAAAAGCCACATTCTGGGTTTTGCCTTCAAAGTCAAATTTAGAAAATTAATACAGCAGCAAGTTCAGATTACTTTTTTTTTTTTTTTTAAGACTACAAAAAGAGAGACCTATTCTGTGCATCTTTGATAGAATAAAACAAACGTAAAAGTTGTTTTACTATAAAGTTTGATAGAGATGCTTGCATACAAATGTAGACAAGTTTTTTTTTTATAACTGAAAGTCTGTAATAGAGCAAGGATACAACATGGTATTATTTTTGACAGTAATTGATGCTGAGATAATAGTTGTATGTTATTAAATTGTCCTTGGATAATCTAATTCCTGAAATTTTACTGCTTATATAATATCTCTGGTTTATTAATAAGATTTCCTAATATAAAATCTAACAAGTGCTTTAATTTCTGAGACTTAATTTTAACCTATTACTTGTTGTCTTAGTCAGTTTGGGCTGCTATAACAAAGTGCCATAGACTAGGAGGCTTGTAAACAACAGAAATTTATTTCTCACAGTTTTGGAGGCTGGTAGTCCAAGATCAGGGTGACAGCATGGTTGGGTTCCAGTAAGACCCCTCTTCTGGAATATAGACTGTCATTCTTCTGTATCTTCACATGGCAGAAAGAGGGTGAGAGAGCTCTCTGGGGCCCCGTTTATGGAGACACTAATTCTATTCAGGAGGGCTCCACCCTCACACCTAATTAGCTCAGAAAGGCTCCACCTTCAAATACTATAACATTGGGGATTAAGATTTTAACATATGAATTCTGGGGGGGGGGACACAAATATTCAGTTCAGTCCATTGCAATCATACGTCAGGATTTAGCTTAGAGTCTGGTCAAGGGCACCTCTTCTGTGATTCAAAATTACCCTGTGCATACGACCATTGCAGCATTTACTGTATTCTAATGTAAGAGTTGCTTATTTGGCTATATTACTTGCATGTTTTAATTATCTATCTTTTCCTCTAGCACAAATTCTCTGATCTGTCTTCTTTATAAATTTTTCTTTGTAATCCCAGCACCTAGAATAGTACTCACAATAGAAGGTGCACAAAAGAGTTTAAATTAATAAATGAATGTGTATAAACTGGCCTTATCTAGACAGCAAATGTATGTATGTATTCCAGGGTTCTACTTACATCTGATGGAAAACAGAATTGTAGGAATAAAAACATAAAGGAAAATAACCTTCTTCTACTTAGCAAATCCAGGTATATTACAACACCATGGGGAAGGTCAAAAGGTTCTTGTTTTCTTATGTGACTCTACTATTGTTATCTGTTTACTTTGCATATGAATATAAGAACTTATGAAATATTAGGGTAATTCCTGAACTTTGCTATTTTGTAACTTCTTGGGGAGATATTATAACGAAGAATCTAGTGTTAGCACAGAATCCCCTGCATAGTGCCAGGCTGAAAATCATGGGCTTCATCATTCATTGGTCCCAAATGAGTAATTCCTCTAGGCTGGGGGAGTCCCTCTGGACATACACCCTGAAGAGTCTAAGAGAACAGCTAAGAATATGACTGAATATTTCACGAATTTTCTTTCCAAAGTAAAACCAAGGGAATTTTATGGAATCTAAAGAGTTTATCTGAGATAAAAATGATTTTTCATGTGAGAGTCAGGAAAAGTCCCCAAAACAGCTGACATAAGCATATGTGGCAATTGAAAACTGTACCCAAAGGATATTTGATGACACCAGGGATTCTCCCCAAGGTAGAAATCTCTGCACACTACAATCAAGGGGATTTTAAACTAAAATGTTTTCAAGGGGATTGAAAACAAAATACAAAAACACAAGGGGCTGACCAGACCAGTGTTATTAAGTGGACAACAAAAATACATAATGATAAAATTTGCACCCTAAACTTCAGCTAACTGTTATGTAAATGCCACTTTGAAGTCCTGACCTGGCTGCCTCAGAAAGTTGATATGAGGATCAAATAAAATTGCAAATGTTCCAACATATTTTAAAATTTAAACAATTACAGTTTAAAATTTAAGTTGTATAAAATTTAAATTTAAAATTTAAACAACTTAGTCATGGTAAGAGTAATTGACAGTGGTGTTGACAGTGGTGGCTCCTATTTCTGGTCCTCTCTGAGGAGTTAGGGAGGCTACCCTAACATAAGCCTGAGGAAAGAAAAAAATTGGGTGTTTGAGGAAACCACTGAGTTTGAGGAAACCATATGAGTTCTCTCTGTACCTCTTCCATTGATGATCTCTCTTCTGCTTCCTACTTTTCAAATGCACTGGACACTAGTAGGTCATCAAACATGTCCAAGGCTTCCCCCTGTCTGTAAGCCCTTCCCTCTGCTTAAATCACTCTTGACCCCATTTCACATGGCTCATTTGTCCTCAGCCTCACATTAAAACACACCTTTTGGAGAGAGCTTCTCTGAGCAGCCTGTAGAAAGAAGGCCTTGCCAGTTGTTCCTAATTTTCTAAGTCAGTATCCACAAACCTTTCCACCACCCCCTGCCCACAAACAGTATTGACTACAATACAGAAATTTTAAGTGAATTTTAACTTATTTTGTCTCCTTCATTTAATATAAACTCTGTAGTGAACATGTCTATCTTGTTGCCCTTTATATCCCCAGAAAAATACATAGTGCCTCTCACATTAAGCACATCTTAATTTTTTGATAAATAATGAAAATATGGTTTCTTGGCAAATTTTTGCAATTTCAAATTACCTATATATTTGGATGATATACTTACAGAACTACCTCCATATTCCTTTCTAAAATCAAATGTCTTAAATATTTAATGTCTTAAATATCTTGACTGTGGCAAGAAATATTTGTATCACATTTATCTTTTAAGACATTTCTTTTTGCTATGTACTTAACTGTGTAAAGGGCAGAGGGGAAAGAAATGTGGGTTGGGAAGAATGGGGTATGTGCAGAAAACCATAAAATAAAAAATAACTGGGTGTTTTGACACGGGATAGGCAAGTTGATTAATATATAATATTAGACAAATTATTTAATTTCTATGGATTATAGTTTATTAATTGATAAAATGTAAGTATTGGATTAACTTCTTAAATTACTTCAAGTATGAATGTTCTACCATCCTAAGACAGTATTAGAAAAACTGAGCAAAACAATTATTAATTTTGAATTGTATATTTAGGTTTGTATTTGTTTGAAAGTAGTAAGATGTATATATTTAAACACATTTATCTGTTTAAGAAAAATATACTACTTATGCTTATGAAGTACATAACCTGCAGATATTCTATAAACTTGAAACAGTACTATAAAATTGTAATTAATACATAACATTTTCTCTAGTGATGGACTACAGAAAAATATGTCAACAAAAATCACATTGTAGGGCACAGAAGTTAATACTACAAGAAGATTATTGTCAAAGAATAACAATTATTTCAAGATGTTTTATTTCCTTATTCTGTTTTGTTCTCTTCTATGGGTTGCTTTGCCATTTCAACCAAGGAAACACATTTAATGGGCTGACATGAAACAAATTTTAATAGTTCAGCCCTCTGTAAACATTCTCATGCATGATTAACATTACACATTGTAAAGGACTGCTTTCCTTAAATTGTAGCTATTTGGCTATAAATTTGAGACTGTGGTATAATTGTCTAACTATTGAATGAGCACTTGTACTTTGTGCACTGATGAATTAGGTAAAGTGTATAACTAGGATACACATTTTAGTATGGTTTATTAAATCACAAAACACAAAAGGGCCATTGGAATTTGAATGATAATAAGGAGAAATAAGATTTGATAGAGGTTACAATCATAGATATTTATATATTTGATATTTAATTAAAATTATGGTAAAATTTACTTTTATTTTTATTTATTTTCTTTCCTCAAAAATTTTTTTTTAATTTTTATTTTATTTTTTAAATTTTTGTGTTTTGTTTTTTGTGTTTGTTTTTTTTTTTAACATCTATTGGAGTATAATTGCTTTACAATGGTGTGTTAGTTTCTGCTTTATAACAAAGTGAATCAGTTATACATATACATATATCCCCATATTTCTTCCCTCTTGCATCTCCCTCCCTCCCACCCGCCCTATCCCACCCCTCTAGGTGGTCACAAAGCACCAAGCTGATCTCCCTGTGCTATGCGGCTGCTTCCCACTAGCTATCGATTTTACATTTGGTAGCGTATATATGTCCATACCGCTCTCTGACTTTGTCCCAGCTTACCCTTCCCCCTCCCCGTGTCCTCAAGTCCATTCTCTAGTAGGTCTGTGTCTTTATTCCCATCCTGTCCCTAGGGTCTTCATAACCTTTTTTTTTTTTTTTTGATTCCATATATATGTGTTAGCATACGGTATTTGTTTTTCTCTTTCTGACTTACTTCACTCTGTATGACAGACTCTAGGTCCATCCACCTCACTACAAATAACTCAATTTCGTTTTTGTTTTTATGGCTGAGTAATATTCTATTGTACATATGTGCCACATCTTCTTTATTCATTCTTCTGTCGATGGACACTTAGGTTGCTTCCATGTCCTGGCTATTGTAAACAGAGCTGCAGTGAACATTGTGGTACATGACTCTTTTTGAATTATGGCTTTCTTGGGGTATATGCCCAGTAGTGGGATTGCTGGGTTGTATGGTAGTTCTAATTTTAGTTTTTTAAGGAACCTCCATACTGTTCTCCATAGTGGCTGTATCAATTTACATTCCCACCAACAGTGCAGGAGGGTTCCCTTTTCTCCACACCCTCTCCAGCATTTGTTGTTTGTAGATTTTCTGATGATGGCCATTCTGACCGGTGTGAGGTGATACCTCCTTGTAGTTTTGATTTGCATTTCTCTAATGATTAATGATGTTGAGCATTCTTTCATGTGTTTGTTGGCAGTCTGTATATTTTCTTTGGAGAGATGTCTATTTAGGTCTTCTGCCCATTTTGGGATTGGGTTGTTTGTTTTTTTGATATTGAGCTGCGTGAACTGCTTGTAAATTTTGGAGATTAATCCTTGGTCAGTTGCTTCATTTGCAAATATTTTCTCCCATTCGTAGGGCTGTCTTTTTGTCTTGTTTATGGTTTCCTTTGCTGTGCAGAAGCTTTTAAGTTCGTTAGGTCCCACTGGTTTATTTTTGGTTTTATTTCCATTTCTCTAGGAGGTGGGTCAAAAAGGATCTTGCTGTGATTTATGTCATAGAGTGTTCTGCCTATGTTTTCCTCTAAGAGTTTTATAGTGTCTGGTCTTACATTTAGGTCTTTAATCCATTTTGAGTTTATTTTTGTGTATGGTGTTAGGGAGTGTTCTAATTTCATTCTTTTACATGTAGCTGTCCAGTTTTCCCAGCACCACTTACTGAAGAGGCTGTCTTTTCTCCACTGTATATTCTTGCCTCTTTAGCAAAGATAAAGTGACCATATGTGCGTGGGTTTTCCTCTGGGCTTTCTATCCTGTTCCATTGATCTATATTTCTGTTTTTGTGCCAGTACCAAACTGTCTTGATTACTGTAGCTTTGTAGTATAGTCTGAAGTCAGGGACCCTGATTCCTCCAGCTCCGTTTTTCTTTCTCAAGATTGCTTTGGCTATTTGGGGTATTTTGTGTTTCCATACAAATTGTGAAATTTTTTGTTCTAGTTCTGTGAAAAATGCCAGTGGTAGTTTGATAGGGATTGCATTGAATCTGTAGATTGCTTTGGGTAGTAGAGTCATTTTCACAATGTTGATTCTTCCAATCCAAGAACATGGTATATCTCTCCGTCTCTTTGTATCATCTTTAATTTCTTTCTTCAGTGTCTTATAGTTTTCTGCATACAGGTCTTTTGTCTCCTTAGGTAGGTTTATTCCTAGATATTTTATTCTTTTTGTTGCAATGGTAAATGGGAGTGTTTCCTTAATTTCTCTTTCAGATTTTTCATCATTAGTGTATAGGAGTGCAAGAGATTTCTGTGCATTAATTCTGTACCCTGCTACTTTACCAAATTCATTGATTAGCTCTAGTAGTTTTCTGGTAACATCTTTAGGATTCTCTATGTATAGTATCATGTCATCTGCAAACAGTGTGAGCTTTACTTCTTTAATTTGAAGTGTGGTAAAATTATACCTACATTGATAATTCTGAATGCCCAATAGCTATATCAGGCAATATCTAAAATAAGGCAAATATAATAGAGTTTGATTAATTAAGAAGTTCTCAACTATTATACTTTTCAGAAGAGCAAAGTATGTAATTGACCAAGATGACTAAGCATTTCCATTAGTGTGTATATATAGTGCAGAAGATACAAAGGAAAATAATGTTTTTTCCTGCTTATATCTGTAAGCCTCAGACTTCTGTAAATAATTCTTCATTATTGTGCATTGCACCTACCCTCAACAATTTCCACAAGGCCTGCATAATCTGACTCCTGCCCACCTCTTATGTCTCATTTCATGGAATTTATGTCCTCACTCTGCTCCAGCCAAAATGGTTCTTTCAGTTCCTTGATGCACTAACCTATTTTATACCTCAGGAGTGATATTTTCTCTCCTGCTGTAGCTCTTACTCTTCTGTATCTTATACGTGAAAGGCCATCCAGAGAAGTCTTCATCATCTTCCTTTATCATCAGTGATTCTTGTTTTTGCTCTCCATGTTTTCAAAGCTTCCTTTCTTCCTGGTGCCCAACCTGGGTTCCATATAGAGCTAGATATAAGTGCCTACTCAACAACTCAGTCATTTATTGAATCCTGAGAAATGTGGTAGATATACTTGTGCCCCAGATCGCAAATACAGAACTTTTGAGTAGTTCTAATAATTTTTGACCCTCAACCAAAAGGGGTCAAGCTCAGTCCATATGGCAGATATGCAAATAAATGCCATATCACTTCTTATATCATCCTCTTTTATTGCCCACAGATGAAATTGCCCACTGAAAGCACCTCCTGAATCCTTCTATAAAACAAAAGCTTCTATGCATATGAATGAAGTTTCCCAATTCCTGGGGACTAAATATGGTATTTTCTATCATAGCTTATGAACACTATTAATTTCTCATTCCAGATTTTTATTTAAGTAATACCTACACCCCTTTAAGAAACCGGCACTGACAAAACATTGGAATTGATCTTTGAGTTATGAATTGTTTTCCTTTTTTACTATCTCATGTTTACAGTTATTCCAATAGGATAGAGACACAAGCAGATAACCTAGTTAGAAGTGTGTTCAAAGGGTGGTTTATTTATGTAGGGTGGAATTATTCAAAGAAGGAAGTTTTGGGCCTTCTAAAAGCCTTAACAAAATGATGCCATTGGAAAATTTTCTTTCTGGTCTAGGTACATTGACCTAGAACCAGTCTATTTGTTCTTTTTTGATTATCCCCCATTTTTTTATCTTGAAATTATCTATGTTTTTACTTCTCCTTGATAGGAGTTGAAGTTTCCCAATGTCTCACCACAGACCTCATCTCTCTCTGCCTCATTTGCTAGATCTTAACACTCTGTTACTTCTCTTAGGAAGCAGTTCAACTGTCTCATTTTGGTGCTGACACCTCATACAGACACAGCATTGATATGTGATAAAGAGGGATACCTGTAATGCACCAAAAATTTAATATTTGTTTTCACTTAACTTTGAATAATAAAATATTAAGGTTATTTCTTTTAATGCAGTCTTACTATTAGCTATGAAACACCTGCATGGGACTGGAGATCAATAAATTATTTCTGTTCTCTGCTTGAAATTTCAAATTAGAAACACATTTGAGCTATGAAACTAGAACTATTTTAAAAGATTTACTGCTATTATTGGCTTGATGAAATTTAAGATGCAGGTATTTGTGAAAGGCTCACTCAAAAGACTAAACCCAAGCTGGGTTTAAGGCAAGGGATTGATGTCAAATAAGGAAAGGGGGTAGGAGTAGCAGTACTTATATATTATAAACAATTTGCTATAATGTATATCATTTTTGTTTCTTAGCTTTTATTAGTCTCTTAGCCTTTTTATTAAGCTTCTGCATAATATAATTTATAAGCTACATAATGATTAAAATATGAAATTATACACTCAATTTCCATGAACTGTCAAAAATTTTGTGATTTCTAAGCCTTCGCCTTATCAATGTTCATTTTGAATTATAGTATCATGTTAAGTTAATATACCTAAATCCTATTACAAAAGACAAACCCTGTAAAGAGCCCTTTTAGGTATATTTTGGAAAGGTAATTTGTCTGTAGCGGGTATTGGTTAATGTAAATTTGCAAAACAACCTGAAAATAAGAAGACTTCTTTCATATACGAAATCAGTTCTTATTTAAAGTGGAACAAATATTGTATTTTTTACATAAGTTCTATTGGTTATGTACATTGAGATTAGAAAAAAAAACATGGTATATGCTTTCATTTATTCAAATCATCTTTTATATTCTACAAAACTCTTTGGTATATTTCCTCAAAGAGATTCTATATTGCGCATCTAGAATTGAGTCCTAGAATTTTGATTTTTTTGGTTATTATAATTTATCTATTAGAGAGTCTAACAGATTATGGTTGGTATATAAGAAAGTTTTACATTTTAAAACTAACCTTTATTGAGTTATAATTTATCTTCAGTAAGATGTACCCATTGTAAAGACATGTCAGATGAGTTTATCAGTAGAGATCATGCGCAGATTTCTGAAGCTCCTCTCCGAAGTTTCCCCTCTGCATCCTTAGCAACTCTCCCCAAATTCCAATGTCTGTCTCTCCTGCAATTGTTTGTTCTCACTATACTGTATCTGGAAAGTATCTTCAGGTACAAAGCCGGAGAGATCACAGGCGTATTTTGTTCGTTTGCTTTCTCATGTCCACAGTCCTGCCTGTAATCTAATGTCTTAAAACAAATGTTTCATGTATTTAATCCAATATTCTAGTTGTTTATGTTGGGAAAGCTAGTCTGGCACCACTTACTCTCATATAGATGCAAGAGACCATAGTTATTAATTTTTATAAATGTAATTTGTATAAAACTATATTAAACTTCCCTATTACTTCTAAAGAAACTAGTTAATTAACAAATTAGATTAACTTGTTTTTTTAAGTAAATAATGAAGTCATTTGCTTTTTAAAGTAAATAATTGTTCAAAGTCAGCCTAAAAGTGACATTACATATTTTTTTCCTTAAGAATGAAATAATAAATTTTTAAAATATTGCAGTGTCAGTAAATTATGGGATCATGTGAATGAATAACTGGAATTTTTATCTTGATCTGGACTTTATATTTTGGCTTTAAATGATTGTTGGATTTTTAGTTTAAGACCGGAATTTGTTTTTCTTAAAATTGTCTAAGAAATTTAATTTTTCTAATGTCTTCTTAGCATCTATCATTATACCTATTTACTTTTTTCTTTATTAAAGTACTGCTTTACCGAAACATTCTGATATTCCTGAAGTAAATTCTACTTGATGAAAATGCATTTATTATTCTTAAATAATAGATTAAGTGCTAGTATTATATTTTGGATTGTTTGCATCTATATATTTATGTTTAGTTTAAAAATGACTAGTAGAATTGCCCATTTGTCCATCCTTTAAAAAAGTTTATATAGAAATGAAATTATTAATTCCTTGGAAAGTTTAAAGTACTGTTTTTTTTTTTTTTTCTGTTTTAATGAGGTATAAATGATGTAAAATAAACTCCACATACACCATACTCAATGGTGGAAAGCTGAAAGCTTTTCCTTTAAGCTCAGGAACAAGACAAGGATGACCACTCTGGCCACTTTTATTCAACACAGTATTGGAAGTCCTAGCCAAAGTAATCAGAAAAGAAAAAGAAATAAAAGGCATCCATATTGGAAAGGAAGAGGTCAAACTGTCACTATTTGAAGATGACATGATGCTATATATAGAAAATCCTCAAGACTCCACCAAAAAACTATTAGAACTAATAAATGAATTCAGTAAAGTTACAGGATAGAAAATTAATATACAAAAAACTGTTGCATTTCTACAAAATAATGTATTACCAGAAGGAGCAGTCAAGAAACAATCCCATTTACAATCAGTCACATGAAATAATAGAATAAAATGCCTAGGAATAAATCTAACCAAGAAGGTAAAAGACTTGTACTTGGAAAACTGTAAGACACTGATCAAAGAAACTGAAGATGACACAAACAAACAGAAAGATACACGGTGCTCATGGACTGGAAGAATATTGTTAAAATAATCATATTACTCAAGGCAATCTACAGATTCAATGCAATCTCTATCAAAATATCCATGACATTTTTCACAGAACTAGGACAAATAGTTCTAAAATTTGCATGTAACCACAAAAGACATCAAATAGCTATAGAAATCTTGAGAAAGAAGAACAAAGCTGGAGGTATCACATTCTCTGATTTCAAACTATACTACAAAGCAATAGTAATCACAACAGTATGGTACAAAAACAGACACATAGATCAATGGAACATAATAGAGAGCCTATAAATAAATGCACACTTACATAATAAGTTAATGACAAAGGAGGCAAGAATATACAAGAGAAAAGAGTTTCTTCAATGAATGGTGTTGGGAAAACTGGACAGCTACATGCAAATGAATGAATCTAGACCACTTTCTTTCTTACACCATAGACAAAAATAAACTCAGAATAGTTTAAAGACTTAAATGTAAGACTTAAAAACATAAAACTACTAGAGGAAAACATAGGCAATATGCTCTTTGACATTGGTCTTAGCAACATTTTTGTGGGTCTGTCTCCTTAGGCAAGCAGAAAAAAGCAAAAATAAACAAATGGGACGACATCAAGCTAAGCCTAACTGAACTTAAATGTTTTTGCACATCAAAGGAAACCGTAAACAAAATGAAAAGACAACTTACAGAATGGGAGAAAATATCTGCAAATGATGTGACCAGTAAGATATTAATCTCCACAATATACAAAGGGCTCATACAACTCAATACCAAAAAAACTAACAACCCAATAAAAAAAGTGGGCAGAAGACCTAAACAGACATTTCTCCAAAAACATACAGATGGTCAACAGGCACATGAAAAGATGCTCAACATCTCTAATTATTAGAGAAGTGCAAATCAGAACTACAATGAGGTATCACCTCACACCAGTCAGTCAGAATGGCCATCATCAAAAAGTCTACAAATAATAAATGCTGGAGAGGGTGTGGAGAAAAGGGAACCCTCCTACACTGTTGGTGGGAATGTAAATTGGTGCAGCCACTATGGAGAACAGTATGGAGGTTCCTGCAAAAAACTAAAAATAGAGCTACCATATGATCCTGCAATCCCACTCCTGGGTATATATCCAGAGAAAACCATAATTTGAAAAGTTACATGCACCCCAATGTTCACTGCAGCACTATTTACAACAGCCAAGATATGGAAGCAACCTAGATGTCCATTGACAGATGAATGGATAAAGAAGATGTGGTATATTTATACAATGGAATATTACTCAGGCATATAAAAGAATGAAATAACGCCATTTGCAGCAACATGGATGGACCTAGAGATTATCGTACTAAGTGAAATAAGCCAAACAAAGACAAATATCATATGATATCACTTTTATGTGGACTCTAAAAATAAAGATACAAATGAACTTATTTACAAAACAGAAATAGACCCCAAAACAAACTTATTGTTACCAAGTTTCCCAAAGGGGAAAGGGGGGGCAATAAATTAGAAGTTTGAGATTAACATATACACACTACTATATATAAAATTGATAACCAACAAGGACCTACCATATAGCACAGGGAACTATACTAATTATTTAATAACCTATATGGGAAAAGAATATGAAAATATATATATATATGCATAACTGAATCACTTTGATTTACACCTGAAACTAACACACTGTAAATCAACTATACTTCAATAAAAATAAATTTAAGAAAAACAAAAAATAAAAAGCTTTCACATAGCAAAAGAATGATCAACACAACAAACAAGCAACCTATTGAAAGCAAGGTATTTGCAAATTATATGTCCAATAAGGGGTTAATATCCAAAATATATAAAGAACTCAAATAACTCAATATCAAAAAAAAACCTGATTAAAAAATGGGCAGAAGCCTTGAATAGACATTTTTCCCAAGAAGACATACAGATGGCTAACAAGCACATGAAAAGATGCTCAATATCATAATCATCAGGGAAATGCAAACCAAACCCACAGTGATATATCACCTCACACCCATCAGAATGGCCATTTTCCAAAAGACAGAAAATAACAAGTTTGGTGACAATGTGGAGAAAAGGGAACTTTCCTGTACTGTTGGTGGGAATGTAAATTTGTCCAACCACTATGGGAAACACTATGGAGCTTCCTCAAAACACTACCATGTGATCCAGCAATAACACTTCTGGGTATTTTTCTGAATAAAATGAAAACACTAATTTGAAAAGATATATACACCCCAGTGTTCACTGCAGCATTATTTACAGCAGCTAAGATATGGAAGAAACCTAACTGTCCACTGATAGATGAATGGATAAAGGAGATGTGGTATAAATATATACAATGGAATATTACTCAGCCATAAAAAATAAAACCTTGCCATTTCTGACAACATGGAGGGACCCAGAGGGTATTATTCAAAGTGAAATAAGTCAGAGAAAGACAAATACTGTATGATTTCACTTACATGTGTGATCTAAAAAACAAAACAATTAGGCAAACATAACAAAACAGAAACAGACTCATAGATACAGAGAACCACCTGGTGGTTACCAGTGGGGAGGGGTGGAATGGGGTGAAATAGGGGAAGGGGATTAACAGGTACAAACTTCCAGTTATAAAATAAGCAATTCATGGAGATATAATGTACATCATAGGAATATAGTCAATAATATTATAACAACTTTGTATAGTTATTAGACTTATTGTGGTGATCATTCCATAATGTATAAAAATATCGAATCACTATGTGGTATGCCTGAAATTAATATAATATTGTAAGTCAATTATACTTCAATAAAAATAAACTCTAAATATACATTTTACTTAGCATAATACCCTCTAGGTCCCTCAATTTTGTCACAATTTAAGAGTTTTGACATATGTATACACATGTGAAATCATCACCACAATTAAGATAATAACCATACACCATCTCTAAAAGCTTCACCCTGTTCATTTGCAATTCTTCTTTTCTTCCCCTTCCTCTCCTCTCCAGGTAACAAACACTTTGCTTTCTGTTATTATGGATTACTTTGCATTTTCTAGAGTTTTATATAAATGAAATTATGTATTATTTATTTTCTGTCTAGTTTCTCTAACACAGCATAGTAATTTTGAGATTCATTCATGTTGTTCATACTTTTTTGTTTTCTATTGCTGAATAATGGTATTCTATTGTATGACTATCACAATTTGTTTGTACTACTGAAACTTCTAAATAATAGCTTCTAAATAAACTGCCAAACTGTTTTCCAAACTGGTTATACTGCTTTAGATTCCCAGCAGCAGTATGTAAGCATTCCAGTTGTGTCAGGTCCTTGCTAACACTTGTAAGATATATGTAGTGTATGGGTAGTGGCATTTCATTTCGGTTTTAATTGTGCATTTCCCAAATAGTGATGAAGTTGAGCATTTTTCATAGACTTATTGGCCATCCCTGTATCTTTCATAGGAAATTATTTGTTCAACTTTTTGTGCCCATTTAAAAAAAAAAAATTGAGTTGAAGATATATTTTAAATATAAGTCCTTTGTTGGATATATGTTTCACAAGTATTTTCTCCCAGTTCTTGGCTTGCCTTATCTTTCTAACAGTGTTTTTTTGAAGAGCAAAACTTGTTGTTTGCTTGTTTGGTTGTTTTTATTAAGTCCAATTTATTTAAATTTCTATTTTATAGTTTGTGCTTTTGCATCATACATCCTCTGCCAAAACTATGGTAACATTTTTCCTGTTTTCTTCTAGATGTTTTATCATTTTAGCTTTTGATTTGATCCATTAAAAAAATAATTTTTGTATATGATATGGTATGGATTGAGGAACCTCCTTTTCTCCCCCACATGTGGCTATTCGATTGTTCCAATGCCATTTTTCCTTACCCACTTAAATTGCCTTTCCAGTGTTTATTTCCCCCTGGCTTTTGGTTAGTTTCCTCACAGTGATGTATTCATATAGATGAAGATTCATGGGAAACTCTCCTGAGCTCACTCTCTTCTGTTCAGTTCTTTTTTCTACAAGTAGTTCTGTCCTTTCTGTTACTCTGCCAAGCAAACTGAGGCCATTTCGTCCACCCCAAATTTTTAACACTTTTCTTATTTCAAGGAGACTGCCAGGTTCTATCTGGGTTCCCTTTCCCTGCACTGCATGCCAGAAACTCTCCAGGAAGTAAGCTGAGGCAGTGACGGGGCTCACCTGATTTGTGTCTTTCTCACAGGAGTCACTGTTCTGCACTGCCTTATGTGCAGCTGTCTGAACATTATGGTTCCCCATATTTTGTCTAGTTTTTTAGAAGAGTCATTGTTACTCCATTTTGGCTGGAAACAGAAGTGACCTAAAGACCACATTTATGATCAAATATGCTTTGTCCTTAATTTGAAGATAATAATTTGACACACTTTAAAATTCTTCCATTGATTACTAACCAGTTTTGTTTTTTAAGTTATGAGTCTAATTTGGTAATCAATTTCTTTTTCTACAAGTATTTGAGTATGTTCATATTTATTAGTATGGAGTTATTTATATTCTCTTACTTTTAAATAGCTACCAAATCTCTAGTTAAACTGCTACTCTCATTCCTAATTTTGAATTTTTGTGTTTTTCTTTTTTCTTATCATCTTTGATAGATTAAACAGGTGAGAGGCTACCCTATGCTACTGGTTTTCTTGAAGGTAGAAGAACTCTTAGCTAACTGTATCCACTATAGTTCTTTTTATTCTTTAACTTCTTTTTATCTTTATTTAACTTCTTTTATTTTTAACTTACTTTTTGCTTGTTTTATTTTCCCCTTCTTGATACAAACTGTATGCTGAAATTCAAGTTCTTTTTTCTTTCTTATTAATAATAAAAGCATCCTCTACAGCTACAATCTTCCTGTTTTGGTATTTATTGTTATTATTACTAATTTCTAATAATCTGTGTACTTTTGATTTACTGTTTAATGACACTTATTTACAAGTGGTATACTTTTTTTAAAAAAAAGTTTTCACCAACATATTTCATCCGTTCTCAAATGTCAATAATTGTAAGATGCACTATCAATTTAATTATGGATATTTTGTAGGAAAAATATTGATAATAAATGTGATTCATAATCTAGGTTTGAATCTAATTCTTCTTACATTCCCTGACTGAAGAATCTTTTGAGTCCCCTGTGAGACTTTTATCAGGGCTATGCATATTATCACATAAGAATAAGATTTCCCTAAATCATGACATTGAACAGGCAATCTTCTTTACACAAAATATTTTCTTCATTTCAATGCTATATTAGTATAATATTTCAAAAGACATTCTAAAGTGAAATTAAGGTATTCAAATTTAAGTGGTTTTAAATCCACATGCATGTATTGCTAATTTAACATCAGAAATGTATCTACTACATTGGAAGAGCCAGTGTACTCAAGGGTACAATCAAAACAATTTTATTTTTATGCATCCCTTTCACCTCTTCAAATCATTCTCTAGAGGAGTATTATACCCTACCTCTTCAATAAAATCTAAGGCAAGCCCCATGCCTTTTAAATCTACTTTAAGGCAATTAAAAATACTTCTATTGACAAAATGCTTAGTTCACAAAAATCCATTCTGAAGAGATAAAATTGTCATTATATATAGATGACATGATACTCTATATAGAAAACCCTATACTCTCTCTATATAGAAAACCCTTTCTATACTCTATACAGAAAACCCTTTCTATACTCTATACAGAAAACCCTTTCTATACTCTATATAGAAAACCCTATCATTATATACAGATGACATGATACTCTATATAGAAAACCCTCCACACAAAAACTTCTAGAACTGATAAACGAATTCAGCAAGCTAGCAGAATACAAGATTAACATACAGAAATCAGTTGCATTTCTTTATACTAACAATGAAATATCAGGGAATATAAATAAAACAAGCCCTTTTAAAATTACATTTAAAAAAATACTTAGGAATAAACCTGACCAAGGAGGTGAAAGACATATGCTGGGAACTATAAAACATTAATAAGGAAACTGAAGATGATTCAAAGAAATGGGAAGATATTCCATGCTCTTGGATTGGAAGAATTAATATTGTTAAAATGGCCTTACTACTCAAAGCAATCTACAGATTTAATGTGATCCCTATCAAATTATCCAGAACTAGAACAAATAATCCTAAAATATATATGGAACCATAAAAGACCCAGAATTTCCAAAGCAACCCTGAGGAAAAAGAACAAAGCAGGAGGTATAACTCTCCCAGACTGCAGACAATACTACAAAGCTATAGTAATCAAAACAGCATGGTACTGGCACAAAAACAGATATATAGATTAATGGAACAGAATAGAGAGCCCAAAAATAAACCCACACATTAGTCTTTTAGTCAGTTAGTCTTCAACAAAGGAGGCAAGAATATACAATGGAGAAAAGATAGTCCCTTCAGCAAGTGGTGTTGGGAAAGTTGGACAGCTGCATGTAAATCAATGAAGTTAGAACACACCCTCACACCATACACAAAAATAAACTCAAAATGGCTTAAAGACTTACATATAATACATGACACCTTAAAAGTCCTAGAAGAGAACATAAGCAAAACATTCTCTGACACAAATTGTACCAAAGTTTTCTTAGGTCAATCTCCCAAGGCAATAGAAATTAAAGCAAAAATAAACAAGTGGGACCCAATCACACTTATAAGCTTTTGTGCAGCAAAGGAAACCATAAACAAAATGAAAAGACAATCTATGGACTGGGAGAAAATATTTGCATATGATGTGACTGACAAGATATTAATTTCCAAAATATACAAACAGCTCATATAACTCAATAAGAAAAAAACCAAACAACCCAATTGAAAAATGGGCAGAAAACCTAAATAGACATTTCTCTAAAGAAGACATACAGATGGCCAAAAGGCACATGAAAAAGATGCTCAGTATCTCTCATTATTAGAGAAATGCAAATCAAAACTACAATGAGGTACCACCTCACACCGGTCAGAATGGCCATCATTAAAAGTTTACAAATAACAAATGCTGGAGAGGGTGTGGAGAAAAAGGAAACCTCCTACACTGTTGTTGGTGGGAATGTAAATTGGTGCAGCCTCTATGGAAAACAGTATGGAGGTTCCTTAAAAAACCAAAAATAGAGTTACCATATGATCCAGCAATCCCACTCCTGGGCATATATCTGCACAAAACTATAATTCAAAAAGATACATGTACCCTATGTTCATAGCAGCTCATTTCACAATAGCCAAGACATGGAAACAAACTAAATGTCCAGCGACAGATGAGTGGATAAAGAAGATGTTGTACCTATATAAAATACACTACTACTCAGCCATAAAAAAGAATGAAATAATGTCATTTGCAGCAACATGGATGGACCTAGAGATTATCATACTAAGTGAACTATGTCAGAAAGAGAAAGACAAATACCATATGATATCACTTATATGAGGAATCTAAAATATGACACAAATGAACTTATCTACAAAACAGAAACAGACTCGGAGACATAGAGAACAGCCTTGTGATTGCCAAGGGGGTGGGGGGGGGTGTGGGGAGGAATGGATTGGGAGTCTGGGATTAGCATATGCAAACTATTATACATAGAATGGATAAACAAGAAGGTCCTACTGTATAGCACAGGGAACTATATTTAATATCATGTGATAAACCATAATGAAAAAGAATATGAAAAAGAATGTTTATATATGTATAGCTGAATCACTTTGCTGTACAACATCATAAATCAACTATACTTCAACAAAATAAATTTAAAAAACAACACCCATTCCAATGTTATCCACATTTAAAACTAATTTAAAGTTTATTTCATCCCCCTCCTGAGGCATGCTTAAAACAGACCCCTTGAGGGACTTCCCTGGTGGTGCAGTGGTTAAGACTCCGTGCTTCCACTGCAGGAGACACAGGTTCAATCCCTGGTCAGGGCACTAAGATCCCTGCATGCCGCGCAGCACAACCAAAAAAAAAAAAAAAAAGAAAAGAACTACCAACATTTACATCCTGCCTCGTGCCTACTAATAATATGTAAACCTACAAAGCAGTTTTGAATAGTAAACAAACACACAAAACAAAACAGACAGACCCCTGGAAATGAAAAGGGGTATAGTGGACTCATATCATGTCATCTACTCTGGCGGCTCTTTTAAGGTTGAATTTGGCCTAAGAGGAGGAGGTAACAATAGATAGGGTCTTACTCTTCCAGTTTTGTTGAGGTGGTTTAGCATTGGCTTCTCTGAGTTTAGCAGATGTTTAAAGTCAACTTGATCTATGTTGGGTGATGGATTCTTTAGCACCCTGTCCATCCTCCACTCACCATGAGGTGAACCCATCTCCTCCAATTGGTTGCCTAAGCCGTTTTCTCTGCCCCTAGGCATTGATAGTTCATCTCCACTTTCTTGCTGCTGAGGCAGCCTCATCCCTCTAAGGGGTTCTACTGGACACTATCTAAGACATTCAGTATAATTCTCTCCCTTACATGGCTTAGATCTGGCCAATGGGAAACAGCCATGCCTCCTTTGCCCCAGTGAACTCTTGACTGTCAAGCTTCCCCATTACAGACTTACGTATCCCCTTGCCGTAGGCTAACCAAATGGAGTCACCAGCTCTTTAGATTTCTCAGACTTAAATCAGAATTCAGTTCTTTTAGACCCTCATACCTCTACCCCATGCTTCAACATAAACATATTATGTTCTTAGAGTGATCTCTCTGAACACCTTTTCTCTGACTTTGTGGTAAGAGGAAAGCATTTCCCATCCTAGTCCGTAGGCATTGTTTGTACCCTGGCAGTCCTTCAAAAAGCCCCCTCTCAGCTTCTCCATGTATATCGTAAGCTAGATTACTGGTGACTACTTAAGTCTCCCCAAACTAGTTTTTCAGAATCTTCATTATTATTCCTGATTTGGTGACAATGTACTTCACTTTGGAATTCTTAGAGAAGTTGGTGCATTTTTTTCTTGGAGGCATAAGTGAAACTGAGATGAAGTCACATTTTAACATCCAATTATATTACTATTACAGATACCTAAATTGAAAAGACAACCATGTTAAATTTCTTTCCAAACTATGTCTAATTCACAGATACACAAGAACTGACCACTACATTATAACTTACTCTCTTCCCAGCAGCTGCAACTTCTTAAAAGTGACTGTAATTTCAGAAAATTTAAAATGTGAAAATGTATAGACTTAAAGATTGATAAAATATGGCCATTTCAATTTTTATTATACCCCAGTTAGATAATGCAACCTGAACAACTACTCATTTGGAATTTACTGAGGTTTTCTATGTATTCTTTTGCAATAATTTTCATGTTGTGGCATATATAGTAAATTCCAATGATTGTATGCCACATAAAGATTAACAGAGATGAGGCTAGTCACCAACCTGCACAGCAGGCTGAGAGAATCAATATTTGAACACATCTGTAACCCATCTGAAGGACTGGCAAACTCTGTTTTAATGAGTGATCAATTCCTGAAATACATTGTACTGGAAATGTTCATAATTTAGTACATGTCTTACATATCTCTTAATTATGTCATCCCAAATTAAATACATCTTAATACATATATTGTAACATGTATAATATAGATTATGTAATTTATAATCACCAACACTTCTGCCAATTTTATTCTTCAAAGAGATGCGTTAAAGATTCCCATAGCTGGACTTCCCTGGTGCTGCAGTGGTTAAGAATCCGCCTGCCAACTCAGAGGACACGAGTTTGATCCCTGGTCCGGGAAGATCCCACATGCTGCGGAGCAACTAAGCCCGTATGCCACAACTACTGAGCCTGTGCTCTAGAGCCCGCCAGCCACAACTACTGAGCCCATGTGCTGCAACTACTGAAGCCTGCGTGCCTAGAGCCTGTGCTCTGCAACAAGAGAAGGCACCACAATGAGAAGCCCGCACACCGCAACGGAGAGTAGCCCCTGCTCGCCACAACTAGAAAAAGCCCGTACGCAGCAATGAAGACCCAACACAACCAATAAATGAATAAATAAATAAACAGCAAACTGATTTAAAAAAAAAAAGATTCCCATAACTATTGCATGTCAGTGAATTTATTTATATATGCTAAAGGTATTTTGCTTTATGTATTTCAAAGCAATGCTGTTTGTTAATACTGATTAGTGATTATTAGAATTTCCCTGTAAATCTTTCAAGTTAGCTATAAGTTCTGGATCCTAAGGAGGTAGCACTTGAAACTGATCAGAGAAATACATGTTAACTAGAGTTCCTGACTTGGAACTGGTACAGTGAATGGATGATATTTGAGTTCCTACTTTGAAGAGGGCGTAGTGTGTTTTGGGTTGTATGTTGGGAAAGTAGCATTAGGTTATTTAGGGAAATTTTATTTTTAAGTATGAGTGTATTAGTCTGCTCAGGCTGCCATAGCAAAATACCCCCAATTGGGTGGCTTGAACAAAAGAAATTTATTTTTTCATAGTTCTGGAGGCTAGAGGTCCAAGGTCAAGGTGTCTGCAGATTTGGGTTCTCCTGAGGCCTCTCTCTCTGGCTTGCAAATGACTGTCTTCTCACTGTGTCCTCACATGACCTTTTCTCTGTGTGAGCACATTCCTGTTGTCTCTTGGTGTGTCCAGATTTCCTCTTCTTATAGGAACACCTGTAAGTTTGGATTAAGGCCCATCCTAATATGGGTTCATTTTAACTTAATCATCTCTTTAAAGACCCTATCCTCAAATACAGTCACATTCTGAGGTGCTGTGGGTTAGGACTACAACATATAAATTTTCAGGGGCACAATTCAGCCCCTAACAATGGGGAAGAGTATATAGAGGATATAAACAGTAGTCATTCGCTGTTACTGCCTATTCATTATCAGTATAAGACCATTCTCCTTCTAATAACAAGACTATTCTCTCCTGGGAGGAACCATTCTAGGCTCTATTAGGTGATTCCCTTCACCTCCACAAGGCAAGGTACATATCCAATATCTGGCCCATCGGAATGCCAACTAGCCCAGGCTACAATGATTTGCTCTCAATGGACACATTATTCAAGCTAAAATGGTATACATGGTCATTGTGATTTATTACCCAAAATCATTAGGAAATACTCTCTTAATTTAGAGAGATTAGGTTAGATTAGACTACACTGTGGCAACCACCAACCACAAAACAGTACTGGTGTAATACAATAAAAATTTACTTTGTATTCAGGCTAAACATTCAAAAAGAAGTGAGAAACTCTCTTAGATCAAGTTTTGGATGTTATTACTCAGCAATCCAGGTTTCTACCTTTCATCAACAAGAGACTACTATTTTCCCACAACAGGGGAAATAAAAACTAGAGGGTTGTGCACTGGCTCTAACATGCTTTAAACTGGAGTCATCATTTCTCCCCTCAGTACATTGGCCAGAATTAATCATATGGCCCCAGCTAACTGCAGGAGGCTAGAAGATTTTGGGGGAGTACAACTTTTTGATAAAGAGTAAAGATTTATTCCATAAAGTTTCAAAATGGTGAGTTAAGGTTATTGAAATATTAAATTATTTACTAATGAATTCTTATTTATAATTGAAAGAGAATAACTTTCTCTGTGAATCCATGAAAGATGATGAAGTAAATGTATCTAAGTTTCCTTCTAGTTCTAATATTCTATAAGAAAAACACCAAAAAAAATCAAACAAAATATGTAAGCAGGCAATTAGCAAGAAGAGAAATAGTTACATAATAATATATGTTGTTAAATATTATGTTATTACATAAATACAAAATGAGATCTGTATTTAATTTATGATGAAGTAAGATATCATATTTACATGAGACTATTTATTTTAAAAACATGGTAATTAACTGAGTTTTCAAGAATTCCAGAAACTGACAAACTAATAAACTATTTCCATGACTATATAACTTGGAGTTGTTTATTTGAAAATATTTATAAAATGACCTGCCAATATATATGTCCTTTAATATAGAAATTTCTCTTATGGAATATATCTTAAGAAAATAAGATATGTGCACAAGGAGAAATGTGCAAAGATTTACTCTGCACAAATATTTATAGTATTAGAAGATTAAAAGCAGTCCCAATGCCTTTGGCAAAAGCATTGCTATTGGACCCTATTCTGCCATTAACAACTGGGTTGTAGAAGAATATTGATATTCTAAACTGATACGTAAAAAAGCCAGTTACTAAACTATCTGAAATTTCTACATAGCACTATATATATATATATATATATATATTTCTTTGTGTAGTAAGAAGTAACATTGTTTTCTGTTTTCTATTGTTTTGATGGTTTATTTTTATTTTGCCCTTTGTACTCTTTTTGAATTTTCATATTTGCTTTAGAGAATTCATATCACTTTCTTTAAGTAGGGAATAATAATGAATGGTATCAATATAGGAATTTTAAAGGGAAGAAATAATGAAAATTTAAAACATAACTATCAATAAAATATATATATATATATATTTTCTTTGAACTTCATGTGGTGGTTATTTGACTGCAGTTACGGTCCATATGTAGTATCTTTTACTGGACCTATGACTGGTATAGAAGTTTTGTGTCTGTTTTTTTTGTTTTTTGTTTGTTTTGGCTGTGCCACGCAGCTTGTGGAATCTTAGTTCCCCGACCAGGGATTGAACCCGGGCCCTCGGCAGTGAGAGCACAGAGTCCTAACCACTGGACCGTCAGAGAATTCTCTAAAATGTCTTGACTAACAAATAAACAACAGAAAAAATGTTATTTGAAAATAGTCTTCAAAGTCTTTCCAGGTCTTACTTTTTGTTGAAGCATAAAATAATATTTATAGAGATTTACCAATACTATAAAAAACTGTTTGAATTAAATAAATTGCAGAATATTTTCCTTCTTCTGCTTATTGAGCTCTTTATAAGGTCCAGGAAGCAGAAAATATTATTAGGACATTTACTCTATTTTGACTTGTGCTTTAAAAAAAAATATGAAATTAGGCAAAAAAATCAAGAGTAGCCAGCCAACTTTATTATCTATCCCATCCCACTTTTTCACATATATTTGTAATGAGTATGTTTTCTCAACATTTTAAAAATTGAGATTTAATTCACATACCATAAAATTCACCTGTTAAAGTAAACAATTAAGGTTTTTGTTTTGGTATAGTCACAGGTCGTTAAAATAGTACCACTATAGAATTTCAAAACATTTTCATCACTCCCAAAGGAAATCTCGTATATTTTAGCAATGACACTCCATCCTCCCATCACCCTTAGCCCTAGGCAACCACTAACCTACTTTCTGTTTCTATGGATTTGCATATTCTGGGCATTTCATTTAAGTGAAATCATATACTATGTGATCTTTTGTGAATGGCTTCTTTCACTTAGCATAATGTGCTCAAGGTTCAGCCATGTTGTGGCATTCCTCGGCACTTCATTACTTTTTATTGCTGAATAATGTATCATTGTAAAGAAATACCACTTTTTCTTTATCCATTCATCAGCTGATTGTTTCAGTATTTAGTTGTTTTTGACTATTGTGAATAATGCTGCTGTGAATGCACATACACAACCTGATGGAAATTTGGTTGAGATTACATTGAATTTACAGAAGTATTTGGCAATATCTTGACAATATTGCATGTTCCTTAATCATTCCTATTTTTTCACCATAGATATTCTCTTTCTGGGGTATGTGACTTGGTAAAAGACTTTTTTAGCTGAATTTCACATTCCAGTATATTTTTTAAAAGATGAGAACACATAAAGTTACAGTTCTTAGTTATTTTTGGCTTCACACTAGAATAACAACTTGATTGAGAATAATATTATTAAGACACACTTTCCTGAGAAATTTTAAAGTCTGGCTCTAGTTAAGTGTTGGTGATTGGATTTCTGATTTTCCCCTAATAAGCTAGTTGTTCTTTTGCCTGGTTGCCTGAAAAGTTACTTCTTAATTAATCAAGTTCAATAATGAAATCACTTCTGCCTAAATGGTAGTTATTCCTTCACAATTTTCCTTATATACGGGCACCATTTGATCTGTAAGTTTGTCTTTTGTTCTCATTCAGGAAAATTTCCATGGATCATATCTTTTTAATATGTCATTTATTTAATTATTAAATTTTCCACTTAGACAAAAATCAGTTACCCTTTTGTTGGATAAGTTCTATCTATTCGTAGTAATACTATTTACCTTTACTTTGATAAACTTCCACTGCCTGTCATTGTGATTAGATCAGTTTCCTATCACTGTAAGCAGTCGCTTTGCTTTCCAGTGAATACTTGTTGACGTGTGCTTTACTTGTTCTCAGGTCCATCGGGGCTCGGCAGCTTCCCTCTGCTTCTTCTAATACAGACATGGATAGCACGCGTACGCTCATGGCTCTTGGTACTTGTCCTATTTCTTGTATTTGGGAACTCATCATAATGCCTTGTCACCTCTGTTGGTGGGGAATGCTGTCATGCAATTATGACCTTTTTTAAAATCAGATTCACTCCAGAATTCACCCTTCATTCTTGAAAGGTAGCCTTGATTGTTAAATGATTTTAATTGAAAAATCACTTTTCGTTTTTTGAAGAGATGACACACTGTCTTTGGTTTCCTCTGTTACAGCTGCTTTACAGTTTTTTCCTTTGCTTTCCTGTGCTTTGGTTCCACTATAATGGTCTAGCAATAGATTTTTTTTTTTTAATTCATTGTGCCTCTTAAAACTAAGGATAATTTTTAAAACCAGTCTGGAAAGTTTTTAGTATATAAACATTGCTTCTTCCCCCTTCCCTCTATTCCTTCTCTCTATATATCCAATTAAATGGTATTAATTATTATTATGAGACATCTGGACAGCAATGAGGTAAGAGACCCCTAGGACCAGCTTAGAGTAGAAATTCACTATTTTCTCTTGTTCTAACTCCTAATTTTCTGGTCGTTGTTGGCCCAGAGAAGTACCTTTTGGATGAACTCTCAGGAAAGAAAAGATCATAATATATTGGAATAGGTTGGGCAAAGCAGACATTAGTGTAATATTTAAATCTCACAGACCATCCATGTGGGTGTGTCAGAGGGCTCCAGAATAAAATTCTGAACACAATGATCCACTGGCTATGTACTACAATATTTAGGAAATTCAGGATACCCACAGGAGGAGAGAGTTTATCAACACTTGTTCACTGGCCCCTTTCTCATATCAAGCAGCTCTGGGTCAAGCCTTTTCTTTCGCTTAGGCCTGATCTGGAGAGTAATGGTGAACCTTTAAAAGGCTCTAATTGGATGCTATCATCTAAGCTCTGATCTCAGGGACTAGCATCCTATTAGACAGAACATACCTGTACCTGTAGGAATGAGATTCTGTGCCCTATTCAAAAGACAACTGGTGATCAAAAATCAATCGAGTGAAAAAAAAAAAAAAGAAAAATCAATTGAGTGCCCCCTCCAGAAAGCTATTTTCTTGCATTATTCAATCATTAAAACAATAGAAAGTAATTTATAACTTTAAAAATTAATAAAAGGCAAAGGACAAAGAATTCATTATTCATAAAAATGAAGCTCTACAGGTAGGCTAGAAAGGGGGGATGAAGAATTGGGCCCTGTGCCCCTTCCTTTCTTGATTTTCAGCATAAGTGCAGAGACAAGAAGATAAAGAGTGCATTGCTACATAAGGTTCAGCTTTTTCAACACGCCTGTTCCAAGGCAATACAGTCTCACCAACACTGGAGGGCATGCGCCACCTGCACCTGTAAGTGTCAGTTGCTAGAGTAAGTGCCCCTAAGAGAGCAGTGACCCCAAAAGGGACATGTCTCTTATTAGGGCTCTTCTCACACATGAGAATGAAAGAATGAAGGAACTGAGAATGGAGCATGTGTGAAAGAAAGAATCTTGGTTGGTCTTGGAGGCAGGAATTCTAGACTCTGCTATGGACAGTAGTTTAATTGCACTAAACCTGAGATTCATCCTTTGAAATATTATTTGTTCAGCTTGGTGTTTGTAGAAATCACATAAGATAATTTGTGTAAAGGCCCTTGGTAAATGATATCAAGAAAACATACATGTGTGAGAGTTTTCATTATTTCCACTGGTTACTTGACATTGTGTACTCATTCTTGGAGCTCTTAGAATCTAGTCACTCAATAGTCTCTCCCAAAGGGCTGTTATATGCAGCTCATAGAAGATGTTTTGACTCCTACCTCTACCATATGCAACACAGTCTCCTGGTTTCCCAGCTTGGAGAGTTTGCCAGGGAGTAACTGTATTGACAACGTGCCTACCGTTCAGAAAAGGTGGCTGACCTCTTTTACTTCTTTATTCTTCATCCTTTTTAGCATGGTCTATGCCATTCCAGGATCCCTGAGGAGTCTAGGGTGGATGAGAGTGGAGAACACATAGGTAAAGAATGCTTAAAAAAGCCATCGAGTGAGAGTGAAATGTCTACTGTGAAGTCAAGGATGCAGGGGAACGTGTTGGGATGTTATGCATTAGGTGCTACTATGCCTGCCAGGCTTTTCAGGGATTTTTCTCCCCTTTACCTCTGGCTGTAGCTTCTATTTTCTGTTTCCTGCAGCACCCTGTATAAGCACCCTGGAAAGGCTAGGTATTGTCAAGACACCTACTGTGAGTTGTATGCATTTCCAGCTGCCAAGGATGAGCTGCAGGAGGACCTGTGAAGATGCTTCTCCCTCTATGTCCTCTCTCCCTCCAGAGATTCTGTGACTGTGTCATGTTCATATCTGGCCTCTAGCCTATCTCCAGATCCTCTGAGACACTAGTTAGCAGTTCCTGTATCTGAGACATCTCTAGAAGTTGTCTCTGCTTTCTCACTGTTTCCCAATGGGGCTCAATTACCTGTCCCTCTGTGGCTGCCCTAACATTTTATTTGAAAACCTCTGGCAGATGGTGCCTACAGAGGCCCCTTGTCCCTCACTGCATTCCATCTTGGCTCTGTCCTCTTCTCCCTCGTGTTCTCACTTTTTCTCTTTCTACCTTTATTATGCTTTGGCCTCCACCCCTACATCATGGCTTTCACCTCTATCACTGACCTTGTCCCTACCATCAGAGGCCTCACTGACATTTGCCCTCTGCATTCTGATGCCCTTTTTTTTCCTACTCTCACTGAGAGCCTCAACTTCTTGGCCCTGGGGGGTACCCCTTGCTGTGCAGCTCTTTTCATTTTTAGCTATCTTTTATTGCCCCTTCCACCAGCTGTCTCATCTTTGCCCCGAGAGTCCTCTTAGCCATATTAGACCCTGACTCCCTCCATTCTCCCCTTTTCTCACCCTCAACTCTGGGTTCCTCTCTGTTACCTGAGCATTTTTTGCCTCTGAACCCGACCACTTTCCTTGATCTCACCCTTACCTCTGGGTATTCTCTTTCAGCACTGTAATTTTTGCTACTGGATTTCACATTTGCAATGGACTTTCACCCCCACCACTTGCTTTTTCTTCTCTTCCACCAGAACACACTGAGATCCTGGACTCTTACTTACCCTTCCAGACCTCACTATGTCTCTGGACTTCATCTTTTTCCCTGACTACACCCTCTCTTAGGACATAAATAGTACACCATTCAGAGCCCATCCCATGAATTCCAGTGATTCCTTTGACTGTCATACACCATCACTTACTCTCCCTACACCACCACCACCACCACTACCAGTACCAGTACCAGTACCAGCCTCCACTTCCACTCTACAGTCAGTTTCAATCCTGCTGAAGTCAACTGCAAACAATCCCTCCTGGCTGATCTCTTCTCTCTCAAGCAGACATCGAACTCTCAGGTTTGCCCAGTTCAGCCTCATCAAAGAAGGGGGACATCTTTAAGCACAGTTTGTACATCAGGAAGGAGTTAGTGGGATGGTATTAGGTGTTTCTACTATGGTCAAAGCATCCTGGGAAAAACTTGAGGGCAAATACCCTGGGTCTCCTTAGCAATAATTGAGAGATTTGGTAGTAACTAGTAACTTGGGAAATCACAATGAGTTAAATGGATATCTGTGTAGTCCACGGGCTTCAGCAAGGAATGCTACACATCACTAAGCATGCTGATTGCCCAAGATATAGGACAGCCATGCTTTAAAGTGCAGCTTCCTGATAACATAAATCTTCATTTGGACACGGAGCTCCAGCCCTGCTGCAGCCTCAGACCAGTCCACTGCACTGCACCTAGCCTCCAAATGGTTTTTTTGTCTCTCTAAGTCTCATCCACAGAGTGGACTTGCTGGGGACCCAGCAGCTTTCCAGGTTCTGGGTGGCAACTGAGAAGTCAGAGGAAGCAGCCTATGCCAGTGAGATACCTAAACTGCAGGCTCTAAGGAAGAAGCAAAAAAAATAATGTAGTTTCAGTGGCTGAGAAAGAAGATGCTACTTGCCCCAAAGTAGGAGAGCATGTCAGTGGGCAGACAAGACTGTGGTATACCCAAGTCAGAAGAATCACCCTGCCCAGATCAATAAATTATCTGAGATCCTTGGTAGTAAGACCCCACAAATCTTGTCAAAGAACACACAAGTTCTTTCCAAAAAGGAATGAGAACAAAAATAAGCTGTTTTGGTGGTTTTGTTCCCAGAAAAAAGGCAAGAAGTAGGAAGATCCACTATAAATAGACAAGTCAATATCAGCCCCTGTATCAAGTCCAGATCCAGGTGTAGTTGGGGCTGATGTTATGGACTGAGAATGGTGAAGCAGGGCCACATGCAAGTCTTAGGCATGATCCTAGAAGAGTGAAACAGGGAGATGTCCAGCATGCCTGGAGAGACAGAAGGAGGAACACCAGTCCCTGGAATTTTTTAGATGGAAATTACTGGGTCGACATGGCTCCCTCCGATCCAGATGAAAGCAAAGGCAAAAGTGCATCATCACATAACCATCAACAATCACAACACAGGTTCTGAGAGTCAGTGTAGTCCCAGCAGGGACAGGAGCTTTGGAAACCCTGAGAGATGTCCTTGGAAAACTGTCATATTCAATGATCAGTCATCTGACAGATTGATTTCCCTCCCCTAAACCCTTTGATTCACTTCTGCCAGGAGACAAGGTCCTCAAGTTTGGAACAATGAAACTAGATTCCTCTGGCTACTTTTCCCACTGGGTCAGGCTTTTTTGGGGGGGAAATTTTTTAAGTAAGTCAGAAATTCATCCTCCATAACCTCAAAGGAGGAAAATCTGTAGCATCAAGGTTTGCTTCTAGAGAATGTGGCAATGCCTCTGGAAAGTACTGGGTTGGCCAAAAGGTTCGTTCGGTTTTTTTCCGTAAGATGGCTCTAGTAGCACTTAGTTGTCTTTAACTTAATTCGAAACAATTTTGTTAGATTGTATGCGACAGCTGTCATATCAGCGTGCATTTAAAAAAAGACATCAAAATTGGTGAATTTTTGTGTAGCCATTTTAATATAGAAGACGGAAGGAAAAAAGCAACATTTTTGGCATATTATGCTTTATTATTTCAAGAAAGGTAAAAATGCAACCGAAATGCAAAAAAAGATTTCCGCAGTGTATGGAGAATGTGCTGTGACTGATGGAACGTGTCAGAAGTGGTTTGTGAAGTTTCATGCTGCAGATTTCTCGCTGGATGATGTTCCACGGTTGGGTAGACCAGTTGAAGTTGATAGTGATCAAATCAAGACATTAATTGAGAACAATCAACATTATACCACGCAGGTGATAGCCGACATAATCAAAATATCCTAATCAAGCGTTGAAAATCATTTGCACCAGCTTGGTTATGTTAATCGCTTTGATGTTTGGGTTCCACATAAGTTAAGCGAAAAAAACATTCTTGGCCGTATTTCCACATGTGATTCTCTACTGAAATGTAATGAAAAAGTTCTGTTTTTTTTGTTTGTTTTTTAAAATTTATTTATTTATTTTTGGCTGTGTTGGGTCTTCGTTTCTGTGCGAGGGCTTTCTCCAGTTGCGGCGAGTGGGGGCCACTCTTCATCACGGTGCGCGGGCCTCTCACTGTCGCGGCCTCTCTTGTTGCAGAGCACAGGCTCCAGACGCGCACGCTCAGTAGTTGTGGCTCACGTGCTTAGTTGCTCCGCGGCATGTGGGATCTTCCCAGACCAGGGCTCGAACCCGTGTCCCCTGCCTTGACAGGCAGATTCTTAACCACTGCGCCACCAGGGAAGCCCGAAAACGGTCTGTTTTTAAAACAAATTGTGATGGGTGATGAAAAGTGGATACTGTACAGTAATGTGGAATGGAAGAGATTATGGGGCAAGTGAAATGAACCACCACCAACCACACCAAAGGCCGGTCTTCACCCAAAGACATATACACATGTGTGTATATGGTGGGATTGGAAGGGAACCCTCTATTATGAGCTCCTTCTGGAAAACCAAACAATTAATTCCAACAAGTACTGCTCCCGATTAGACCAACTGAACGCAGCACTCGACGAAAAGCGTCCAGAATTAGTCAACAGAGAACACATAATCTTCCATCAGGGTAAAGCAAGACCACATGTTTCTCTGATGACCAGGCAAAAGCTGTTACAGCTTGGCTGGGAAGTTCCGATTCATCCGCTGTATGCACCAGACACTGCACCTTCGGATTTCCATTTATTTAGGTCTTTACAAAATTCTCTTAATGGAAAAATTTTCAATTCCCTGGAAGACTGTAAAAGGTACCTGGGATAGTTCTTTGCTCAAAAAGATACAAAGTTTTGGGAAGATGGAATTACGAAGTTGCCTGAAAAATGGCAGAATGTAGTGGAACAAAAGGGTGAATACATTGTTCAATAAAGTTCTTGGTGAAAATGAAAAATGTGTCTTTTATTTTTACTTAAAGACCGAACGCACTTTTTGGCCAACTCAGTAACCGCAGGTCAGTAATAGAAAAAATTTTTGTTTTAAGCCTTTGAGATCTGTGCCAATTTGTTATGCAGCAAATAACTAATACATCAATCACCCAAACTATTAATAAACAACAGACCAACAACCCATCTCTCTCCATCCAACTCCCTATTTTATTTTTGTTAATATAATCAGAGACCTTCACTCAATTTATAATTATTAAATGTTACTTTTTGAGTGGATAATGAGTCCATCTTCAGTTATTCCCTTAAATCCTGTCCATTGTGAGCCATATTTAGCAACAATTTTTCAAAATATTGACAGATTACTAATACTTGTATATAGTAACTATGAAATCCTTTGGTTTTCTTTTTGTTCAAAGTTCTTCAAATAGATTATTGCAGTTTTAGGGCTTTGTTTTGCTTTGTTTTAAATGAGAGGGCAATTGGCCAATGTGGTGAAAGGTATTTGTTCCAGAATAGTTAAGAGAGATGCATTCTTAAAGATCTCCAATTAATCTTGAGCCCCTTTAATTTACTAGGGGTTCATATAATGATATCATGCTAAGTACAAGCAAACACACAACTATATAAACAATAGAAAAGTCATTCAAAAATAAAAACAAATGAAACAAAAATACATATTCTTAATTCCCTTTCTAAACATTGTAGTCCCTTTCTTTGAAGAAAAAAAAAAAAAAAGGAAAGGAAAGATGGCTTTACACTCCTGGATCTCCTTCCTTCCTTATTAGTAAATAGTTTATACATTTATATGCAAAGTTACATGCTTCCTATTACTTATCACTCTGTCTGAATAATTCATTTCCCTCAATACATACCTCTTATCTGATTAAGTGCTTTGCAACATGGATATAACTGTTTTAGTAATTTTGAACTCACTAATAAAGCCAATAAAATGCACAAATAAATGAGTTCAGGGATCATACATGTATTTATGGAAGTCAAATTCATTGAAGTTCTTTTCAAATCTTAGCATTCATCATTGTATTTACTGTTATCTAATTAACCAAGGTTTTATGGTTACAATATGGTGTATGAATTGGTTGTTTTCATTGAATAATGCCATGATGCAGACTCTGTTAACATGGTAAATGGATGTGAATGTGTATAGAAATTCTGCTGAAGATAAAATGATTTCCTACCATAATTCCCAGGACTGTGACTGTTATGAGATATCATACTCATAATTATGTTAAATTACATGGATAAAAAGGATTTTTACAGGTACGCTTTAGATTGCTAATCAACTGACTTTGTGATAATGAGAAGGGAAATGATGTAGGTGGGCTCAATCTAACCACAACAGTCATTTAAAACCAGAGAATTTGCCTCAACTGGTAGCAAAACAGCAAGTCAGAAAGATTCGAAGTGTGAACAGGACTGAAAGTGCCATTGCTGGTTTGAAGATGGATGGAGGGGGTTGTGTGATAGAGCACAGAGTAGCCCCAGCTGACAGACAGCAGGGAAATGGGGACCGCCATCTAAACGAGCTTGGAAGTGGATTAAAAATCTTGAAAAACTCTAAGGAAATCTGCATACACTTAGATTTATCTAATAATCATGATACTAGTCATCATCTGAAGAGGATGGTCTCTTTTTATCATGATCACGGATTTTTACCATTCCCTCATATAATTATTTCTTCGAACAGCCACGTGCTGTCTTTTATCTGTGTCTTTTACCTATTCAGGATATCGCATAACTTTGGGATATCCTGGAAGGGGACATCTTTCTCTGTCACTAAAAGACATCTTTCTCTTTTGGATTCTCAAAAGTGACAAGGAGTGAGGAAGAAGGGTGACAGTGGCATTGCACACATACTTAATTCTAGATTTCTGCAGTGTACCTTCTCAGAGGTCCAATTGCTTAAATATTCCTCTTTCTTAAATTATATATTCATTTTAAGGAAAAACATAACAAAAATACCTTAAACTATTCAGAGGATTTTCCTACTGTGAAAAGGACTGGATAAACCAGACTTTCCCCTGCTCCCTCACCTTTGACTTTATACAGATGTGTTTACGGGTGCAGGGAGAAAAGGAGATACCAGGTTTACAGAGGCCTAAGATAGCTGAAAATTCCCCACACAGCTCCCAGAATGGTTAAGATACAAGAAACTTCATATTTCAAAAGATTTGGAAGTGGAATTTGTGAGTGGCTGGACTCTACATTCTCAAGAGGGGAGCTAACAATCCACCTGTGAGGAATAGCAGTCCCCAAGAGCATTTTACCATCCTGCTGGCGACTCTGGAGACTTACTGTTTCTCTGCTCTCAGTGCAGCCTTAAAGGAATTGTATAGAGGTCCAGCAGGTTGCCCTTTATCTATCTTCA
This sequence comes from Balaenoptera borealis, assembly GCF_965194805.1. Classification (NCBI taxonomy): domain Eukaryota; kingdom Metazoa; phylum Chordata; class Mammalia; order Artiodactyla; family Balaenopteridae; genus Balaenoptera; species Balaenoptera borealis. The sequence continues at coordinate 92,798,743 of NC_138865.1, forward strand.
TATACTCTGGAACAGTAGGGAACAGAGTACATCCAGATCTGCGGTGAGTCAGCATGGAGCAGGTGGTGAGGATAATATGGCTCTTCTTTACTCACCTGACTCAACAGAAGGGTGTTCACAAATTTCCTTTCCACTCCTAACCCCAAAGAGGGCGCAAAGACCTAGTGTGAGTGGTGCAGCTATGTGACTATATGTAGAGTAACCTTGGTTAGCTGGCTTTCGTACTCCATAGACCTAGCATGGGGGTGGGGAGGGTAAAGAGTATTATTTACTCCTTTTCCTCTTCCTGACAAGCAGAGGCCAAGAAAAGGGAGAATGGAAATGGCTCTTATTAGAAAAACTGGGAAGGGATGGAGCACATGCTATTTATAGCTTTGAAAAAGGAATCTTAATATATCAACAGGAAATACTCAGGTCACATGCCAGCTACTGCAACAGAACTTAATTTAAAGCAATATACAAAATATTTGGCCACTGATGGGCCATATCTCCCCTACCAATCCCCACCTCAGAATGGGGAACAGATCCTAGAACAAGTTTCCAGTGGGGTATGAAGACAGAGAAGGTTGGGCATTGAGTGAGGGTGAGTTTGGGGATTACTGCTGTGGTGGACTCTGGGCTGAATGAATCTGAGCCTGGAAACGAGAGAGATGCTGCATAAGCATCTGTCATGTCTCCAGTTTAACTTCAAATTTGACGATGATTTCTCCCCATTGAATGGATATCCTGAGGAAATGTCTCTAGTAACAATTTTTGTCTTTTTTTTGGTCTCGTATTAGTACAGCCACTCCAGCTCTCCTTTGTTCACTGTTTGCCTGGTTTATCTTTTCTGATCCTTTTATTTCAAACTCCTTTGTCATTGAATTTAAAATGTAGTTCCTATATAGAACATATTGGTATTACTTTTAAGAAAACAATTCATTCTGCCAATCTCTACCTTTTATTGGAATTTTTGAATGTCTAATCCATTTATATAGAACATAGTTACTGATAAGGTAGGATTTGCCTGCTATTTTCCTATTTTCTGTGTATTTTATATCTTTTTTTCTCTATTCTCAATTCCTTCCTTTTGCTAAAAACATATTTTTTGTGCAACATTTTAATTCTCTTATTTTTTCTTTTATATATTTTTGAGTTATTTTCATACTGGTTGCCCTGGGGATTGCAATTAACATCTTAACTTCAAACAATCTAGTTCAGGTTAATTTTTTTTTTTCATGTGGAATATTTTTAAAGTCTTTATTGAATTTGTTACAATACTGCTTCTGTTTTATGTGTTGGTTTTTTGGCCACGAGGCATGTGGGATCTTAGCTCCCCGACCAGGGAATGAACTCGCACCCCCTGCATTGGAAGGTGAAGTCTTAACCACTGGATGGCCAGGGAAGTCCCAATATCGTCTTTTTCAGTACAGAAACTTTGCTCCAACATAGGTTCATTCTCCCTACTTTGTGCTATTATTGTTATATCAATTACAGCTTTATATTTTATAAACCCATGAGCAGTTTTATGAACATTTGTTTATGCAGTTTTCTTTTAAATCAAGTCAGAGAAGAGAAGATTTATAAATAAATATATTTATGTTTTAATATTTATCCCCATAGTTGCCTTTACTGGTGCTCTTTATTTCTTCTTGTGGATTTGACTTACTGCCTAGTGTTCTTTTATATCAGCCTGAAAGACTCTACTGAAATAATAATATATTTTGAGATATAAAGATTATTTTGTGATAAAGAATACTTAACTGCACAATATATCATTCACAAAAATGTCACAATTCTAAATATTACAACCTTTTTTTCATCTCTAGTGGGGGTGGTCAAGAATAACAAAGTGAAAGGGACTGGAAACAAAAATTAAAAGCTTCTTATCAGTGCTTTTTATTATTTTTCTTCTGTGGGTTACAGATTTCTACTCTCATATATGCTAAAGATTATTAAAGTGCTAACATTTCCATTCTGGAAGCTAAAGTGAAACAACATAACTTTTTGCCTCAGGATTTTTGCATATACTCTGTGGATACCCTTAGGAATAGAATAAGCATTGATAAAAAAAAAAAATAGCTGGAGTTGATCTATACCATAAATTCTTCAAACATTCAAGTAAATAATCCATCTGTTACCTATTCTGGTCAAGTATTCCAATTAATTAAGTTTTAGGAAATTTTGTTATAAGTAGGAGGTTGGCCAAGCATCTGGTTTTTGATGTAATTGCTTATACCTCTCCAGAGGGGACGTGGAGCCATAGAATTTAAAGCAAATACAACATTTCCCCTGAAGTTGCAATAGCCCATGGGATGGAGCAGTTGGCAGTCAGCTTTTGACAAAACTGAGACACATATAACTCCTCTACTTGGTTTCCAAGACTGGTCCCTGTTAGCTCGGAACATGCCATTTGAGTAGGCTCCTGCTACCTGCCCTTTACAATTCAAGCCCTACAGTCTGTACATCTCTCCTTATTCTTCTATAACTATATAACTGTCGGTTTTATGCCCCACTCCCGAAGAGTTCTCTTTTAAGATCTCTGGGAAATCTTTTCTTTTTAAATGTGTTTATTATCTACAAAGCTCTTTTACATGCAGTGTCTCATTTATTTTATTCCACAAAGATCTTGCTATCTGGGAGGTATTATCAGACTTATCTTACTGATTGTCATGCCTCAGCTTAGGGAGATCCAGTGCCATGACAGGCGATGCAAAATTGGTTATTTACAGTAGGAAGACAAGTCTCCTGACTTAAAGTTTAATGTGTGTGTGTGTGTGTGTGTGTGTGTGTGTGTGTGTGTGTGTGTATTCCTGCTATAGCAGGAATTTTTGACCCTTTTGTGTTGCAGCACTCTTTGAACTCTGGAACATTCCCCTGTGTACTTGTAGGAATTTTTAAAGACTGAAAGCAACATTAAACAAATCAGCAAAATTGCCAGGCGATAACAACTACAGTAAAATGTGTTTTGGACTGTCTTTAAAAGCATCTGCATTTACTTAGAACTTGCTCTGTGGCCTTTTAGCACCATGCTGCATTTGAATGGAACTGTTAACTGCCTCCCTCTCTCTCTCTCTCTCTCTCTATATATATATATATTCAAAAGACAGTGTTCTTGCTTGCTCTAAAAAAAAAAACCATGGTTTTTGCAACAGGCTTACCGTTTCAGCACCTCCACACCTTTTACTACTAGCAAATTATATGCTGTTCTGGCTCAGTGCCTGATATTTCCATCACACACACACACACACATGTTCACGTATGCATATAATTCGTTATCCTCCTATCCTCTCCAATATTTTTCACATTGAGAAAAATTTGGTGATTTACTTTTGAGAGGACTGTGGTTCAACAAAGGACCAGGAACACCAGTTAAAAATCTCTGTGGCCTGTCACCATTCAGTTAAAATGTCCTGTCAAAAAGCAATCTGAAAAGTAACACAGTTAATGTCCCTCCTGAAGTACAGAAATTCTGCTAGTAGGTTTAATGTGATACCTATACAGTTAGGGTATTCTGGGAGGAAGAATTTAGTAATTTAACTAGTTACTTCTTCTTTAGCAGTAAAAATGTTATTTCTGGATTTGTCTCAACTCAACCCTTCAAAGGATTTGTACTTTAACAGGGAAGACCCTTTCTTTATAATATTTCTTCCAGAATACCTCCATAACCAGCATTCCAGGGACTAGAAATTCTTCCATTTTAGAAATCTTCCACGAGTTAAATTTTAATATGCTTTCTAGTGCTAAATAAAAGGAAAGCTACAAATGGAACTTTACTGAAAAAATGCTAAGTATTTAATAATAACAGCAACATTTATTGGGTTTGTTGTATGATACTGTTATATGCCCAAGTATATAAACTATTTTAAGTTATTTGTATACATTAACTCATTTAATTCTCACAGCAGTCCTGTGAAGTGAGTATACTTATTTTGGCCATCGTTAAGATAGGCAAACTGAGGTACAGAGGGCTTATGCAACTGATCAAAGTCAAAGAGCTAAAGGGCAGTGAAGGTGGAGTTTGTATCCAGGTATTAAGAATACAGGGCCCTGGCATTTAAACTTAGTGAAAAATAATTTTAGAAGGGAAAGAGGGAGAAAAAAGACAGATGAGAAAAACATTCAGTTTAAGAAATGAAAGAGTTTGGTTTCCAAACTATAGGATGGTGATTCTATTTTATTATCATTGCTATTAGACCTGATTCCATTCCCCTTTTTTTATGAGGAACTGACCTAGAAAATCCATAGTTTAAGAGTCTGAGCCAGTAGACTTGTTGATGCAGAAATAAGAACATGTCTATCTCAAGGATTCCTTCAAAATTCAAAGTAAAAATTCAAGCCTAGAAGCATCTTTTCCCTCATTCTTACCCATCACACCATGGGTTATAGTTATACAGTTACATAGTTAGGGTATTTTCAGAGGAATAAATTTGTGATTTATGTAGTTAACTTCTTCCTTAGCAGTGCAAGAAGGTCCAGGGTTAGTTTTTCAGATGTGAATAACAGTGTCTATCTGGATGATAGCCTACCTACTCAGTTTGTAGTAGGAGGCTGGCTCCTGACTGGGAAATGTGGAAATGATGGCTCTCCTGCCCAGTTTAAAGTCAAAGAGGTCCTACATGATGTCAGATGTGTACCAGTGTAAATTTCCCACTTATTTCAGGAAGCACTGAGTTTTAAGCTCATTACTGATATGTATCCTAGCTTGATTAGCTCCCTTAAATGATTTCTTTTATTTGTTTGTATTTTTAATTTATTTTTGGCTGCGTTGGGTCTTCATTGCTGTGCGTGGGCTTTCTCTAGTTGCAGCGAGCAGGGGCTACTCTTCGTTGCGGTGCGCGCAACGCATTGTCGTGGCTTCTCTTGTTGCAGAGCATGGGCTGTAGGCGCCTGGGCTTCAGTAGTTGTGGCACGCGGGCTCAGTCGTTTTGGCTCGCGGGCTCCACAGCATGTGGGATCTTCCCAGGCCAGGGATCGAACCCGTGTCCCCTGCATTGGCAGGTGGATTCTTAACCACTGTGCCACCAGGGAAGCCCCTTAGATGAGCTTTTACAGTAAAGTTTTAGTTCTGTAATTAAATAGGGAATAGCTTTGACACTTGGGCCAAGCTACCAAGGCTAATGTGAGCTGCTGAATCTTAGCCAGCAGCGTGGGAGGTAACACTAACTGTAGTCTTAATGGTTATTAAAGGTTCATGTGTAATAGCTTTGAAAATAGAAATCTAACTTGAAAAGTATATGCAGATACCTGGAACGTGGATGGATTTCTCAGCCATAAGGTGAAGAAAAATACTGACCATTATTCAGTAAATTTACAATGGTAGAAAGGTAAAATCATTTATTGGAGCCTAGCATCTTCTTTGGGGTATGAGTGATCTTGAGAAGCTGCCTAATCAAATAAAGCAAAATATTTCAGTAGATTGCACATCTCTGTAAATTCTGTTGACAAAGTTATAATTCCTTTAACCCCAAATAATCCTTGGTTCAGTGGACTACAAAGGCCTTCTTTAATATTGTTGTAATTTATGAGATGGACCTATACTTTAAAGCAGTTCCTACTTTTATTAGTAGGAGGAGAACTGAATTACATTTAGGAAATATTTAGTTTACAAGACAATTATAGATTTTCCATGGGGACTCTTTCTTCTGTAGCCTATATATTGGGCTGCTTTTAAAATGTCACATTATCTTCATGAAAAGTAGTGGCTGCTTTTTCACAGAAGCTATTTTTTATAGTTAAATCTCTGAGCTGTTCTACAGAGTTTCCCCTCAAGTGCCAAAGAAATGAGAACACATTTTTATTTTAGGTTCCTTATTAAAAGCTTCATTTTCTTGGACAAATAGATTATGTTTAAGTCTTTGGTCAGTAGAAATGGTCTCTATAGGTCTAGAATATTTAACCCAAAAGATTGGTTAACATGAAGCCATACATCAAGATAGAGCAGTTCTCTTAAAAATTGTTAAAAAGTCTGAGTGGGACATTCTTTTCTTTGAAAAATCTAGTATTTCTGAAATTACTCAGAAAATAATTTATAAAATATGTATCTTGAGCTTTGGCTAAATGGGGAAAAGATTTGGCCCCAAATTCTCTATGCTACCGAACAGGTTAGACTGGTATGTTAAGTATCATGCCACTGTTTTATAATAAAAGGATTCTGAAAGAGTATTTTAAAATACCCCAAAGGAAAAAAATAATCTCTCTGCATAAGTATGTTTACTGCAGGATATCCAATTGCCATTTTTTCACTATTATACATGCTAACAGGGTAGAATGAAGTATAATAAGAAAATACTTAAAATGGAATATTGCACATCTAGTAAAATGTACACATATTGAGGTAATATTGCAACAGAGAAAATACTAAAAGAGAAATACTAAGAGAAAGAATATTATATTAAATTTATATTCACAGTAAATTTATAACTAAAACTTGTATGTTCGTTTGGATAATAAGAGAACATGGTCAAATGAAACAATTTGAATGGCAGGTAAATTGTTCCCTTCTCTTATGAACACTTTCATGAATGTTACTGCAGTTTTTGTTATGTCCTATTATATAAAGAAAATAAATACAAATAGTAGGAATCTTAAAATAGTTCTCTCTCCTACTTGTTATTAGTTGCTCGAGAGGCATCTGTCAGGAATGACTTAATGGATAAAAATCAGTATCTTGTTGAAATTATTAACTTGCAAACAAATATATAAATACCTGTCCAGCAATAAATAGATGGATAGATAGATAGAGCTGGGAAGGAGTGTAATCCAAATATCTCTTAACTGTCTGAGTTATCTAATTTCCTTTTCCATTGAACTTTATCAGAAAAAAATACTGTTGTATTTAAATAACATGGAGAAAACATTTTTAATCTCAATTTTTTAATATTGTGTTTAGTAAGTCATTCTTCATTAACCTACAGATTTGGAGACAATATGTTTTATCTGCTCTAATTGTAAAGTCTTGTGAAGTATTTGATGAACAACTGATAATTTAAATAGTGCTTAAACAAGGAAAGTATAACATTTAGAAAAGGTCAGAAATATTCTCCAAGTGCCCACTGAAGAATAATTCTGCCACGTACATTTATGGAAAATTTTAAAACTTTTCTAGTGAGGACACAATGCCATGGCCTTGATTTAAGGCTCTCAGCTCTGGCAAAAATTAAATTTAAGTTCATTAAACTAAGCACAGTGTATTAATACAGATCAACTCATTACTGAGCATCAACTCAATCACTGATGAGAGCTCTTTGAAAGGCCCATCATTATAACATTAAATATCATTTTATTACCAGACAGTAACTGCCTGATTAAAATCTTAAATGGATGGGGATCATTGAGAAGCCATATTGAAAGTATCTTCTAGCTGATTATTAAAGTCTGCAGTAAAGGGATATATTAATGAAAATGACTGATATCCTTGCCTCAATGTCTTTCATGTGTGTCCTCTTCTTTCCATTTCCACGGATATACCCCTAAAGTCAAGACTAATCTTCTCTCTTATTGCTGCAATAGCCTTTTACTAATCTGGCCTTTCTGTTATCATACGTGAACCCTGTTCAAGTAAATTCAAGATGAAACAGCTACAGAAACCTTCCCAAAGTCCATTTTATAAAAAAGTGTCCATTCTTTGCTCAAACCTTTTGATAGAGTTACAATGATAAGAAAATAACATTCACCTTATCCTAATACTTACGGCCCCCCTTAATCTGAATAATAATTATTTTTCTATTTTAACTCTGTATCTTTTTTCCCAGAAATTAATGATGTATAACTATGATGAATTATTTACTTTTCATGTTATGTGATTTATAAGATTAAGTTGATTATGATTATGATTAATTTACTCTAGTTATATTTCTAGAATAAAACTATCGTATGTGGGCTTCCCTTGTGGTGCAGTGGTTGAGAATCTGCCTGCCAATGCAGGGGACACGGGTTCGATCCCTGGTCTGGGAAGATCCCACATGCGGAGGAGCAACTAAGCCCGTGTGCCACAACTACTGAGCCTGTGCTCTAGAGCCTGTGAGCCACAACAACTGAGCCCGTGCACCACAACTACTGAAGCCCTCGCACCTAGAGCCTGTGCTCTGCAACAAGAGACGCCACCGCAATGAGAAGCCCACACACCGCAATGAAGAGTAGCCCCTGCTCGCTGCAACTAGAGAAAGCCCGCTTGCAGCAACAAAGACTCAATGCAGCCAAAAATAAATAAATAAATTTATTAAAAAAAAACCCTATCATATGTTTTAAGCTATCTCACGTTATTCACAATCACAATACATTACATAAGTCAAATTCGCTTAATGGGTTTTAGTCTGAAGTCATGTGTTACATGCCCTAAATTCAGAAAAAAACAATAGCTTTATAAATGGGAACTGGCATTAGAAATAGAAAGAACTGTTAGTTATATATCTACTTTGAAATCTAGAAAAATGTTTCAATTAACATAGCTATCTAAATTATCTCCTTATTTTCCAAGCTTTTTCTCCATTAAGTCCTAAGTCATTTAAGCATAGTATAGTGATTTCTAGGAGCAATTATCTTTTGCATCTCCTATTAATTAATAATTGCCCCAACAATGCTATCAGTTGAGTCTCTTAGCCTAGGCAATAAGTCATTCCTTCTGCAACCAGTAAACAGAGGTCAACTGGAATATATTTGGCTGTAACATGACCTACATTGTCAACAGACCCTAGGAAACACTAGAAAGAATTATTTTCCCCCCAAATAAATGCAAATAATAATTAGATAATAAATGTACTTAATATTTATTAGACCCGGGAGAAATTCTTTCCATTTGAGTACCTATAAAATCTGATAAAAATCTGATCATTTAAAACACTAAAAATGTAACATTCTCAGAATGTTTGTCTTTTTACCCCAATATTTCCTATCCTGTAAGGGGCTGGCTCATGGACTCCTTTGAGATTGATCAGAGCTACAGATCCACCTTTCAGACAAATGAACAAAGTCAAAAATAGTATCAGATAGTTTGAGGGAATTATCACCACACATTGAAGCACTGGATTCCAGACTAACACTTTCTTACCTTAACAAAAAATAATTTGTTTTTCTAGAATTCATTCATTCATAAAGTATCCATTGAATCTTAGTCTTAAGTATTGAAGGAACAACCTTGCATAGGGTGACTTATATGCCTTAAAAAACTCATATTTTGATAAGAGACCAACATGGAAATAATTGCAACACAGTGTGAAGAATGTGTGTAAAAGAGGAAAAAAGTTATTTTGCAGCCCAGAGAAATAAGAGACTGATTACTGAAGAAGATCAAAGAGGAAGTGGCAGTTGACCTAATTTCTAAAGAATGGCTTCAACTATGGAGAGGGAATAGATTGCTAAAGGTGACAGCATAAGCAAAACCATGGAGCCATGAAAGAAGAAAGTATGTTCAGGGCATGGTTTCTTTGATAATAATTTTTGTACAAAATAGATAAATGATATATAATTGCAAAGTAAAAGTTAGATGTATTAAATAAATACATATACACACAAACACATACTCATATACATATTGAATTCTATCATGGCTCGTTACAGACTATTTGAAGGCTACATGCTTTGACCATATTTCATTGACTCTTTGTTTAACTGACTTTAGTAATTTGTATTTTAATATTATTCACTGGACTTTAATCTGAGGTTGCTTCAAGAGTGGAGAGGTAAAACCTGCTACTACATTTGCTGTAGAACTGTTGTGGCCATTGTTCACTGTATCATTCCCATTACGAAACTGTACATGTGAAATTTCATTTATAATTCTATGAATTTTTTTTTGTTTCATCTTATGGATATTTGTTTTTTCCTCTGTTAAAATATGTGTCTGCTGATCATGTTTTCATTTTTATTTGGCTGTTAGTATGCTCACAGAAAATTTATAGCCTGCAGATGCTTCTGTCTTACTTATATTTTAACTGATTTGGATTCTCTATTTGTGCTTATATTTTATCATCATTTTGTTGTGTGCTTTCTGTAAGCTTTCATGATCCTTTGAGCCAAGAGATAGAGTATAGCAGCTAGTTAATAAGCAAAGCAAATATTATGAAAACACTGTACAGTCCATGAGTTTACTGAGTTCAAATTTTTCTCCATTTCTAGCCTTAAAAATCCTTTTAAATTCTTATCATTTGTCTATATGATTTGGAGATAACAAACATGTACCTAATATAAATGTTACCTCTTTAAAAAGTTGGCATTTATGATATCTCTCCTCAGAGGTACTGCAGAAAATGAGATTAATTTTAATATAGAAATTAATTGGTTTATGCTATATTTCTATCCAGTATTTTATCTTCATTTCTCATTTTACGTTCTGTAAGTTAAATACACACGTTTCAATTATTTCTGAAGCATCTATTGCTATGCATGCAGGTACTCAACCTAAATGCTCCCTGCTTTGGTCTATCATGCCATGTTGCAAATAAGCTATTGTCTACCTATGGGATAAAAACACATGCGTCTCTTTCAGTGAGAATAATAATTGAAGAAAAATCACTGAGGGTTTTAATTATTCAGAATGACAAGGCAGGTGCTCAAAGTCTGCCTTGTTGATTAACAAAATCAAACGTACATCATGGTGTCTATTGTGTAACACAGATTATAGAAGTAGAGAAGAATTAAAATGAATTAAATTAGAATAGAAAAAAAGTGATGAGCTATCTTCCTTCTGCATATTGTGCCAGTCAAAGTAAGAAGAATATTGAAGGGAGGTGCTTAACTGTTAAAAAGAGAGACAGTGGGAGACCTTCAAGATGGCGGAGCAGTAAGACGTGGAGATCACCTTCCTCCTCACAGATACATCAGAAATACATCTACATGTGGAACAACGCCTACAGAACACCTACTGAACGCTGGCAGAAGACCTCAGACTTCCCAAAAGGCAAGAAACACCCCATGTACCTGTGTAGGGCAAAAGAAAAAAGAAAAAACAGAGACAAAAGAATAGGGGCAGGACCTGCACCTCTGGGAGGGAGCTGTGAAGGAGGAAAAGTTTCCACACACTAGGAAGCCCCTTCACTGGCGGAGACCAGGGGTGGTGGGGGGGAAGCTTCGGAGCCATGGAGGAGAGCTCAGCAATAGGGGTGCAGAAGGCAACGCGGAGAGATTCCCACACAGAGGATTGGTGCTGACCAGCAATCACCAGCCTGAGAGGCTTATCTGCTCACCCACTGGCCAGGACAGGTGGGGGCTGGGAGCTGAGGCTTAGGCTTCGGAGGTCAGATCCCAGGGAGAGGACTGAGGTTGGCTGCGAGAACACAGCCTGAAGGGGGCTACTGCGCCACAGCTAGCTGGGAGGGAGTCCAGGAAAATGTTTGGAACTGCCTAAGAGGCAAGAGACCATTGTTTTGGGGTGTGCGAGGAGAAGGGATTCAGAGCACTGCCTAAATGAGCTCCAGAGATGGGTGCCAGGCGAGGCTATCAGTGTGGACCCCAGAGATGGGCATGAGACGCTAAGGCTGCTGCTGCAGCCACCAAGAAGCCTGTGTGCAAGCACAGGTCACTCTCCACACCTCACCTCCCGGGAGCCTGTGCAGCCCGCCACTGCCAGGGTCCCGTGATCCAGAGACAACTTCCCCAGAAGAACACATGGCGCACATCAGGCTGTTGCAACATCACGCTGGCCTCTGCCACTGCAGGTTCGCCCCACATTCCGTGCCCCTCCCCCCCCCCCACCTGAGTGAGCCAGAGCCCCCTAGTCAGCTGCTACTTTAACCCCATCCTCTCTGCGCGAAGAACAGACGCCCTCAGGCGACCTACACGCAGAGGTGGGGCCAATCCAAAGCTAAGCCCCAGGAGCTGTGTGAACAAAGAAGACCAAGGGGAATTTCTCCCAGCAGCCACAGGAGCAGCCGACTAAATCTCCACAATAACTTGATGTGCCCTGCATTTTTGGAATACCTGAATAGACAACGAATCATCCCAAAATTGAGGCAGTGGACTTTGGGAGCAACTGTAGACTTGGGATTTGCTTTCTGCATCTAATTTGTTTCTGGTTTTATGTTTATCTTAGTTTAGCATTTAGAGTTTATTATCATTGGTAGATTCGTTTACTGATTTGGTTGCTCTCTTTCTTTTTTTTTAATATATATATATATTTTTTTCCTTTTTCTCATTTTGTGAGTGTGTATGTGTATGCTTCTTTGTGTGATTTTGTCTGTATAGCTTTGCTTTTACCATTTGTCCTAGGGTTCTGTCTGTCCTTTTCTTTTTTTTTGTATAGTTTTTAGAGCTTGCTATCATTGGTGGATTTATGTTTTGGTTTGGTTACTCTCTCATTCTTTTTTTTTCTTTTTTTCTTACTTTTTAATTGTTTTTAATTTTTAATAATTTAAAAATTTTTTTATTTTAATAACTTTATTTCACTTTTACTATATTTTATTCTTTCTTTTTTTCGCCCTTTTCTTCTGAGCCGTGTGGCTGACAGGGTCTTGATTCTCTGGCCGGGTGTCAGGCCAGTGCCTCTGAGGTGGCAGAACTGAGTTCAGGACATTGGTCCACCAGAGACCTCCCAGGTCCATGTAATATCAAACAGTGAAAGATCTCCCAGAGATCTCCATCTCAATGCTAAGACCCAGCTCCGCTCAACAAGCAGCAAGCTAGAGTGCTGGACACCCTATGCCAAATAACTAGCAAGACAGGAACACAACAACACCCATTAGCAGACAGGCTGCCTAAAATCATAATAAATCATAATAAGGTCAGAGACAATCCAAAACACAGCACTGGACGCAGCCCTGCCCACCAGAAAGACAAGATCCAGCCTTATCCACCGGAACACAGGCACCAGTCCCCTCCAAGAGGAAGCCTACACAACACAATGAACCAACCTTAGCCTCTGGGGGTAGACACCAAAAATAACAGAAACTACAAACCTGCAGCTTGTGAAAAGGAGACCCCAAACACAATAAGTTAAGCAAAATGAGAAGACAGAGAAACACACAGCAGATGAAGGAGCAGGGTAAAAACCCACCAGACCAAACAAATGAAGAGGAAATAGGCAGTCTACCTGAAAAAGAATTCAGAGTAATGAAAGAAAAGATGATCCAAAATCTTGGAAATAGAATGGAGAAAATACAAGAAACATTTAAGAAGGAACTAGGAGAACTAAAGAGCAAACAAACAATGATGAACAACACAATAAATGAAATTAAAAATTCTCTAGAAGGAATCAATAGCAGAATAACTGAGGCAAGAGAACGGATAAGTGACCTGGAAGATAAAATAGTGGAAAAAACTACCACAGAGCAGAATAAAGAAAAAAAGAATGAAAAGAATTGAGCAGACTCTCAGAGACCTCTGAGACAACATTAAACTTAACATTTGAATTATAGGGGTCCCAGAAGAAGAAGAGAAAAAGGAAGGGACTGAGAAAATATTTGAAGAGATTATAGTTGAAAACTTCCCTAATATGGGAAAGGAAATAGTCAAGTCCAGGAAGTGCAGAGAGTCCCATACAGGATAAATTCAAGGAGAAACACGCCAAGACACATATTAATCAAACTATCAAAAATTCAATACAAAGAAAAAATATTAAAAGGAGCAAGGGAAAGACAACAAATAATATACAAGGGAATCCCTATAAGGTTAACAGCTGATCTTTCAGCAGAAACTCTGCAAGCCAGAAGGGTTGGCAGGACATATTTAAAGTGATGAAAGGGAAAAAACTACAACCAAGATTACTCTACCCAGCAAGGGCCTCACTCAGATTCGACGGAAAAATCAAAACCTTTACAGACAAGCAAAAGCTAAGGGAATTCAGCACCACCAAACCAGCTCTACAACAAATGCTAAAGGAACTTCTCTAGGCAGGAAACACAAGAGAAGGAAAAGACCTACAATAACAAACCCAAAACAATTCAGAAAATGGTAAAAGGAACATACATATTGATAACTACCTTAAATGTAAATGGATTAAATGCTCCAACCAAAAGACACAGACTGGCTGAATGGATACAGAAACAAAACCCATATATATGCTGTCTACAAGAGACCCATTTCAGACATAGGGACACATACAGACTGAAAGTGAGGGGATGGAAAAAGATATTCCATGCAAATGGAAATCAAAAGAGAGCTGGAGTAGCACTTCTCATATCAGACAAACTAGACTTTAAAATAAAGATATTACAAGAGACAAAGAAGTACACTATGTACTGATCAAGGGAGCAATCCAAGAAGAAGATATAACAATTGTAAATATTTATGCACCCAATATAGGAGCACCTCAATACATAAGGTAAATGCTAACAGCCATAAAAGGGGAAATCAACAGTATCACAATCATAGTAGGAGACTATAACACCCCACTTTTCCCAATGGACACATCATCCAAAATGAAAATAAATAAATAAACACAAGGTTTAAATGATACATTAAACAAGATGGACTTAATTGATATTTATAGGACATTCCATCCAAAAACAGCAGAATACACTTTTTCTCAAATGCTCATGGAATATTCTCGAGGATAGACCATATCTTGGGTCACAAATCAAGCCTTGGTAAATTTAAGAAAATTGAAATCGCATCAAGTATCTTTTCTGACCACAACGCTATGAGACTAGATATCAATTTCAGGAAAAAATCTGTAAAAAATACAAACACATGGAGGCTAAACAATATACTACTAAATAACTAAGAGATCACTGGAGAAATCGAAGTGGAAATCAAAAAATACGTAGCAAAATATGACAATGAAAACACGTCAACCCAAAACCTATGGGATGCAGCAAAAGCAGTTCTAAGAGGGACGTTTACAGCAATACAATCCTACCTCAAGAAACAAGAAACATCTCAAATTAACAACTAACCTGACACCTAAAGCAATTAGAGAAAGAAGAACAAAAAAACCCCCAAATTTGGCAGAAGGAAAAAAATCACAAAGATCAGATCAGAAATAAATGAAAAAGAAATGAAGGAAACAGTAGCAAAGATCAATAAAACTGAAAGATGTTTCTTTGAGAAGATAAACATAGTTGATAAACCATTAGCCAGACACATCAAGAATAAAAGGAGGATGACTCAAATCAACAGAATTAGAAATGAAAAAGGGGAAGTAACAACTGACACTGCAGAAATACAAAGGATCATGAGAGATTACTACAAGCAACTATATGCCAATAAAATGGACAACCTCAAAGAAATGGACAAATTCTTAGAAATGCACAACATTCCGAGACTGAACCAGGAAGAAATAGAAAATACAAACAGACCAATCACAAGCACTGAAATTGTAACTGTGATTAAAAATCTTCCAACAAACAAAAGCCCAGGGCGAGATGGATTCAGAGGTGAATTCTATCAAACATTTAGAGAAGAGCTAACACCTATCCTTCTCAAACTCTTCCAAAATATAGTAGAAAGAGGAACACTCCCAAACTCATTCTACGAGGCCACCATCACCCTGATACCAAAACCACACAAAGATGTCACAAAGAAAGAAAACTCAGGACAATATCACTGATGAACATAGATGCAAAAATCCTCAACAAAATACTAGCAAACAGAATATAGCAGCACATTAAAAGGATCATACACCTTGATCAAGTGCAGTTTATCCCAAGAATGCAAGGATTTTTCAATATATGCAAATCAATCAATGTGATACACCATATAAACAAATTAAAGGAGAAAAATCATATGATCATCTCAATAGATGCAGAAAAAGCTTTCGACAAAATTCAACACCCATTTATGATAAAAACCCTCCAGAAAGTAGGCATAGAGGGAGCTTACCTCAACATAATAAAGGCCATATATGACAAACCCACAGCCAACATCGTTCTCAATGGTGAAAAACTGAAACCATTTCCTCTAAGATCAGGAACAAGACAAGGTTGTCCACTCTCACCAATATTATTCAACACAGTTTGGGAAGTTTTAGCCACAGCAATCAGAGAAGGAAAAGAAATAAAAGGAATCCAATTCGTAAAAGAAGAATTAAGACTGTCACTGTTTGCAGATGACATAATACTATACCTAGAGAATCCTAAAGACGCTACAAGAAAACTACTAGAGCTAATCAATGAATTTTGTAAAGTATCAGGATACAAAATTAATGCACAGAAATCTCTTGTATTCCTATACACTAATGATGAAAAATCTGAAAGAGAAATTAAGGAAACACTCCCATTTACCATTGCAACAAAAAGAATAAATTACCTAGGAATAAACCTACCTAAGGAGACAAAAGACCTGTATGCAGAAAACTATAAGACACTGATGAAAGAAATTAAAGATGATACCAACAGATGGAGAGATATACCATGTTCTTGGATTGGAAGAATCAATATTGTGAAAATGACTATACCACCCAAAGCAATCTACAGATTCAGTGCAATCCCTATCAAACTACCACTGGCATTTTTCACAGAACTAGAACAAAAAATTTCACAATTTGTATGGAAACACAAAATACCCCAAATAGCCAAAGCAATCTTGAGAAAGAAAAACGGAGCTGGAGGAATCAGGCTCCCTGACTTCAGACTATACTACAAAGCTACAGTAATCAAGACAGTATGTTACTGGCACAAAAACAGAAATATAGATCAGTGGAACTGGACAGAAAGACGAGATAAACCCACGCACGTATGGTCACCTTATTTTTGATAAAGGAGGCAACAATATACAATGGAGAAAAGACAGCCTCTTCAGTAAGTGGTACTGGGAAAACTAGACAGCTACATGGAAAAGAATTAAATTAGAACACTCCCTAACACCATACACAAAAGTAAACACAAAATGGATTAAAGACCTAAATGTAAGGCCAGACACTATCAAACTCTTAGAGGAAAACATAGGCAGAACACGCTATGACATGAATCACAGCAAGATCCTTTTTGACCCACCTGCTAGAGAAATGGAAATAAAAACAAAAATAAACAAATGGGACCTAATGAACTTAAAAGCGTTTGCACAGCAAAGGAAACCATAAGCAAGACGAAAAGACAACCCTCAGAATGGGAGAAAATATTTGCAAATGAAGCAACTGACAAAGGATTAAACTCCAAAATTTACAAAGCAGTTCATGCAGCTCAGTATCAAAAAAAGAAACAACCCAATCAAAAAATGGGCAGAAGATCTAAACAGACATTTCTCCAAACAAGATATACAGATTGCCAACAAACCTATGAAAGGATGCTCAACATCACTAATCATTAGAGAAATGCAAATCAAAATTACAATGAGGTTATTATTTCACACCGGTCAGAATGGCCATCATCAAAAACTCTACAAACAATAACTGCTAGAGAGCGTGTGGAGAAAAGGGAATCCTCTTGCACTGTTGGTGGGAATGTAAATTGATACAGCCACTATGGAGAACAGTATGGAGGTTCCTTAAAAAACTAAAAATAGAACTACCATACGACCCAGCAATCCCACTTCTGGGCATATACCCTGAGAAAACCATAATTCAAAAAGAGTCATGTACCACAATGTTCTTTGCAGCTCTATTTACAATAGCCAGGACATGGAAGCAACCTAAGTGTCCATCGACAGATGAATGGATAAAGAAGACGTGGCACATATATACAATGGAATATTACTCAGCCATAGAAAGAAACGAAATTGAGTTATTTGTAGTGAGGTGGATGGACCTAGAGTCTGTCATACAGATTGAAGTAAGTCAGAAAGAGAAAAACAAATACCGTATGCTAACACATATATATGGAATGTACAAAAAAAAAAAAAAACAATGGTTATGAAGATCCTAGCAGCCGGACAGGAATAAAGATGCAGACCTACTAGAGAATGGACTTGAGGACACGGGGAGGGGGAAGTGTAAGCTGGGACAAAGTGACAGAGTGGCATGGACATATATACACTACCAAATGTATAACTGATAGCTAGTGGGAAGCAGCCGCATAGCACAGGGAGATCAGCTCAATGCTTTGTGACCACCTAGAGGGGTGGGATAGGGAGGGTCGAGGGAGGGAGATGTAAGAGGGAAGAGATACAGGGATATATGTATATGTGTAGTTGATTCACTTTGTTATAAAGCAGAAACTAACACACCATTGTAAAGCAATTATACTCCAATGAAGATGTTAAAAAAAAAGAGAGAAGAAATAAAAAGTGTTGGTGAGGATGTGGAGAAAATGGAACCCTTGTGCACTGTTGGGGGAATGTAAATTAGTTCAGCCACTCTGGAAAACAGTATGGAGATTTTTCAAAAAATTAAAAATAGAACTACCATATGATCCAGCAATTCCACTCCTGGGTATTTATCTAAGGAAAACACTAATTAGTAAAGGTATATTAACCTTTATCTTCATTGCAGCATTATTGGCAATGGCCAGGATATGGAAGCAACTTAAGCTGCACATCAATATATGAATAGATAAAGAAGATGTGGTATATATAAATATATACACACACACACACAAAATGGAATTTTACTCAGCCACAAAAAGATGAAATATTGCCATTTGCTACAACATGGATGGACCTCGAGTGTATTATGCTAAGAGAAATAAGTCAGACTGAGAAAGACAAATACTGTATAATTTCAGTTATATGTGGAATCTAAAAAAGAAAACAACTGAACAAACATAGCAAAGCAGAAACAGTTATAGATACAGAGAACAGGTCGTTGCCAGACGGGAGGGATGTGGGGGGAAGAAAGAAACAGGTGAGGGAGATTAAGAGGTACAAACTTCCAGCTGCAAAATAAATGAGTCAATGGTATGAAATGTACCATGTGGGGAATATAGCCAATAACTACACAGTATCTTTCTTTGAGACAGATCCTAACTAGACTTAATGTGGTGATCATTTTGAAACACATAGAAATATTGAATTACTATGCTGTGTCAAATGAACTAACATAGTGTTGTAGGTCAATTATACTTCAAAAACAAACAGACACACTCATAGATAAAGAGATCAGAAGTGTGGTTACCAGAGACAGGGGAAGGTGGGAAGGGAAATTGGATGAAGGCAGTCGAAAGCTACACACTTCCAGTTATAAGGTAAATAAGTACTAGGGATGTAATATACAACATGATAAATATAATTAACACTGCTGTATGTTATATATAAAAGTTGTTAAGAGAACAAATCCTAAGAATTCTCATCACAAGAAAATAAAATATTTTAAAAATATTTTTTCTATTTCTTTAATTTTGTAACTTTATGAGATTATGGATGTTCACAAAACTTATTGTGATAATAATTTCATGATGTATGTAAGTCAGATCATTATGTTGTACATCTTAAACTTACATACTGCTGTATGTCAATTATATCTCAATAAAAGTGGAAGATAAAAAAGAAACAAACAAAAGGTATGCTATACATACAATGGAATACAATGTAGCCTTAAAAAGAGAGCGAGAGCGAGAGAGTGAGCGCGAGGGCCTGTGAGAGCACTGTTTCTTCCTGGAAGGACTTGGTACTGACTCGGTTAGTTGTCAATTTCTAAACCAATCCCTGGGGCCAAGGGGTGGGTTGTACTGATTGAATTAAGTCAATTAGGGCAACCCTTGGAGCTGGATTTGTAGTCAATCCCACCCAAATCATGTGGCTGAGAATGTAGAAGAGTGATTTTCCAAACAATATTTGGGGACATAGTACTACAATAGGAGGAAATGATGCTTAGGAAAAAAAAAAAAAAAAACAAACTAGAAATGATCCAAAGCTATAATCAGAGCTCTTCCTCTCTCTTCATGTTGTAGCAAAGATGGTCCTTATCAGGAACATGTTACATGATGCTTGGTGCATCTCAGACTTTTAATTGATCCTGATTTCATCATGTCAACGCCTTATCAGCCTCCCCTCGTGAGACAGGCTGGGACCTGGGCCCCTTTGCTGCAGTGCTGCAATGCTTGCACCTGGGCACACCTCTCCTTAAGCAGCAAAATACAAAGAAACTGTCTGGGACTAAAAATAACTGCTTGCATGCTTGGGGCAAAGTCTGGACCCAAAAGATACAAAGAGACCAAAAAACCCAACTGCCACTTTTGAAGAGCCTGGAGCAAAAGCAGGGTACTGCGCATGCCCCCTGCACACAACACCACCTAAGGGATGGGCAAAACACCTAAGCTACTCCTCTGGCCCGACCCCTGGACACACCCCTACCCTCGCCCCATATAATGAACAAGCTTGCCCCCACCTCATTGAGCGAGCAAGCAAGGGAACATGTTGTTTGTTCTCACTCCCCCCTGCTGCAGCAGAGACCCTAATAAAACCTTGCCTGAATTTCTTGTCTGGCCTCTAGTCAATTTCTATTGATGGGGGGGGAGGCCAAGAACCCTGGTCGGTAACACTTGTAGTGGAGGATTGAGTTTGTGTGACTGACAGTTTCATCAGATGGAAAAGGACAGAAGAAAAGTGTTATGTTACCACAAGAAGGAGGAAGTGTTGTGAGGTAACTTAAGAAGAAGAAGTAAATACAAAAAAATTCCCTAGAATTAGGCTTTCCTTCTATGTATACTTTTTAAATATGCTTTTCCCTAACTGTATCTACTATCCCATACAGCTAAGATTTACCCCTTCTATAAAAGGAGAGAGCTCACTCCCTGTATCTAGTTTTGAGTATAGTATCTCTGGGTGATACGCATTTTCCTTGGTCAAGTCTGGTTCAGCCAATGTGCATTAGCCTCTTTGCTTGACTCAAGCTCTGTCTTCAGGGATTATGCCCCTTATCCCTTGTCTTCACTGGGCACAGAGAAGACTCTCTTTTTGGGGGCTGTGCCCCCAATTTTAATCTGACATGGTTGCAAGGACCTGGAAATTGTATCAATTTTTTGGGTTTTTTTGTTTTTTCTTTCTTTTTTCTCCTCACCAACCCAGGTCTTTGTCTACTAGGAATTTTTCTGGAAATAGCTCTTAAAACATGGATATGGGGAAATATGAATTTTCTTGAATCTAAGATCTAATAAATAAACCTAACAAGGTAGTTTAGTTATGGTCTCCAAATCTGGACCCTGCCTTAAGGCTTTCTGCTTTAGCAGTATTTCTGAGAATTTTGCTTATCCCTCAGCCCTCAGTTAAACCACTTCTATCTGGCATTTACCTCAGAAATGATAGTTTATAATCATGAGACCCAGCTAATATTATTATAATCCCACACTGCCTTACAGAGATATAAATATTACCTTTGTTAGTACATGAAGAAAAGCATTTAGACAGAGCCTAGGGCATCTGGCTTTTACTCTGTTCTCTGGCTTTAGGTAGGTCCTAATACTTTATTCCCCCTGTTGTCTACAGGTCCCTATCCTTTCATCTTCCAATGTTAATTTGAGGACAGATAATATAGGACAATTAATTTGGAGACTTTTCCAACTGCACAAAGTACATAATTATTTGATTCTCAACCATTCGGACTGCTGACTCTAAGGAGACAGCACTTCTTAACAAAATTGTATTTTCTTTCTTCTCATCTTTTACATGTGCAGCTTGAAAAAAATTTAGCTTTTTCTAGTAGGATGTTATTAAAGAAGGCAATAAGCACCAATATCCCGATTTTTTTCCTACCAAGTCCCCTAAAGCCCCAGTGTCAGTGGAAAAATCCGTAGTGGCTAAAAAAGACAAAACAGACAAGAATTTGTCCAGGAGCTTTGCTATTCATAATTTAACATCCTCAAACTTGAAGTTGAAGAACCTTTTTTGGTATTCCTTATTATTTTGTTGACAACTTAAGGTCTGTTAAATGCACAGATGACTTTCATATTTTTTCAGGGCTTTTTTCTATTGCAATGGCAAAAAGCAAATTCAAAACAGCTTAAGGAAAAAGGGGAATTTACTGGCTTCTTTTTTAGCTCTCCTATGTAATTATGGTACATTTATGCTGTATTTAAAAGGGTAATGGACTATGCCATAGAAAATAAACACGTATACATGAGCCAAAGGGATCATTTATCACAGCTGGACAGGGATTAAAGTAGCATAGCATAATGATCAATAATTTAAAGCACGTACACTTTCCCAGAAACTTTTTCTACAGCAAAGTGTCCTTACTGGATTACATTTACTTATATAGAAATGTAAAGGAAAGTTATAATGGAGTAGAGCAAACAATTTGATGAGAGAGGGAGATATCTACATATTTGGAGAGGAGGCAGGTTGTGGATGGAAGGAAAGTTGTTGGGCAGTATCAGTGGAGAAAAAAAGGTAGATAGGTCCTATGGTCATGCTGAAACCTGTTGACATTCCTTGTTATGCCAGAATTCAACGTGGTCCGTGAAGAATTTCTGAATAAATCTACTCCTGGGAATTGACAATGAGTCCTCCTATATACTCTCTATAGTACACAAGCCTCAAGCCAATCTCAGCATAAGCCTCAGAGGTATCACTTTGCATAGAATATAAAAGATTGTAGAGTTTTCAGAATTTCGTTTAGCCCAGAACTTCAATGTACAGATGATTAAATAGACTAAAAGAAAGACCTCCATAGCTTTCTTTTTTAAATGATGGCAATTCCTTTGTTTGATTAAAAACAAAAACAAATACACTTGCTTTATGGGCCAAGGAAAGGAGGACTAATTCTACACAGTAGTGACTATAAAAAGTGCTCATAAGTTACTGTAAGTCTAATAATATTATCTGTATTTTCATCTTCTAAGTCACCTTGGAATAAAAGGAAACATACTTCTCATTCCTAGGAAAGTATCATTTCATCTTCAGAGCAGTATCACTTAAGAAAAGCAAACCAACAATAAACCTGATACCTGAATAAAATTTGATAGCTATTATTTTAAAAAGTAATCTGGTAAACAAAATTAAGTTAATCTAACAAGACTGAAGTTAGGGTTTCCCTGGTGGCGCAGTTGTTGAGAGTCTGCCTGCCAATGCAGGGGACACGGGTTCGAGCCTTGGTCTGGGAAGATTCCACATGCCGCGGAGCAACTAGGCCCGTGAGCCACAACTACTGAGCCTGCGCGTCTGGAGCCTGTGCCCCGCAACAAGAGAGGCCGCGACAATGAAAGGCCCGCGCACCGCGATAAAGAGTGGCCCCCGCTTGCCGCAACTAGAGAAAGCCCTCGCGCAGAAACGAAGACCCAACACAGCCATAAATAAATAAATAAATAAATAAAACAAAAAGACTGAAGTGTATACTGATAGGGAATAAGTGATTACACTTACAGTGTATTGCATTTAAATGTATTTATTGCAATTTATAATATGCAAATCTGAAAATCATACAGAATCAATGAAAATTTTAACCATCCAATTTTAGAGTTCTGCAATAAACCAAGTAAAAAAAAGTCAGATTTTGAAGAAATGACTTCACAGCATTTTTGAGAAATAAGGAATCTATTGGTATTAAGAACGGCAAAGAGATTGCTTTAAAGTTTTAACTTTAGCCGAAAAGTGGCTTCATATAAAAGTTTCGTGACCTTGAATTCGATTAATTCAATATGTTTTATTGCCTTATACTTGGTTTAAGTTAAATTATCCGGTATTAAAAAAAAAGTTTTACCCTAAGAGTAGCTTCCTTTTCATCTAGAAGTCAATTTAGCATCAATAAAATCTTTTCATTTACAGTTTCCCATATTTAATCTTTGTTGTTACAATAGCAATATTTCGGTAACAAATGTGGTTGCCATCCACATTTTCAATGTTTAGTGCTTGTCATAATAAATAAAAAATAATAATCTATAACAATTATCAACAGTACTGAAAAATTTCATCTTCCAGTTAATAGTCATTGTTTTGATGAGTCTGCCCAATAATCTGCAGTTTTATAAAATCAGATCCATAAATAATATTGGAAACGTCAATATTTTAAAATAAAAATGTAAAAATACTAACTCTTGCTAGGAGAATAGTATGCAAAGGGAGCTGACTCTTGAACATATGTATCATACTGGAAATGGTTTGCATTAACTCATAGCTTAATGTCCCACAATATCAAGAGACATAATTATCATTTGAAAAAAATTTTGGTAGAAGGTGATTGTTAAAAGTGGGTACTCTGGGGTCAAACTGAGTTAGTTCAAATCCTAGCTGATTTTTATTAAGTCTGTGACCTCCAGTAAGCTTTTTCACCTCCTGAAGCCCTCAGAATTTTCATCTGTAAAGGGGGATAAATGAAACCTACTAAATTATATAAGGCTTTTAGTAGAGTAGGTATATAAAAAGGTGTATAACATCACTATCAGGGAAATGCAAATCAAAACCACAGTGATATATCACCTCATACCTGTTAGAATGGCTATTATCAAAAATAAGAGAAAACAAGTGCTGACAAAGATGTGGAGAAAAGGAAAACATTGTGCAAAGTTGGTGGGAATGTAAATTGGTGCAGCCCCTATGGAAAACAGTATGGAGTTTCCTCAAAAAATTTAAAATAGAACTACCATACGATCCAGCAATCCCATATATATATATGGGATTTATATCCAAAGGAAATGAAAATAAGATATTGAAGAGATATCTTCATACCCTTGTTCATTGCAGCATTAGTCACAATATCAAAAAGGTGACAAAAATCTAAATGTCCATCCACAGATGAATTAATAAAGAAAATGTGGTATATACATAAAATGGAATATTGTTCAGACAAGAGAAAGAAGGAAATCTTACCATTTATGACAACACGAATGGGACTTGAGGGCATTATGCTAAGTGAAATAAGCCAGACAGATGCAGACTAATACTGCGTGGTATCACTTATACGTGGAATCTAAAAAAAAGTCAAACTCCTAGAAACAGAGAGTAGAAAAGTGGTTGCCAATAGTTTGAGGGTAGAGAAATTAGGAAGAGATTGGTAAAAGGGTACAAATTTTCAACTATAAAATGAATAAAGTCTGAGGATATATCCTATAAGATGGTGACTATAGATGATAACACTATTATATAATTGAAATTTCCTAAGAGGGTAGAATATAAATGTTCTCATACACACAAGATAAATACGTGAAGTGATAGATTTGTTAATTAACTAGATGGGAAGAATCTTCTCATAATGTATATCAAATCATCACAACGTACACTTTAAATATTTTACAATTTTATATGTCAATTATACCTCAATAAAGCTGAACAAAATCTCAAAACTGCTCCAAATAACAAGTTAAAACAAGGAATTGAAATAATCTAAATGATTCCTATTCTAATGGCTTGTAAGCACATTGATCTCCCCAGCACGTCACAATACAAAACAGTTTTGAAAAACTATTATTTGTCTTGAGTTTAAAATATACCAAGCAATCTGATGTTCAATATATTTTAATTGGTGTGAGTGATGCAAACTGAAAAATACAAATGACATTTCCTCATTAAGTTCAAATCAGAGTTGTTGACAATAAGTTAGCGATCCTAAATTTATATTCAGGAAATTAAGGCACAACATATTCAGTCAGCAGAAACATGCAGCTACCTTATGTTTCTGAGAAATGAGAATCATCCTAGCTATTTGATTCATCCCTTGTACAACAAACAACGGTGATAAGAAGAGATTAGGGGGACTTCTGTTAGGAATACACATAGAATTCTAACTGTATTAAAAACATTCTGGGCATCATTTGGGTCATCACAGTAAAGTATAAAATAGAGTTATTTCAGATGAAAACAATCAGATTTAATGAAAAGTTTGGGCAACGGCCCCTATGAGATAAAGCAAATGAAATGCGCTCCTTCATCCTAGAGGAAGAACGGATGATTTTTGGATTTACTAAGACACTTGAGTATATGAAATGGTCTTGAACAATAGACGAGGAGCAGATCTTATCTTCCTAGACACAAGAGTAAAAGGGCTCTAATTAGATTGTAAATCAGAGAGACAGTCTCTCCTATAACAGTTATAAGATCTTGGAAAGAATTATTTTTAAGGGTAAGAGTAGAATCCGATGCTGTGAATGAGAAGAGTCTATTTTAATAGTACTGGGAATAGCTCAGGCTGAGGGATGACTTAGCTGACCTTTCCATGGACACTTTAACTCTGTGACTTGGCACACAAGGCTTTAGTGCCATATTTCAAAGGCAAATTTCAAATGGCTCTCTATCCTTCTTAATGGAAATGGAATCTGTTTAGCCAATGCCAAAGCAGTCTCTCCCAATTAACAACTAAATTGTTTTTCAGGACAATGGAAAACATAATCCAAAAAGAAAAAATCCATCATTGTCTGCTAAATCACTAAAAGATCAAATTCTAACATCTTACAATAATTTAAATGCTAACATCTTGCAATAACTTTAAAGACCAAAGGGCATAAAGGAGGAGCATGGACTGTCAGCTGTTTTGTGTGTTTTGAAAGGTATAATCTGAATAATTTACTGTATGCAGGTATAAAAATAAACCAAGGAATCAGCTAAGAATTCAAATACGAATAATAGTTTTTAAACTACTCTTCTCAGAACATGCAAAAAACAGGAAAGGAGAATGAACAATCACAGTTTATAGGTGTCTATTAGAAACTGGGAATGGTACTACTCAAACATGTCTCAACCTACCCTATATCTGTATATCTTAAAACAGGATTGTGTAATTGTTCAGAGCAAAGAGAGTAGACCTTCAGAGAACACAGACACTTTACAGAAGAGAGCAATTTCATACAGACTTTGCTCCACTCAAGGATATGTAAAACAACACAACAACATGGGGCATGTGAAGGAGGAAGCAGCTAGAACAAAGAAATCCCATACCCTTGAATGGGATACTTCCACAGAAAGATAAAGTGTTTGAAATTTTCATTATCCTGCAAAAACATACTGTTTTTGGACAGAAGAATCATAATACATAAACACAGGAAATTAAAATAATAAAGGATATTTAATCAAAAGAGAAATTGATAAGTTGAAGAAGTCATAAGCCAAAAAAAGTAAAGCAACAATTAAAATACAACTTATAAGCAATCAAGTGCAATATGCAAACACGTTAAAGCTTTTTAGAACAAAACTGGTGAAAGACAAGCACCTCTAAAATGCAGAAGAAAAATATAAAACATAAAACTATTAGTCTAAAGAAGGAATAATAGAGAACAGAAATTCAGTGTATGATCTGATAAGCATGATCAGAAAAAATAAAATGGAAATACAAATATAAATCTAAATAGAACAATTATCTGTACTATACAAAAAGAAAAAGAAGGTCACAACCTTCAGAAAAATCAGAATAAATAGGTTTGTGACTAAATATACTCTAGCTTTGTTTTTCCTGTTTCAAAAGCAGAAAAAAATTTTTTTCCAGACTTCAAGCAGAAAAACAAGTAAATTTAATAAAACAGAGTCTTTTAACCAAGAAACAAAATTGTGCTAATTTCAGAGTTTTCTCTGTAATAACAAACTCAGAAATACCATGAAGCCCTAATGGTAGCATTTTTAAGGAAAAAATGTACACATGACACATTTTATACCCAACATAAATGTCGATGATATATGATAGTGAACAAAAATACATTCTCATAATTCAAGAATTCTGAAAATATCACATGTGCCAGTACAAAATAAAAATATTTAACAGTACATATTAACCTAACAAGAGAAATAGAAAATCAAAAACCACAGAAAAGAAAATTCATGGTGTAAATATTTGGGACTAAGCAGTGGAAACACATGATATATTGAAGTGATAATTGCAGATGCTCTTATGAAAATAGAACCAGATCTATTCTGGGGGTAGAAATAAGTATACATATATGTTATATGAATAAACTGAGTTGGGTTAAATTCACCTTTTAAAAGATATAGTTTATAAGATTAGATTAAACCACAAAATCCAAATACATGTTATCACTAAGTGTTTCACTTAAAAAAAAATTTAGTGAGTTTAAATAGAAAGATGAGACAAAATATATCAGAAAAACGCATATGTAGCAGAGGAAGATTTTATAAAAATAGTATTCAGGAAAAATTCTAGGTGGGAAGCATTAAACTATAAAAACTATCCTTAATTTTAAATAATTGAAATTAAAAATCAGAGTAGAATAATAACAAAACCATATTTATTGACTCAAAATGGATAGAAAAAATTAGTAAAGTAAGAAGAATTGAAAAACACAATGGTAAATGGTAATGGGATACCTATCTCAGTGGTTTTATGTTATTTAATCATGTTTTTAAAATATCTACGCATCAACATTGTACCTCTACCCCAAATAGCCATACTTCCCAATACCAATGGACTTTTAAAAATCAGATGGGTAATTTGTAATTTCATAATACTGGAACAATTTTAATGCCTATACCTAGGAAATAGGTTAAATAAACTCCAGCACATCTACAATGCAAATATTAAGCAGATGTAAAAACATAAGAGCTAAACTCCTATGAACTGATAATATATTGTTAAGTGAGGAGAAAAAAGTGCAACATAAGCATAAGTAGCATGTTAATCTTTTGGAAGAAAAAAGGTAATAATATATTCATACTTATATTAATTTTTACATAAATACATATAGGAAGGAAAACCAGAAACTAATAGAACTGGTAGGTGAGAACTGGACAAAAGGGATAAAGAAGGGGAAAGGACATTTTTGAATCTATCTTTGCATAAAACTTTTAGTTTTGAGCCATGTTAATCTAATTTAGACATATAATAAAGTTTAAAATTGTAAAGATGTCTTGATACTTAGATTTTTTGTTGATAGTGGTATTGGTATAAGCAATTTATAGATATATATATATGTAAAATTATACATAAAATAACTATATATTATATAAAGATATATAATCTACCTCTGTTACATTTGCATTTGTCTGATATATCTTGTCTCATCTCTCTATATATATAATATAGAGAGAGAGCACAAACAACTGACTATATTGATGTTGTTAGAAACAAAGTTTCTTATTGTGGGGGAAGAGTGAATCCATTTGGAAATATAGAAATGAACTTCAAGATGGCAGAGGAGTAAGACATGGAGATCACCTTCCTCCCCACAAATACATCAAAAATATATCTACATGTGGAACAACTCCTACAGGACACTGAATGCTGGCAGAAGACCTCAGCCTTCCCAAAAGGCATGAAAATACCCACATACCTGGGTAGGGAAAAAGAAAAAACAGAGACAAAAGAATAGGGATGGAACCTGCACCTCTGGGAGGGAGCTGTGAAGGAAGAAAAGTTTCCACACACTAGGAAGCCCCTTCACTGGTGGAGACGGCGGTGGGGGGGGATGCTTCGGAGCCACAGAGGACAGCGTAGCAACAGGGATGCAGAGGGCAAAGTGGAGAGATTCTGCACAGAGGATCGGTGCCGACCAGCACTCACCAGCCTGAGAGGCTTGTCTGCTCACCTGCCGGGGCAGGTGGGGGCTGGGAGCTGAGGCTTGGGCTTCAGAGTTCAAACCCCAGGGAGAGGACTGGGGTTGTCTGTGTGAGCACAGCCTGAAGGGGGCTAGTGCACCACAGCTAGCCGGGAGGGAGTCCAGGAAAAAGTCTGGACCTGCCTAAGAGTCAAGAGACCATTGTTTCAGGGTGCAAGAGGAGAGAGGATTCAGAGCACCGCCTAAATGAGCTTCAGAGATGGGTGCAAGCCACGGCTATTAGCTCAGACCCCAGAGATGGGCATGAAATGCTAACACTGCTGCTGCAGCCACCAAGAATCCTGTGTGCAAGCACAGGTCACTATCGACACACACCGCCCCACCCCCCACCCCGGGAGCCTGTGCATCCCGCCACTGCCAGGGTCCTGTGATCCAGGGACAACTTCCCCAGGAGAACACACAGTGCGCCCCAGACTGTTGCAACATCACCCCAAGAGCTGTGCAAACAAAGAAGAGAAAGGGAAATTTCTCCGTGCAGCCTCAGGAGCAGTGGACTAAATCCCCACAATCAACTTGATGTTCCCTGCCTCTGTGGAATACCTGATAGGTAACGACTCATCCCAAAATTGTGGCAGTGGACTTTGGGAGCAACTGTAGACTTGGGGTTTGCTTTCCGTGACTGATTTGTTTCTGATTTTTATGTTTACCTTAGTTTAGTGTTGCTTGTTATCATTAGTGGATTTGTTTATTGGTTTGGTTGCTCTCTTTTTCTTTTTATTATTATTTTTAATATTTTTATTTTAATAATTTTCTTTTCTTTTTTAATTTACCTTTTTAAAAAATTTTTTCCTTCTTTTTCCCTCCTTTTCTTCTAAGCCGTGTTGCTGACAGGGTCTTCGTGTTCTGGGCTGGTGTAAGGCTTAAGCCTCTGAGGTGGGAGAGCTAAGATCAGGACGTTGGACCACAAGAGACTTCCCAGCCCCACCTAATATCAAGCAGCAAGAGCTCTCCCAAAGATCTCTGCCTCAATGATAAGACGCAGCTCCACCCAATGGCCAGCAAAGTCCAGTGCTAGACACCCTACGCCAAACAACTAGCAAGACAGGAACACAACCCCACCCATTAACAGAGAGGCTGCCTAAAATCATACTAAGTTCACAGACACCACAAAACACAGCACCCGAAGCGGCCCTGTACACCAGAAACACAAGATCCAGCCCCACCCACCAGAACACAGGCACCAGACCCCTCCTCCAGGAAGCCTACTCAAGCCACTGAACCAACCTCACCCACTGGGGGAAGACACCAAAAACAACGGGAACTACGAACCTGCAGCCTGCGAAAAGGAGACCCCAAACACAGTAAGATAAGCAAAGTGAGAAGACAGAAAAACACACAGCAGATGAAGGAGCAAGGTAAAAACCCACCAGACTAAACAAATGAAGAGGAAATAGGCAGTCTACCTGAAAAAGAATTCAGAGTAATGATAGTAAAGATGATCCAAAATCTCGGAAATAGAATGGAGAAAATACAAGAAACATTTAACAAGGACCTGGAAGAACTAAAGAGCAAACAAACAATGATGAACAACACAATAAATGAAATTAAAAATTCTCTAGAAGGAATCAATAGCAGAATAACTGAGGCAGAAGAACGGGTAAGTGATCTGGAAGATAAAATAGTGGGCATAATACTGCAGAGCAAAATAAAGAAAAATGAATGAAAAGAATTGAGGACAGTCTCAGAGACTTCTGGAACAATATTAAACTCACCAACATTCGAATTATAGGGGTCCCAGAAGAAGAAGAGAAAAAGAAAGAGTGTGAGAAAATATTTGAAGAGATTGTAGTTGAAAAGTTCCCGAACATGGGAAAGGAAATAATCATGTCCAGGAAGCGCAGAGAGTACCATACAGGATAAATCCAAGGAGAAACACATCAAGACACATATTAATCAAACTATCAAAAATTAAATACAAAGAAAAAATATTAAAAGCACGAAGGGAAAAACAACAAATAACATACAAGGGAATCCTCATAAGGTAAACAGCTGATCTTTCAGCAGAAACTATGCAAGCCAGAAGAGACTGGCAGGACATATTTAAAGTGATGAAAGGGAAAAACCTACAACCAAGATTACTCAACCCAGCAAGGATCTCATTCAGATTCAATGGAGAAATTAAAACCTTACAGAAAAGCAAAAAGCTAAGAGAATTCAGCACCACTAAACCAGCTCTACAACAAATGCTAAAGGAACTTCTCTAAGTGGGAAACACAAGAGAAGAAAAGGACCTACAAAAAGAAACCCATAACAATAAAGAAAATGGTAACAGGACCATGCATATCAATAGCTACCTTAAATGTAAATGGATTAAATGCTCCAACCAAAAGACACAGACTGCCTGAATGTATACAAAAACAAGACCCGTATATATGTTCTCTACAAGAGACCCATTTCAGACCTAGGGACACATACAGACGGAAAGTGAGGGGATTGAAAAAAATATTCCATGCAAATGGAAATCAAAAGAAAGCTGGAGTAGCCATTCTCATTTCAGACAAAATAGACTTTAAAATAAAGGCTATTGCAAGAGACAAAGAAGGACACTACGTACTGATCAAGGGATCAATCCAAGAAAAGATATAACAATTGTAAATATTTATGCACCCAATAGGAACACCTCAATACATAAGGCAAATGCTAACAACCATGAAAGGGGAAATCAACAAAATCAACAGTAACAGAATAATAGTAGGGGACTTTAACACCCCACTTTCACCAATGGACAGATCATCCAAAATGAAAATAAATGAGGAAACACAAGCTTTAAATGACACATGAGAACAGAAGACTTAATTGATATTTATAGGAAATTCCATCCAAAAACAACAGAATACACTTTCTTCTCAAGTGCTCATGGAACATTCTCCAGGAGAGACCATATACTGGGTCACAAATCAAGCCTTTGGAAATTTAAGAAAACTGAAATCATATCAAGTATCTTTTCTGACCATGATGCTATGAGATTAGATATCAATTACAGTAAAAAACCTGTAAAAAACACAAACACATGGAGGCTAGACAATATGCTACTAAATAACCAAGAGATCACCAAAGAAATCAAAGAGGAAATAAAAAAATACCTAGAAAAAAATGACAATGAAAACACATCAACCCAAAACCTATGGGATGCAGCAAAAGCACTTCTAAGAGGGAAGTCTATAGCAATACAACCCTACCTCAAGAAACAAGAAAAATCTCAAATTAACAACCTAACCTTACATCTAAAGCAATTAGAGAAACAAGTACAGAAATAAACCCCAAGTTAGCAGAAGGAAAGAAATCATAAAGGTGAGATCAGAAATACATGAAAAAGAAATTAAGGAAACAATAGCAAAGATCAATAAAACTAAAAGCTGGTTCTTTGAGAAGATAATCAAAATTCATAACCCATTAGCCAGACTCACCAAGGAAAAAAGGGAGAAGACTCAAATCAACAGAATTAGAAATGAAAAAGGAGAAGTAACAACTGACACTGCAGAAATACAAAGGATCATGAGAGATTACTACAAGCAACTCTATGCCAATAAAATGGACAACCTGGAAGAAACGGGCAAATTCTTAGAAAAGCACAACCTTCAGAGACTGAACCAGGAAGAAATAGAAAATATCAACAGACCAATAACAAGCACTGAAATTGAAACTGTGATTAAAAATCTTCCAACAAACAAAAGCCCAAGATGAGATGGATTCAGAGGCGAATTCTCTCAAACATTTAGAGAAGAGCTAACACCTATCCTTCTCAAACTCTTCCAAAATCTAGCAGAGAGAGGAACAATCCCAAACTCATTCTACAAGGTCACCATCACCCTGATACCTAAACCAGACAAAGATGTCACAAAGAAAGAAAACTACAGGCCAATATCACTGATGAACATAGATGGAAAAATCCTCAAGAAAATACTAGCAAACAGAATCCAACAGCACATTAAAAGGATCATACACCACGATCAAGTGGGGTTTATCCCAGGAATGCAAGGATTCTTCAATATATGCAAATCAATCAGTGTGATACACCATATTAACAAATTGAAGGATAAAAACCACGTGATAATCTCAATAGATGCAAAAAAGGCTTTTGAAAAAATTCAACACCCATTAATGATAAAAACTCTCAAGAAAGTAGGCATAGAGGGAACCTACCTCAACACAATAAAGGCCATAGAGACTTCCCTGGTGGCACAGTGGTTAAGAATCTACCTGCCAATGCACAGGACATGGGTTTGATCCATGTTTCTGGGAAGATCCCACATGTCATGGAGCAACTAAGCCTGTGCATCACAACTCTTAAGTATGCGCTCTAGAGCCCATGAGCCACAACTAATGAGCCTGCACGCCCTAGAGCCCGTGCTCCACAACAAGAGAAGCCACTGCAATGAGAAGCCCAAAAAACAATGAAGAGTAGCCCTGGCTTGCCACAACTAGAGAAAGCCTGTGTGCAGCAACAAAGACCCAATGCAGCCAAAAATAAAAATAAATAAAGTAATTTAAAAATATATGTATATTCAAATTCACTAAAAAAAAAATAATAATAAAAATAAAGGCCATATATGACAAACCCACAGCCAACATCATTCTCAATGGTGAAAAACTGAAACCATTTCCTCTAAGATCAAGAACAAGACAAGGTTGTCCACTCTCACCACTATTATTCAACATAGTTTTGGAAGTTTTAGCCACAGCAATCAGAGAAGAAAAAGAAATAAAAGGAATCTAAATCAGAGAAGAAGAAGTAAAGCTGTCACGGTTTGCAGATGACATGATACTATATATAGAGAATCCTAAAGACGCTACCAGAAAACTACTAGAGCTAATCAATGAATTTGGTAAAGTAGCAGGATACAAAATTAATGCACAGAAATCTCGTGCATTCCTATACATTAACAACAAAATATCTGAAAGAGAAATAAAGGAAACACTCACATTTACCATTACAACAAAAAGAATAAAATACCTAGGAATAAATCTTCCTAAGGAGAAAAAAGACCTGTATGCAGAAAACTACAAGACACTGATGAAAGAAATGAAAGATGATACAAACAGATGGAGAGATATACCATGTTCTTGGATTGGAATAATCAACATTGTGAAAATGACTATACTACCAAAGCAATCTACAGATTCAGTGCAATCCCTATCAAACTACCAATGGCATTTTTCACAGAACTAGAACAAAAATTTCACAATTTGTATGGAAACACAAAAGACCCTGAATAGCTAAAGCAATCTTGAAAAAGAAAAATGGAGCTGGAGGAATCAGGCTCCCGGACTCCAGACTATACTACAAATCTACAGTAATCAAGACAGTATGGTACTGGCACCAAAACAAAAATATAGATCAATGGAGTGGGATAGAAAGCCCAGAGATAATTCCATGAATATATGGTCACCTTATCTTTGATAAAGGGGGCAAGAATATACAATGGAGAAAAGACAGCCTCTTCAATAAGTGGTGCTGGGAAAACTGGACAGCTACATGTAAAAGAATGGTATTAAAACATTTCCTAACACCATACACAAAAATAAACTCAAAATGGATTAAAAACCTAAACGTAAGGTCAGACACTATAAAACTCTTACAAGAAAACATAGGCAGAACACTCTATGTCATAAATGACAGCAAGATCCTTTTTGACCCACCTCCTAGAGAAAAAGGAAATAAAAACAAAAATAAACAAATGGGACCTAATGAAACTTAAAAGCTTTTGCACAGCAAAGGATACCATAAACAAGATGAAAAGACAACCCTCAGAATGAGAGAAAATATTTGCAAATGAAGCAACTGATAAAGGATTAATTTCCAAAATATACAAGCAGCTCATGCAGCTCAGTATCAAAAAAACAAACAACCCAATCCAAAAATGGGCAGAAGACCGATATAGACATTTCTTCAAAGAAGATATACAGATTGCCAACAAACACATGAAAGGATGCTCAACATCAGAAATCATTAGAGAAATGCAAATCAAAACTGCAGTGAGGTATCACCTCACACCAGTCAGAATGGCCATCATCAAAAAATGTACAAGCAATAAATGCTGGAGAGGGTGTGGAGAAAAGGGAACGCTCTTGCACTGTTGGTGGGATTGTAAATTGATACAGCCACTATGGAGAACAGTATGGAGGTTCCTTAAAATACTAAAAATAGAACTACCATATGACCGTGCATTCTCACTACTGGGCATACACCCTGAGAAAACCATAATTCAAAAAGAGTCATGTACCACAATGTTCATTGCAGCACTATTTACAATAGCCAGGACACGGAAGCGACCTAAGTTGTCCATCGACAGATGAATGGGTAAAGAAGATGTGGCACATATATACAATGGAATATTACTCAGCCATAAAAAGAAACGGAATTGAGTTATTTGTCGTTAGGTGGATGGACCTAGAGTCTGTCATACAGAGTGAAGTAAGTCAGAAGGAGAAAAACAAATACCGTATGCTAACACATATATATGGAATCTAAAAAAAGTGGTTCTGAAGAACCTAGGGGCAGGACAGGAATAAAGATGCAGACATAGAGAATGGACTTGAGGACACAAAGGGGGAAGGGTAAGCTGGGATGAAGTGCGAGAGTGGCATTAACATGCATACACTACCAAATGTAAAATAGATAGCTAGTGGGAAGTAGCTGCATAGCACAAGGAGATCAGCTCTGTGCTTTGTGACCACCTAGAGGGGTGGGATAGGGAGGGTGGGAGGGAGATGCAAGAGGGAGGGGATATGGGGATATATGTATACGTATAGCTGATTCACTTTGTTATAAAGCAGAAATTAACACAACATTGTAAGCAATTATACTCCAATAAAGATGTTAAAAAACAAAAATGAGAGGAATAACTCTGTGGTGTCAGACTGAAATTAGAGGAATCAGTATGAACTCATACAATTGTCTACTGACATGGTCTAGAAGTGTTGCACTCAAGTAACAAGCAGAACACCTAACACCAAACCTTCATTTCTAAATAATATTTCCCATTAACTCGAAGGAATCAGGGCTCTTTGGGGAAATGAGAAATAACGGATTCAGGGAAAGTAAGGGTTCCCTGGAATATCTGTTTGTACCAGAAATAAAGGAAGTTGCTGTTTCCATCTGCCAAAAAAAAAAAAAAAATTAACCAAACAACAACAAAACTAAAAACTGTTGGAAACATGTCAAAAGGACACAAGGGCAGCTTGGGAGTTCCCTCTGCTAAATTGGGGAAATTTTGCAAGTAAAAATAAACACTGCCAGAATTGGGTTACGATACACTGACCAAAGGAATACAGTACAATGAAATGCGAGTGGGTAAAATCTCTTTACAGAGAAATGACAACTAAATTATAAAAGAGATACAATAATTTTTAAAAAATCAAAATTGTAAAATGATCATAATATTTGAGTCAGACAAGAATTATCAGTAGATAATAAAACCATTGTGAGAAGCATGAAGAATAGGATATTCACATAGTCTCACAGCGTCATCCCAAAGAATGGCTGTTAATCGCAGGGAAAGAGGTTCCTTTCCCATGGAGAAATCTGGTGGATACCACTTTCACAGTGACCAAACTCAACACTAATGATAGGGAGTTTAACCTGTTAGTTTGACTTCCTATATTTTCTGGTATGCTGCAGAGAAACAGGAAAGACATCACTATATTGTATCCTAAAACAGAAAAAAAAAGTTGACTCAATCTAATCATGAGGAAACATCAAAGCCAAACTGAAAGAAATTCTGCAAGACAACTGGCCTGGGTGCATAAACTATTTCAGTAGCACAAAAAAAAACAACAAAATTTTGAGAAACTGTCTCATCCAACGACAGCTTAAAGAGACATGATGACTAAACACAATGTGGTGCCTTGGGTGGGATGTTAGAACAGAAACAGGAAGTTAGTATACACTGTAGTTAATAATATTAACAATTATGACAAATGTACCATAATAAAAGATGTTAATAACAGGGAAACAGTGCTGAGTTTATGGGAACTCTCTTTACTGACTTTGCAATTTTTCTTTAAATTAAAAACACTTCCATGTTAAAGTTCTTTAAAAATTATCTTAAAACAATTTTGTTTATATTCAGAAATAATATTTCATATGGAGAAAAGAATTGCTAAGTATAATAATATGGCACATCTATACATTTGGTATATACCTGTTTTCATTTGTGAAGGAGACATTATTACTAATTTTTAAATTCTAATTGGGACTATATATATGAAACTAGACTATAAGCACAAAATTATCAATAATGATTATTTCTGGGTGGTTGAATTGTGAAAAAAGAAACTTCATCCAAAAAAATTTCTGATCTCATAAAATGAACAAAAATTATCTGCATAACTAGTAAACAACACACAAAAAGTTATTGTAAGGAAAAGGAAAAACAATGTATCTATCAAAATCATCCTTTTTCTAAAAAATATTTTGTGTTTAGCAATAACACAGTAGTTTTTTAAACTAACCTTGTTTTCCTATCTTCAGTGGATTCAGTTCTATTGCTACATTATAATATTTCTAGGGACAGCCTTCCATTTCTACAGAAAATTTAATTACATACTAGCCCTGATAATTTCTCTGAAGATATATTTTCCCTGGGAGCTGTACAGAGTTTTCCATCATTCCCTCTAGGGATTCTAAGGCACATTGAACTTCCTCTTCTTCCCCTAGACCAAACAATCATATAACTGCACATGTGTGTGAGTGCACACACACACACACACACACACACACTCACTTTTCT
This sequence comes from Balaenoptera borealis, assembly GCF_965194805.1. Lineage (NCBI taxonomy): Eukaryota > Metazoa > Chordata > Mammalia > Artiodactyla > Balaenopteridae > Balaenoptera > Balaenoptera borealis. The sequence continues at coordinate 92,836,685 of NC_138865.1, forward strand.
TTTCTCTGCTCTTCAAACAGTGCCAGAAATTCAGGATGGTCATTTTAAATGATTCTGCTATAACTTAACTAGAGGATATCCACGACGGGAGTAGACAAGGCATCTAACAACTGCGTGGCTAGCAGCAGTCATTCAGGAGGCTGAGAATCTAAAAACCACAAGTCAGGGCTTGGTACTCCCAAGTGTAGTAACTGCCAGGAGCAGCTCATCTTCGGAAAAATCATTTTACTAGTAACAAACTCAATTCTCGGTTACTGGGTAAGTCAGTTTTGCTGAGTTATCCATTTCTCTCTTTTCCTGATAGATATTATGTTTCATTGTTCTTCCCTGTTATTTGACAAGACCTTATTTCTAAATCATACTTTTAGAAGTTATGGTTGTTCTATTCCAAAGAAATAAATCTTTAATAATCACATTATTTTGGACTCACATTTCATATTCTGAAACTTTGAAATCTTATCAGTTTCCCAAGGCATATCCAGTAAATGTCTATTCTTCTAATTTAAAATTTTCAATGGATTTTTAACTTCATAAAAATCAATTCCATTCTGAATACTCAATACTTATTAATAGTTATCCATTAGTATCTGTAAGAATGTTATCCATAAAAGTCAGACTAAAACAGGGGAGAAGGACTGTGGAGCTTTACTAAATAATTATTCTCTTTCAGCTATCATGTACTGAGTGCTTACTATATGCCAAGCATAAGTGGTTTCTATGCATCATCTCATCTGACCAACACCCTATCCTATAAAATATTAGTTTCATTTTACAAGTGAGGAAGCTGTGGGATATACAGGTTACAAACTCTGACTCAAGTTGTACATAGAGCAAATGAAACAGCCAGGGTTTGGACCTGGGATCTTTTATTTCAGAAACCAAACTCCATAATTTGAAGGCTACAATATTGGTAACATCAAATAGAAATATAAAATAATGAATTAAAGACTGATTTATTGAGTAGTTCTTTGAAAATTCAAAAGCAATATTCAAAAGTTCCTTGGGATAGAGATCAAAGACAGGGATTATCCATATGGTGTGTAATCTATAAAAAATGTCAAATTACTATGTTGCACACCTGAAACTAATATAATATTGTAAGTCAACTATACTTCAATAAATTTTAAATAAGGAAAGCTGTAAAAAAATAAAAGGACAGTGATTATGCAATACTCATGAGTTTACGGTAAATGTTCTACATCAAGATAATAACAGATAATGCTAAGAGCTTTAATAGTTTTATTTTATTCAGTTTTCACAATGACCATGTGAGTAAGTTATATTTATTATATACACTCTATAGTTGCAGAAACCAAGGGTTAGAAGAGCTATGTGATTTCCCAAAGTCACACAGCTAGTAAGTGCCACAGACTGTAATTAAACTCTAGACAGAGATGGGAGCTCCCAACTTAATGCCTGTATTACACTGCAATCTCTCAAAGTTTAGTGCTATTGAAGGGATAGAGGCTAGTTAGTGTATGCGTACAACTACCTGATAAAACTCTACACTTAGTGAATAGCCACAGAATTCTCCTATGGAGAAACTTACAAATCAGCAGCTTTTCTCTAGCAAGAGGAGTTACTATAATATAAAGATCTCTCTGAAAAGAAATTCACAAATCAAGCTAAATTTCAATATCAAGAATTTTCAGATTTACAAAATTGTGTTGATCATTGCTCAAAAAAAAAAAAATAAAAAAAATAAAACCCAGGGGCTTCCCTGGTGGCGCAGTGGTTGAGAATCTGCCTGCCAATGCAGGGGACACGGGTTCGAGCCCTGGTCTGGGAGGATCCCACATGCCGCGGAGCAACTAGGCCCGTGAGCCACAATTACTGAGCCTGCGCGTCTGGAGCCTGTGCTCCGCATTGGGAGAGGCTGCGATAGTGAGAGGCCCGTGCACCGCGATGAAGAGTGGCCCCCGCTCACCGCAACTAGAGAAAGCCCTCGCACAGAAACGAAGACCCAACACAGCCATAAATAAATAAATAAATAAATAAATAAGAATTTTTTAAAAAACAAACCCAAAAAACAAAAACAAACAAAAAACCCTGCCAGCTAAGAAATTCAATTTAACTACCTATATTCACTAACAAATAGTTGTGGAACTGTGTTTTCAGTTCCCTACCTCAAATGTAGTTTTAATGCTACTTTTCAGTCATTAGTTCATTCATTTATTTACTCAACAAATAGTTTTAAACACTTAATAAATGTAAGGTACAGTGCTATCAGGGAGAAATGCCTTCAATGAGTTTATAATCTGGTAATAGTCTTTGACTAACAAAATTAGGAAATAAAATTATATTTGTTGAGAAGACTGAGAAATATTCAGATTAATTAAAGTTGAATTTTAAGGAATAAATTGATCCTGAATAATTTAACACTATTATAGTTGAAACAAGATACTACTGATTATTTCTTTGTTGTTATTGTTTATGCTTTTAACAAAGATATCAGCCTCTTAAATAAAGGCAGTTGTAAAATATGGTAGAATAAGGTAGTTTTTACTCTGGTAAATACTGTGGTAGAGATCTGTAGTAAAAAATAATTAGTTGTCTTTGGTAGAAACTTTTATTATATTTGAGAGATAAGTCTTTTTTTGTGAAAATTCCAATAAAAGAAAAAAAGCCCATTTCAAACTATATTTTTATTGCTAGCTAGTTACATATTTAGAGCTTATTTTTATCAACATAATGTAATAGTATTTCCAAATTTAACATGCATCTTTCGTTTACATAAAACAAATAACACTCCATTAACATAGTTTATACTCTAAATTATTTAGAATTATTAAATTATTAGCAGAAAGGAAAGCTAAGATAATTGGCTAGATTGCATTCTTTTGTTTTGATGGGACACCTTGCTGTGACCAGTCTGATGGTAAAGAATTCAAGAAACATCTCACAGGCACAGGCAAGTATGCGAAAATGTTAAACTAAAAACAAAAACAAAAACAAACTTAAAATTGGTCTACTGCTATCCAACCTGATCTTATGACAAAAATCAATTAAACAACCATATCCAATTTCTCATCCTGCTCAGTATAAATATCTCATTATCTACTTTCCTACTAGAGTTTACTTGCATGTAAACTGTCAATATCAGAGAACTTCAGAGAAGGAAAAAAAAAATAAATGGACCAAACTATGGTTTGCTAAAGGCATAGTTTTATGCTCATTCTCTGAAAAAGGCAGTATCTCAAGCAGAGCAAATTTTTCCCTACACCAGTTTATAAAATATATCTTTGGCTTACTGTCTCTTCTTATAGCCCCCTCCCAAATTTATAGAATATTATCAAAGGTTTCCATTTATTCAGCGAATTTTGAACAATCACTCTGTGCTAGGCACATTGCCATGCAGTGGGAATACAATTATGGGTACAATATAATCTCTGCATCCATAGTATTTGGGTCAAGAGTGCTCATCAGGGTCATATTGTAAATGGGGGGTATCAGGAATTCATTCGCTCTAAAAATAAGTGATTCTTCCATCCTGCCTAACTTTCTTCAGAAAAAGAAATACAGGGCTTTAAGTGATCGCTGATAATAAAGACAAAATTTCCCCTCTCTCTTTAACTTCCAAGTATTAGCTCAACTTCTAACAATTTAACTTCAGACATTCAGGGGATAAGGAAGGGGCAATATACCTTGATTTATTCAGATCATAAATGAATCTTACACATTTTTCTTAACTGAAACATTTTTAAAGTATATTACCACAGAAGGAAATTCCCACATATGCTGCAACATGAATGACTTTGAAGACCTTATGCTAAGTGAAATAAGTCAGTCACAAAAGGACAAACATTATATGATTCCACCTAGATGAGGTATCTACGATAGTCCAATTCAGAGACATAAAGTAGAATGATTGCCAGGGGCTGGGAGGAGGGAGGAATGGGGAGTGTTTAATTTGAACACAGTTTCAGTTTGAGAAGATGAAAAAGTTCTGGAGATGCATGGTACTGATGGTGCAGAACAGTGTGAATGTACTTAGTACCACAGAACTGTATACTTAAAAAAGATTAATGACTAGAAAACATATGAAAGAATAAATCTCACTGGAAAGATAAATATATAGTAAAGGTAATGGATTAATCACTTATAAAGCCAGTATGGAAGTTAAAAGACAAAAGTAGTAGAAATTACTATGATTAAAATAATTAGTTAAGGGATACACAATACAAAATACGTAAAATGTGACATTAAAAACATAAAACATGGGATAAAAACGTTGAGCTTTGGAATATGATCAAATTTAAGTTATCAAATTAAAATAGACTGTTATAAGTTGTTATATGTAAGCCTCTTGGTAACCACAAAGCAAAAAACTACAGTAAATACATAAAAGATTAAGAGAAAGGAATATAAGCATACCATACAGAAAGTTATCAAACCACAAGGGAAGAGACCCAGAAAAGAAGAGAGAGGAAATACAAAAGCAGCCAGAAAACAATGAACATAATGACAATATGTACATACCTATCAACAATTACTTTACATGTACATGGACTAAATGCTCCAATCAAAAGATACAGAGTGGCTGAATGGCTAAAAAAAACTATCTATGTGCTGCCTATAAGAGACTCATGTCAGACATAAGAACACACATAGACTGAAAATGAAGGGATGGAAAAAGATATTCCATGCAAATAGAAACTAAAAGAAAGCTGGAGCAGCTATACTTATATCAGATAAAATTGCCTTTAAAATAAAGACTGTAACAAAAGACAAAGAAAGGGGTTGCTTAACAAGAAAGGCGTCAACCCAATGAGAGGATATAAGATTTGTAAGTATATATGTACCCAACATAGGAGCAACTAAAGATATAAAGCAAATATTACCAGACCTAAATGGAGAAATAGACAGTAATACAGAAATAGTAGGGGACTTCAAAGGCCCAATTACATCAATGGATAGATCCTCCAGGTGGAAAATCAATCAGAAATCATTGGCCTTAAGTGATACATTAGACCAGGTTAACTTAACAGATACATACAGGACATTCCATTCAAAAGGAAAAGAACACATTCTTCTCAAGTGCACATGGAATATTCTCCAGGATAGGTCATATTTATTAAAACAAGTCAATAAATTTAAGAGTACTGAAATCATATCAAGCATATTTTCTGACCACAATGGTATGAAACTAGAAATTACATGAAAAAACCTGCAAAATCAGCCAATATGTGGAGGTTAAACAACATGCTATTGAACAACTAATGGGTCAAAGAAGAAATCAAAAGAGGAAAAAGATACCCTGAGACAAACAAAAATGGAAATTTGTATGGAACCACAAAACCCTGAGTAGCCAAAGCAATCTTGAGAAAGAAGAACAAAGCTGAAGGCACCATCCTTCTGGATTTCAAACTATATAGCAAAGCTATAGTAATTAAAACAATGTGGTATAGGTGTAAAAACAGACCCATAGATCAATGGAACAGAGTAGAGAGCCCAGAAATAAACCCATGCATATATGGTCAATTAGGTTATGACAAGGAACCAAGAATGTACAATGGGAAAAGGACAGTTTCATCAATAAATGGTGTGGGGAAAACCGGACAGCCATATGCAAAAGAATGAAACCAGACCACTTTCTTACACTATACACAAAAAATTAACTCAAAATGGATTAAAGACTTGAATATAAGACCTGAAACCATAAAACTCCTAGAAGAAAACGGGTGATAAGTTCCTTAACATAGGTTAACAAAATGAAAAGGGAACCTGAATGGGAGAAAATAATTGCAAATAATATATCTGATAAGGGGTTAATATCCTAACTATATAAAGAATTCGTACAACTCAATAGCAAAAGAAAAACATCCAATTAAAAAATGGGCAGACTACCTGAATAGATATTTTTCTAAAGAAGATGTACAGATGTCCAACAGGTACACAAAAAGATGCTCAACGTCATTAATCATCAGGGAAATGTAAATCAAAACCACAACAAGGTATCACTTCACACCTGTCAGAATGGCTGCAGTCAAAAAGTCAAGAAATAAGTGTTGGTGAAGATGTGAAGTAAAGGGAACACTTATGCACTGTTAGTAGGAATGTAAACTGGTGTAGCCACTATAGAAAACGGTATGGAGTTTCCTCAAAAAATTAAAAATAGAACTATTGTATGATCTAGTATTTCTACTTCTGGGTATTTATCCAAAGAAAATGAAAACACTAACTTGAAACAATACACGCATCCCCATGTTCACTGCAGTACTAGATACAATAGTCAAGATATGGGAACAGTTACCTAAGTGTCCATCGATCGATGAATAAAGAAACTGTGATATATATTTACACAATGGAGTATCACTCATCCATAAAGAATAAAATGAAATCTTGCCATCTGCAACAACATGGACAAACCTCAAGGGAAGTATGCTAAGTGAAATAAGTCAGAAAAAGACAAATACCAGACGATTTCTCTTTATGTGGTGTGGATTCTTAAAAAAAAAAAAAAAAAAAACCTCATAGTTATAGAGAACGGATTGGTAGTTGCCTTAGGTGGGGAGGGGGGAGGTGGGGGAGAAATGGATAAAGGAGGCCAAAGGTAAAAAAATGGATAAAATGGTAATCTTTATGTTATGTATATTTGATCACAATAAAAAGTACATTATCACAAAATAATATACAATTTTCTGAAACCTCTGCAGTGGTAAATGATAGTGTTCCATATTGTACATGGTTTTATGACAATGATCACAGGTGGTGACTCTGTTCTTCTGCCCTTCGTTCCCCAGGGCTTCTACTGACTTCAAGATCATATCTTATATCTAATACCTTTCTCACATCTTGGTAAATCTCATCTAGGGCATAATAAGGAAATTGAATTAATGGAGAAGTTTGGTTGGTTAGTACTCAAGAATATATACAATACTGAAGAAACCCACAAATCTAAAGATAGACATATGCTACATATACTAGAGATCAAGTATTTGTGTGAAGAGAAGATGAAACAGGTGACAACCAACAGAGTTGACATGTTCTCTGGTCCATTAGGTCAATGGAGAAAACAAACATGGTATTAATGACAGATCATAAAAGGAATGCTGGTGAAATTTAGTGTAGTAATTACAAACTTCATTTGAAGACTCCTGATGGAAATATTAATCCACTAAAAGATGAAAATTCATTGTTTTCTGTCCTTCGGTTTTATTTTTTTGTTTGTGTTTTATTTTTAACTTGTCTAGTTGAATATTTCATCTTTAGGAAGAGGAAGAGGAAGAGAGCAATCAGGATACTTCTTGTTGGGAGTCAATCCTGTTCAAGAAGAAGGAAAGCACTGATGGAATGTAAATCACTAGGCACTTGCATCCTGGAACTTATTTATTTGTTCTTATGTCTGCATTTATGCATATTTTTCCCCTTGATATGTATCTCCTATTTATTCCCACCTTACTTCATCAAATGGTTTCTCTGAACTTTCACACTCAACTCTCCAATTACATACTTAATGTCTTAAATTTTTCTGTCTTAGGAAAAGCTATCCATTCATTTTTATATTACTTGATATTTGAGTGCCTAAAACATAGCAAAAAATGCTACTATAAGGAGAGCAATGCATAGCTAAAATATTTCACTTGTTTTTGAGTAATTTGCAATCAAGAGGAAAATGTCATTCTTTCATCCATTTATCCAACAAATATTTATTGAGCATCTCCTTTGTCCAAGACACTATTCTAGAATCTGGGGTGACAAAATTCCTGATTTTATGGAGCTTAAAAGGTAGTGGAGGCATGGAAATAGATAAAAATGGATTGCATTTATAAAACTGCAACAAATTCTTTGAAGAAAAATAAGTCAGGATAAAATGTATAGAATAATAGGTTAATGTGATGGAAAGGAATTGATTGAAAGTGATAAATTTTCTGTTTTCTAATTCAATTTCTGCTTACCGAAATCTAACAAATGAGAATCTAATTTTGCTTTATAAATTCAATATTTCCTTTTTTCACAGATTACTTCCCTAATTAGACAATTTGGAGGAAGCATCCTTACAAAGCTTCTGAAATTAAACATGCTTTCATATGCATATCAAATTTAAAGTAACTTTATTTACCAGAATTACCATTAATTTGGTCTACATTTGTAACACACAAACAGTAAAACAACCTGTTAGATGTGCATACATTTGTTTTATTAAGTCTTATGATTCTTGTGCAACCCTTCATTCCTCAAGTTACACTGGTCTGGAAGTGATAGTAGGCTCATAACAATAATAATGACAGTAACAATAAATACCCAGACTCATGTACACATTTATATTGAGAACAGAAGCTATTTACTACCATGCAGCTTACTCTTACAGTAATTGGGCTTTAATATACCAGAGGAATGTTCTCCAGGAGGATAAAAGATGTAAAGAATGTCATTGTTCCTTCTAGGAACTTCCCCCAAATCCTATTTAGATAAATAGCAAACCATTAGACTTTTCAGTAAATGTTATCAAAAACGGTTTACTCTGTAAGACTCTTCAAAATCTTTACATTACCTTATTCTGGAATAAGAGTAAAAATTGATGAGATGGATTAACATTTCCAGAGAGTAAAAATAGTAAGTGCAAATGTATATAGGCAGAAATACACACACACACACACACACACACACACACACACACACACACATTTCCTCATTGAGAGTGCAGAGTGGTTAGTTAATAATGATAGAAACATGGACCAAGTTCATGAAGTCATTGCCTTATAAATAAGGATGTATTTTATTTTATTATGTGGGGTAAAAATCAAATGACGCATTTAAACCGGGATTTTGCTACAGGCTATGTAAAAATTGGTTTGTGGGCTGGGCTGAAGAGGAAAAGAGACTGGAAGAAAGATGATAGTTAAGAAAAAAAGATTCTGCTGGAATCCAGGCCCAAAATGATGAAGTTTCTATTTAGATATTAAGGAAATATGATACATCTGAGCAATAATTATGTGATTTTAGGTCAAGGTGGATGTGCATTAGGAGAAGAAGGGAGATCATTTTTAGTCTAAAGTTTCTAATTCCAGAATTTTTTGGATTGTAGTCTCAATAACCAATACAGGAGGCATAGGAGATAAACTAATTCTTATGAGAAAATAGTTTAATTTTTGACCCATTGTGTTTCAATTGTTCATTATGTTCAGTTTAGTCAGAAACACTAGGTAGCAGTTATATAGGTTAGGAGAGGATGTATTGTTACATACATAGAACAGACAATAATTCTTATATATTGACAAAGAAATTCTCTCCTTGATCAAACTCTAGCCAGACTCCCCTCAGCCCTCTTCTTGACTCGGCCTAAATCGTGGCTTATAAAGACTTCAACAGACACTAACAGAGTTTCTAGTAGCATCCCCAGGGTGCAGCCCTATTCCCTTTAAATGCCTGCCTGAGAAAAATCAAGGCTGCCTCAAGTATTTACGGTTTATTCCAGCCAACATCTGAAGAAAGGGCCCCTGCCTTCCAGCCTCTATGGAAGGGTAGGAGCCTAACTTTGATAAGCAACAGTTAGCAAACTCAGATGGGTTTCACATAGACAACGTTTTTTGAGTTTTTGTAATTTTTCACTTCCCTGACTCTAGTCAAGGCTCTGCCATCCTACCTCTATATTCCCTCATTCTAGCTTTAAAACAATCACCTCTCCAAAAATCAGAAGAGCTCAGTTCTTTCCCCCTCAATTTAAAAACTGTGATGCCTTGCACTGATAATATTCTCAGGGAAAGTAGTTAAAACACACTAATTTAGCATTTTGAAGATGGCTGCATTATCATTTGGTTAGGTACACTCTCTTAAAGGAGGACACTAAGACAATTTGAACCATAGCTAATCTCTTGGATTTTTTATTTTCTTGGTCTTCCTTTTATTTAGCCTTGCTCCTCTCTAGTTTCTTGCCTTCCCAGTTTCTCTAGCATCTAATACAATTTTTTTTTTTTTTTTTGTATCCCGGTTCATAGATCGCTTCCTCACTCTTAGATAAGACTAATAACCTAAGGTTTTAATTTCTTTGATGTACTCAAAAAACATCTTTTATGAGTTGGATCCAGGGTCCACAACATGTAAGTCGTGTGGTATGACCTGGATCTGACACTTTACCTGATTCAGAGAGAGCCAGGTGTCACTGGTGCCTGCTATTGGCCAACATATAAATATCATAACTATTTGTAGTTATTAGGGGGAAAAAACCAACAAAAACTGCAACTATTATACAGGATAGCATTATTATAAATTGTGAGTGAGTGTGTGTATGTGTGTGTGTCTAATATCTACTTCAAAATCAGTTATGAGCTTGATAAGCAAGACTCAGAGTTTTATTTAGAGGAAGAATGAAGTAACTCTTCGGGGATTTAAAAACAATGTAGGTCTTAACTCTAACATAATAGAAAATCCACAGATACAATGAGTCATTTTAACCTTTATGCACAGACTCCACAGCATTATTATTCTCTTTTGTTTTGTTTTGTCTTTTGGTTTTCTTTCCTATCTGATGAATTTTCACTTTTATCCTCCATATTTTAAATTTTATTTTCTTCATGGGTTTTTTCCCTTATTTCCTCCAATGCACTTTAGTTCACTTACAAATTTATCTACCCACTTACGTCTTAATTTAATTCCGTTATTTTTTTATGTCAGCCAATTCAATCATCATAGCTTTCTTTTACAGAGAAAGTGCAACTTTCCTAGGATTCAATCTGCTTTTTACAATAATTCATTGGGGGAATGCTTTTACCTTTAAGCCTTTAGCTCAGTGGTCCCTTTTTCTTTGATCTGAATTATTTTTCATAATCTCTATACTTTTGTTATATGTTCTCTAGTTATTTTCAAATGAAATATCCAAATATCCAGATTTGTGTATGTTTTATTCCTCTCATTGTGCATGCAGGCATTGGCTGGACTCTTTTACTCAGATTAGCAACTAGAGAACAGGTTAGTGTTTATAATAGTTTTCAGACAAATTCTAATTTCTAGCCCAGAGCTGCCACATCTGCCTCACTTTCTAATTCTCTGATACCCTAAATAACATAATTCATTAGAATCTATATAATTCCCAAGATTTCATGCTCTAATCCTCTTCCTGACTCTGCTCTCACAAACATCAATGGAAGTTATCCTTTCTAGGCAATAATGTTTGCCAGCCTCTCTTCTACTGTTAATTGTTAAAGACATAAGGGGAACTATTAAACTCTGACATCAATGGTGTCTTTTAAGGGGAGACCACACAAAGGTCATGAAGTCAAAATTCAAATGCAAAATTCACTACTAGTTAAACTTATCTGTATAAGGAGCAAAGACAGGACTCTCATACAAAAAGACTGTACATACAGAAGGTTAGGTAGAAGAAGGTTTATCCCTATTACCTTACATCTATCTAGATGTTAGAGAACACATCTACTTGAGGTTCCCAGGTGAGCTCACTCTCTGGGCCCAAAAGCAAAGGAGGTGGGTGTAGGAAGAGAAAAAGAGTGAAGAGAATAACTTTCTGTTTCATCCTGGTCTAGAAAAGAGAAAGCTGTTTTTCAGGCACAGTAAATTAATTACCTGGTGGTAAATGTATCTCCTAGAATTGGAGGAGAGCTAAGCTATCTCTTTTTCAATGAACAGAAAAAGGGGTGTTGTTTATTTGGCTTCCTGAAACTCTGGCATCACAGAAAATATAGCAAACATTTATGTCAAGAAATGTTGTTTATATTTTTAAAAAGTTGGGTGCTGATATTATTCTAAGTCATTAATGCCTAAGAAATGTTAATTTTCTAATCTTTCTCTTAAATGAAGAAATCGGTTATCCTTCCATTTTCTTCATTGGTCAAATAAATGGGTATTCTAACTCTTTACCAGATGTATCCATTGCAGATATTATGGAACTAATGCTAAAATATGAAAGGCATCTCCCTGGAAATAAATGGTTCAGGCACATATTGCCTGTATTTCTACGGTGATATAATAATTTTATAACATTGAATCAGCTCATCAGCAGCCAGTATTTTATTCATTGCAAAGAAGTGCATGCTGTAGATCTATGTGTGAACAACCAATTTGTTGGTATAGATTATCTCACAGGAGAACAAAATTGTACAGTAGCAAAATGAAAGTTTTTTCCCTCATTTTTGTGTCTTCACAAGAGATAGTTTTACCACTAATAATTATAATCACTAAAAAAGATTTTTTTCATACAGTCTTGAAAAGCAAAATATTACATTAATTTGCTTAATTTTAGAATTCAGATATTTACATTCTTTACAAAGTATTTAGATTCTTCTAATACTATGGATTTATTTTTGGTCTTACTTATTCATTCATTCAGAAACATTGATAAGTACCTACTCTGTTTGAGGCAATGCACTTGCAAGAATATGTAAGTTAGAGTAGCTGCCCCCATGGAGCTCTTCTTCTGTATTTTACAAAATTGGTATCATAATATTTACACTATTTTTTACAGTTCTTTTAAACATGATACATTGTTTTAAATTATTTATATTGTAAAATATTACTTGAAAATATCATTATATAATATTTGCATAATGTTGCATTTGTAGATAAATCACAGCATACTTAACCAATTTCTTATTTCTGGACAGTTTGGCCGCTCTCAATTTTTCACAAGTACAATGGTGTTGCCAAGACAAATTATATGCAATCACTTTAAAGTACATCTGTTTTGTTTTGTTTTGTTTTTTAGGATACATTTTAGAGTCCAAGTTTTTAATCATTTAAAAACCATGTTATAGGGACTTCCCTGGTGGTGCAGTGGTTAAGAATCTGCCTGCCAATGCCGGGGACATGGGTTCGATCCCTGGTCTGGGAAGATCCCACATGCCGCGGAGCAAGTAAGCCTGTGCACCACAACTACCAAGCCTGCACTCTAGAGCCTGCGAGTCACAACTACTGAGCCCGCGTGCCATAACTACTGGGTCCATGCGCCTAGAGCCCATGCTTCTCAACAAGAGAAGTCACCACAATGAGAAGCCCAGGCACCACAATGAAGAGTAGCTCCCGCTTGCCACAACTAGAGAACGCCCACACGCAGCAACGAAGACCCAATGCAGCCAAAAAAGAAAAAAAAAACATTTTATAAACATTGAGAAAAACACAAATAAACAAATGGGACCTAATGAAACTTAAAAGCTTTTGCACAGCAAAGGAAACCATAAACAAGACCAAAAGACAACCCTCAGAATGGGAGAAAATATTTGCAAATGAAGCAACTGACAAAGGATTAATCTCCAAGATTTACAAGCAGCTCATGCAGCTCAATAACAAAAAAACAAACAACCCAATCCAAAAATGGGCAGAAGACCTAAATAGACATTTCTCCAGAGAAGATATACAGATGGCCAACAGACACATGAAAGAATGCTCAACATCATTAATCATTAGAGAAATGCAAATCAAAACCACAATGAGGTATCATCTCACACCGATCAGAATGGCCATCATCAAAAAATCTAGAAACAATAAATGCTGGAGAGGGTGTGGAGAAAAGGGAACACTCTTGCACTGTTGGTGGGAATGTAAATTGATACAGCCACTATGGAGAACAGTATGGAGGTTCCTTAAAAAACTAAAAATAGAACTACCATACGACCCAGCAATCCCACTACTGGGCATATACCCTGAGAAAACCATAATTCAAAAAGAGTCATGTACCAAAATGTTCATTGCAGCTCTATTTACAATAGCCAGGACATGGAAGCAACCTAAATGTCCATCATCGGATGAATGGATGAAGAAGATGTGGCACATATATACAATGGAATATTACTCAGCCATAAAAAGAAATGAAATGGAGGTATTTGTAATGAGGTGGATGGAGTTAGAGTCTGTCATACAGAGTGAAGTAAGTCAGAAAGAGAAAAACAAATACAGTATGCTAACACATATATATGGAATCTAAGGAAAAATAAAAGGTCATGAAGAACCTAGTGGCAAGATGGGAATAAAGACACAGACCTACTAAAGAATGGACTTGAGGATATGGGGAGGGGGAAGGGTGAGATGTGACAGGGTGAGAGAGTGTTATGGACATATATACACTACCAAATGTAAAATAGATAGCTAGTGGGAAGCAGCCACATAGCACAAGGAGATCAGCTTGGTGCTTTGTGACCACCTAGAGGGGTGGGATAGGGAGGGTGGGAGGGAGGGAGATGCAAGAGGGAAGAGATATGGGAACATATGTATATGTATAACTGATTCACTTTGTTATAAAGCAGAAACTAACACACCATTGTAAAGCAATTATACTTCAATAAAGATGTTAAAAAAACAAAAAACAAAAAACCTAATAGGAGAAAACTTAACCAAAAAAAAAAAAAAACCTTGAGAAGTGTACCTGATTGTCTAACTCAACTATTCTCTATATTTCTTGGTTGACTTAGTGCAAAAAAAGTGTTATATGTGTCATATTACATATATGCAATTTTAATAATAAAACTGCGCTGGGTAATTTAAATAAATCCTATAACCTAATCACCTTAAGTTGTTTCTAGATATTTGAGATATTTTTATTCTCCCAGCTGAAAAAGAAATCTAGATGATCCAACTTTAGGTAAACGTTAATGTATGTAATTAGTTTCTAATCTGTACGTTCACAACCCAGTAGTTCCTGAAGGTATGACAGTTATTAGAGCACAGTAATCAATGTTCATAACAATTGCTCTATTGAATGATAAAATTGTTTTCAGTTTATTTGATGTTAAGTTATGGATTATTTCAAAGCTAATTACTTGTATTAGCAGGCTATTAAATATTTGCTGATTGTTTATAAAAGATTATTTTCATTCAAAACATTTTTCTGTCATCTCCATCATATCTTACTAATGATTCGGAGAGTATGGGAATACACTTTTCTAAATGTGATTTTTTTTACACCTAACCCATGTGGATCAGAGTCTCCAAAGTCTTCAGAAAGACACAACAGGTGTGAAAGAATGAAACAGGGAGAGTGTAGCTCTAACCTCTGAATTATTAGCTAAAATTACTAATAGATTATAACTTTCATCTTTTTACTCATAGAAGGGGAAAACAATACCATTCTACCATCTGAATTACATTGCCAGCTCAGGTCAGATCAATGGCAAATTTGAATGGGATATTTTAAAACTGTTTCCATATTTGAATAGTTTCCAATAGTTTAGAACTTTGAATGTTAAGTTATTCCTAAATAATAAAAATGACAGAAACTCCGCTCTAAAGTGACCCAAATTCATTAAAACTGTGTTCACTCTGTTTAGTAAATGAAAATTTGAAGTGTTCACTAATGGTTTCACCTAGCAAGACAAATTTATTTTTTGGCCTGGGTAATCACCGATTTATTAATTTAGGTGACATAGGCTAAAATTACCTGAGTTATGTAAATGATCTCAATCTTTGTTTATGTGTGTATATAATATTTAATCTCAAATATTAATTGTAGCATTCAAAACTGTGAATTGTTTTTCATCAAATAATTACACTAAAAAATTATTTAACTTTTTTTGTTCTTACAGATTAAACTCACTTTTAATTAGACAGTAATTATCTCTATGGTTTTAATATTACTGAATACTCACAAAATGTATTGGCCATTACACATTTCATCCTTTAAGGATAAATGGCTATCTGGGTAATTAAATGGGTAACTGATTTAATGGATTTCTACACTAACAAAATTAAATAACTATCTGGCCCTTAATTTCTTTATTTTTTAAAGATCACACACACACAAAACTAGAACTAGCACCCAGGTATGAAGGGTTCACAACAATTCTCAAATAGTGATGACAGCTAATTCTTGAGTGCTTATTATTTACCAGGCACTATTTCATTTTAACTCATACCTCTCCTTTAGGAAGATGAAGATGTGCTCCCCATGTTACGCATGAGGAAATTATGAACACTGAAAAATTACATAACTTGTTTCAGTTCTTTACATCTTGTATGGCAAAGCCAGGATTTAAGTCCAGGCAATTAGACTTACAAATTCACTCTATTAAATGTCATATTAAATAGTATACTGTCTTATAAAATGTATATAAACTATAAGAGGAATAGTAACAGAAGCTCAGAAGAAGAGATAATTCTTGGCTTAAATTAAAATTCTCCTGACAAAACAGGAGCCTCATCTAACATGCATTGCATACCATCCAGGTTTAGGACAATTTTGAATTCATTATCTTATATAAGCCTCAAAAAATTCTATAATAATTGTTTCTTCAAAATTAATAAAACTGGTAACTGGGATTTGAACCCAGGCTCTCTCCAGAATAATAGATCATCTTCTCTCTGCTACAATATTTATTCTTATTAAACATAGTAAAGAAAGTGCTTGAGACTGAATTTTTTCCATGTGATGTCCTTCAAAAATATGCCCTAAGTTATTATGAAATTAACAAAGAAAAGACACTGTGTACTAGTGTTTCAGTGTTTAATATATATGTTATTAAGATACAGCTTTAACTGAATAAAATTTAAAAGTATTATTAAGCACTGGTTGAATTCTATGCTGTGTTTTATGGTATCAGCAAAAGCTTTTAATTTAACATATGGTGATAGCTAGTCTCCTATTTTATCATGAATGTTGCAATATTATTCATAAAACAACCAGCACTTCTCTGATTAAAGATAACATAACTATTTACCAAAACTTCACTGTTTCTTAACTACTTTATAAAAGTTAAGCTGGAGTTGTATACTCTGTTATTATTAGAGCAAACCAATGTGTCAAATGATGATAAAATAGGGACAAAAGTATAAGAAGATAACTTTTTATTATTGATTAGATGAGAAAATTCTGATTTAAAATAATTTCAGACACTAAGTAACATTATCAGTAGTACAATTTAACCCATTTTGGAATAATAAGTGTCATTATATTTAATACATAGTATTAATTCATTTCAAATAAATGTTTTAAGTAAACATTGTACATATAAATCTAATGTTAATGGCAAGATTTTAGGCAATTTACATTTTTAATGATTAGTAAATAACTGCAATACATTCTACCACTCTGCATCATAATAGGAAAATTTGATCAATAGAAATGGCAAACTAATAACTATATTTTCCAGCATTCTGCTAACAAGATAAATTGGTAGAATAGTCTTTCTTATTGTATCAAAATGCATTGAATCCTATGAAAGTATTCACTTTATTTAATCAAGCAATTGTTACTGACAATGAAGAATAAAATAATGAAATAAGAACCCTAATTCAAAAAGATTCACCACTATTTTTGCGAACACATAATAGGAAGTACAAAAACATTATGAATGCCTTCTCTGAAGTCTAGGCTCAGTTAAGAAAACAGTCTTCGAGAAGGGAAGGTTCATGTTCAATATCAAAAACACAGTAAATGGCAGATACAGGGATAAAATTCAGGCTAGCTGAGTCTTAAGTTCTACTCTCTTTCCATAACTATCTGAAAGCAATGTTTTATTGGTATAGTCTCTTGCCAAAAGATTTAAACAGAATTTTTGCCAATTATTTTGAAATCCATATTAAGGAAAACTCTCTTAGAATATCAGATGGACACTGAGTTGGCTCTAAGTATCATGCGAGGTAGCCAGATGTGTTGCTAACCATTCTCTTATCAACACAAGATAACATTTCCAGCTTGCTAAGTGCAGCAGAATTTGATGTGAGTAGGCATGGCAATGACCTAACTTAATTATGATTTTGTTGGACATAGTGCAGACTTCTTAATACACCATTAGTTCCTTTTATACTCTTGTCCCAGAATTTCTTTGCTTTCAGTCACACACTTTTTCCAATTCCAGATCAACATGCCCTTGTGAACTTCTAATGCCTCTCAGAGACTGAGTCCTGAACTTCCAATATAATTTTATTGTTAAATCTGTTTTTTATTATTGGAGTATAGTTGCTTTACAATGCTGTGTTAGCTTCTACTGTACAGCAAAGTGAATCAGCTATATGTATACATATATCCCCTCTTTTTTTGGATTTCCTTCCCATTTAGGTCATCACAGAGCCCTGAGTAGAGTTCCCTGTGCTATACAGTAAGTTCTCATTAGTTATCAACTTTCTTCATTATACACTTCTACCTTTGCAAAATAACCAACCAAAATTTAAACTAAAAGCACTCACAAGTATCAGTGTCCATAATGATTATAAACCACTATACATTCAATGATTTAAGTGTCCATATTTTCCTACACATTTACTCCAATAATATATATAGTGAATTCAAGCATTTTTCTAACATTTCTGATATTTAAAAATAGAATGAAACTCCAGATAGGGTAATTATCTAAGGCACATGGTCTATTTTTTTCCTGAGAATTTGTGGAAGAAATACTCAAATTATCAAAAATGTGTTGCACTTTTATTTCATGTCCATAGAGGTTATAACTTCCCCCACTGAACAGAGGAGGCCAAGGGTAGTTAAATAACTTACCTAAGGAAATGGAAGAGCTCAGATTCAAGCCAGGGCTGCCTAACTACTGAGCCAGAGCTCGTCAATGCGTATATTACATGAAATAGCTCAGTAGATCCCATTACCAATTTTCAGTTTGACTTCTGGCCAGTGATTTTAAGTCTAAAAGATTGTATTTAGTTTCTCTTTAAACATGGCCCCATAAGCTTTTTCTTCAAATCACAAAGACTTCATCTCCTCTCTCTCTCTCTCTCTATATATATATATATATAATATATAATTTCTAATAACTCATTTACAACAGAAAAAATATATTTTTCTAACATTATCATTTTACCACACTTACAGTCAATGTACTGATGGACATAACTCAGAGAAAACCGCAAAATATTAAAGAAATTGTCTGAATCAGAGATATATAAGAAACCTAAGTAAAATAAAGTAAAATAATCTCAAAAGTATTTTGACTAATCTAGTTAAATTTCAACTCTAAAGTATAAAGTTTCCTAGGCACTACTGCCGCTATTATCACAAATTACTACCAATGAATACATCTTTCATTTTGAAGGTAGAAGTAAAATGATTTGTAAAAGAAATAACTGGGGAGAGGACAAAGACAGAGAATACTGAGAAGATGAAAATTATAGAGCAAGTAATTGGCAGTTAATTTGAAAACTCCACTCTTTGATGCTTGATATCATTTACATTTTATACTGCAATATTTAATATTATGCATCAAACAGCCAACCAACCATAGCTAGCCTAACATGGTCAGATGGCTGAAGAAATAGGACAAATAATTAAATAAATTAAGAAAATTATGTGATGTTTTATGTGTATGTGTGCGTGTGTGTCTTGTCTATACTTCTGATTCATCAAATGCTGAAAAACAAATTAGCCATAAAATATGGATTAAGCTTAGCAGTTGTGATTTGAATGGAGCATGACATCACGGTATTAACAATTAAAAATTTCAATAACTATTTCTTTAATCATTATATCTACTAAGGGAAATGTTTGGTGGAAGTTGAACTAACAAGGGTATTCCAAAACTTGAGATTCTGTGGGACTACTGCTAGACTCTATTTTATTCTCTCACAAAGGAACTATGTGGCAGGTTAATAAAATTTGCAAAGTCAGCTTGTTTTGCAAAATATCTATGCTTTAGGGCATGATAATAAAATAAATCCCTATCAATGTACTACATGTAAGTAGCTACTGAACTTATTTAATACAACTGTACTTCACAATTGTTGCCATCTTAAAATTTGTTATATTTTCTTCCTCTCATGTATTAGTGTCTGTTGGCCTGAAGTCTTACATTGAGTTTTGGTTCAGACATTTTTCAGTTTTTATAACTGGTCTCCTTTTTCTTTTGGAAGGCAACATATACCCTTTGACTCAGAGATGCGTCCAAATATATACTATTGTACTTTAGTAACTTTTGTTTTCACTCAAAGACTTAGTGATTTTATGTTCATTTCATTCTTCAAAAATGTTTCCAGGACAGTTTTTTTTTTTACCTGTATTTACTTTTAGAGCTTTTATGGCTTTATTTTTGTTTTGATCTTTCATTTGTGGAGATTATTTTGTTTATTATGCAAGTTAGGGTATACTTTCTCTACAAAATGTTTACCACTTATTTCTACACAATAATCTGAAGCAGACCTTTTGTTTTCTTCCTCAGTGATTTAATATTCTACTTCTTTCATGTACAAAATTATCTTTTGGGGGACCATTTTTTAGCTTACCACACAATGCTAGCACAGTTTAATTATTTCTGTCCATTATTCTTAATTTCCATATATACTTTTGTCTACTGTATTTCCTCCAGCTGATGAATTTGGGCATTTATATTTCCACTTCTTTCTTTTTTTTTTTTTTTGATTACCATTGGCATAGCAGATCTTGAGCCATCCTTATTTTTTCTCAACCTGGTTAGTTTTTACTTTTGTGGCTCTATTATTCTTTCTTTCCTTTTAGAGTATCCACCAAAAGAGAAGAGGGGGGATGTCTCTCTTTCAAAAATTTATATTCTGCTGTAACAATGAAAAAAGTCTTTCAACTAGCAATTACTAAGATTTATTTTTATTAAGGGCATTTAGGTAAATGCATGCACGTATATACAAACACATGTTTGCAAACAGCCATTAATGTTTTAAATTTATATACTGTATATATTTCATCCTAAAATGTTAAAAAATAAATGTAAGATATAATATTATCATACTAATGCACTAAGATAAAAAATTCCTCTTGATTTCTTTTAAAACTGAAAGTAGCTGACTGAACTATTGATGCATGGGTAACAGAGAATATATAAATAAAATTTATTGCTGATAAATAGAATTTAAGAAAAAAATTAATCTGACATACATTAATGATGCAGATGATAGTACTGTGCTTCTTATAAGTGGAAGGTGAATCTCATAAGGTCTGTAATTATATTTCTTTCATATGAACAAGTCACATTTTTTTTCAATGTATGTATGGGTTTCTAACAGTCTATAAACCAGTATGTATATTGGTAAGTTTCCCTGACAGTAAATGCAATTAAGTCTCTCTCTCTCTCTCTTTCACACACACAAACACACACTTCTCAATAGTTCATGTGCAACAAAATTACAAAGTAACTCATTTTACATGATAAGAGGAAGGATATTGAAAATGTAAGATTATTCTGATAATAGCTTGTAAAATTGAGAGATTCATACCACAAGCCTTCCATGAATAGTAATTTTTCATGACACGGAGCCTTTAGAAAAGAGTGTTTGTGTATAGAGATTCTCAAGCCAAAGAGTGCATCAGATTCAGGGGCCCAGCTGCTGGCATTTACAAGGTGTGAGTTAGATCTTCTGAATGAGGTACTCAGGCCTTGAGGGTAGAAGTAATGAAAGCTTCAAAATAATCCCTTAATTAATTGAGCATATGTATGAGTTTTTAAATAAATACACATGATTATCTCCAGAATCTGACTAAATGGTCTAAAGTGAGTTGTGAGTATAAGTACTATTTAAAGCTCCCCAGGAAATTCTGCTTCCAGAAAGATGGAGTAGAAATACTTTCCCCTATTTCTCCTGCTAATTAGATCTAAAAACCTTGAACATTTTACATAAAATATATGTAAGAAGACTCTGATATATATAGAGAAGGTGGCAGAACAGCTAGGGACATCAGGACTTGAGGACAGAAAAACATGGTGAGTTTGTTTTTCTGTTTTTGTCTTTGGATTTTGGGGTTTTATTTTTTTGCCTCTGGAGAAACCAAACAGGAAACCCATAAACACCAATGCAAAAAAAAAGCTCTAATAAAACATGCTCTCTTTAGCTAAAGGACCAGAAAAAGAGCAGCTTAGCAAGAGAGACAATTTTTAGATGGCTCCACTCCTACTTCTGCCAGCAACAGCTGAGCGGGAATCAAGACATCCTCCCTTACTAGGGTGTAACTCCTGAGGAGACTTAGAAAATGTGTCTCAGAACTATTTCCCTATGAGTTGAAAGGGACAAATATTTATCCCTTTATAATTATGTCCCATTAGTCATGGGTAGCCCCCTGGGCATTGGCTGTCTTACGTCTAGACTGCACGCGCATGCATTCCAAGTAGATTCACAAAGTGAGGTATTTCTGTTTGTGATAGTATTAAGGTATTTGAAACCTACACGGAACAGACTGACATATATGGACTTGAGTAAGAGATGGAGTCAAAAAGTATCTAAAGTAATATTTGAAATGTGTCTAATATATTATACAACCTATCAGACTTAAACACATTAATTGATGGGTTAAAATAGAGAGCATTTTCTGTGCTGTCCTCACAACTCCAATTCTTATGACATAGTGTTAAGGTAGGTGAAAAGAGAATGAGTTTTCAGTCAGAAGACCTCATTCTTCCATTTACTAGATATGTTATGGTGAACGAGTTACATGACCTCTCTTAATACCATCTTTCTCATTTCTAAAATAAAGATTAACAGAAGCCCATGAGATAATATATGCTAACTGCTTAATACCACATTTGGTAATAAACAAATATTAATTCCTTTCACTTTAACTCTATTAATTTAGCAGCTAATAATAATCATATATTATATTCCTATAATGCTTTCTAGTTTATGAAAATTTAAACATATCATTCCATTTAATAACCATAATAATTCTGTGATGTTTCCAGAACAGACATCATGTTTTATAAATGAAGACACAATGTAGTTAATGAATGAACATTTGTAACTCAAATTCACATTTTTTTCTCTTCAGATACAGTGACCTTTCCACTACATGATGTTGCCTCCTAAGAATACATTTTAGTTAATCTAAAATTTTGTTTATACTAAATTAAATTTTATAAAGCCTCTTTGGGACAGTAAGAATACATGCTGGAATAAGTCACTGATCTCATTCTTAGAGTATTAAAGAGTCAGAAATGATCCCAGGAACTGCAGTCTCTTTTTGTTTTTGTTTTTGTGTTTTGTCTCGAGGAAGGATGGTGCTTAAACCACGTGTAAATGTAATAGCCAATTGCCATGATGTTTATATTCTACAAGGGAACAAACTGTCACATTCTTCGCTCTGACTTTAGAGCTCCTCACTCTGACTTTAGACTTTAAAAGACCCAATAACTATATAGTGTCCAGCTACTTATGAATATTATAAATGTGATTCTGTATAAGCTCAGTGATACAACCCAACTTATATTGTCTCCATATTTCATACAGATAATACCATATTTCACAAAGATTTGGTAATTATTCTTCAAAATGTCACATCACATCACCTTCAAAGGTGAGAGATGGAAAAAAATCATCCCTTCACTCCATTTATAACCTATTACAAGGTTGATTTTTCTTTTCTTTGTTCCTGTTCCTTTTTGATCTGGGTAGAAATAGACTGTACTTTGAGACTTTCATCAAAAAGATTCTCTTCAACCTCCTCCATCAGTTATAAAATTGTACTTCTATCTTTCTTAAAGAGTGATATTTTCTAATATTGTTGCAAGAGCAGTCCTGATTTAGATACAGAAGGCCCTCTTCTCCTTTCCTTTGGAAATTTTGCTGTGAAATTACCTCCCCAGTTCTCTATTAATTGGTTCAGCAGATTTTTATCCATGCAGTCACACTGCTGATTTTGTCTGTCTTAAAGAGTACAAGAATATGAGAACATACCTCTATTTTTAATTTTTTTTACTTCTTTAAAACTTATGGCACTAATTGTTTTCATATTAGAACATAGAATTACCTGCATTTGAAATTCATGTACACTGCTTTAGAGAGTGTATATTCTTCAGACATCAATCAACTTTTGAAGATGGTTTAATTTTAGCATCTAGTAATTTACACAGTTAAAAGCTATGTAAAGCAGGCACATGTCCTCCTACACATGATTTGTTTAAAAACAGAGAGCAGCTAACGATATACAACTATCACAATTATCTAAGAGCTGAGATACCTATATTTAAACTAATTATTCTCTTGGTTATTATCTAGAAATGTTGACTATAACATGCCTTATAAAACGGTGTTTTGGTGTTAAAAATAGTTTATTTACTAACTATAACCAACATTTCATCTAAAGCAGTGATTTTGAAAACTTATTTCAACGTAATCCATATGATTCCTGAAATCAATTCTTAGGATTTCTTAAAGAGACTAGATTTGTCTCTTGATATTAGTGATTTATTCTATAGTTATTATTGCTATTAAACTATGTTGAACCTAGTAGTTTTAATGTGAAAAGCAGGATAGTGTTATGTTCTCTGTTCAGAAACAAAAGTGTTACCCCCTTCTATTCCTTTCCTATTCCTACTCCTCTAAGTATTATTTTGTGAGATAAAATCTTTTCCACTTATATTTAGGTGAAAATCCTAAAGCGTTTATTACAGTTTCTATCATGCTCTGGATCCTTTTCTTTTGTTATTATCTGTTTTGTAGGTTTTCCACTTATCAGAATGGTTGGTGCCTTAGTTCATTTGGGTTCCTATAACAGAATACCATATACTGGGTCACTTACAAATATTAGAAATTTATTTCTTACAATTCTGGAGGCCAGGAAGTCCTACATCAAGGTGTCAGCAGATTTGGTGACAGATGAAGGCCTGATTCCAAGTTCATACGTGGCTGTCCTCTCCCTGTGTCCTCACAAGGCAAAAGGGGCAATAGAGCCCTTTGAGGTCTAATTTCTTTTTAAAGGGCACCAATCTCAATCATGGAAGCTCTACCCTCATGACCTAGTCACCTCATAAAGTATCCATCTCCTAATACAATCACATTGGAAGTCAGGATTTCAACACGTGAATTTTGGGGGGACACAAACATTCAGTACATAACAGTTGGATTGATCCAGGATTGCTGTTTTGTGTTCTTGCTGAAATAGAAAAGCCAAGGGGGGAGATTCTTGAGGATAATGTTTCAGTAATAGTTTAAGTGAGGATTATGTGACTTTTAATACATGTAGAAGGAATTGAAAACAGAGGATGAAATTTTCAGAGAAAACTGAGGGACAAAAAGTTTAGAGAAAGAATTCATGAGGCTGAATTACAGCTTTTGTTAGAATGAGGGAGAAACATGTCAGGATTGTAAGTTGGAGAAAGAGCATGAGATTGTTTCTACTTATAATTTTTTTTAAATGGATTAGTTCTGGAGGCTAACAAAGTCCAGGTTGGTTAGGGCATGAGATAGAATAAGAGTGATCATTCTTTTGAAGGATATATACCTTGATTCTACTTGAGAGCTGTGTAGGCTATGTACATGGTTATAGAAATCACTAAGAGAAATGGAGAGGGAAATTAAACAACAGTGCAGTCATTAACAAATGGAGTGGGGATGGGGAGACAGACCAAGAGTTCAGTAGAGCAGAAATGAAGGAGATGAACTGTTGTATAACTTAATGACATTGATGTAAAAGGGGGAATGTTAATTAAGATAGCACTGGTTTGGAGGGAAATTGGAAAAGAGAATCCTAAAGTCCCTTCTTATATCTGCAGGAGATCAGATGCTCTGCTACATTGGGATGGTCTATGGGGAAACAGTGGTCTACGTAGGGGGAGCCAAGATTCAACCAGGTAACAATCAGCAGTGTTACATGGAAATTTTGAAGATGTAGTAGTTCTATAGTGATCAACAGAAAGATTTGTATAGAGATGGCAAATTTTTCTAAGAGGAGAATAAACAGAGTAGTAATAGGATGTAAAACTGAGAGAGGAGAAATGAAGAGAAATTGTTGTTATAATTGTTTTTATAGTTATAAAAGATGTCTAAGAAATCCGAGATGGTTGAATTATCTGATTTCAAATATTATACATCTGAAGAACAAATGTTTTGAATAAGCGTCTATCCTGTTTAGGCCAGAGGCTTTATTTCTGTGGTTGACATTTTCTTTCTTGGAAAATATAGCATCCATCCCACTGCATGGGAGAATGCAACCTCTTTTGATAGAAGAGCTGCATTATAAGACAATAGGACTTAGTAAGTTCTATTAAAAGTATTATGAACAAAAAGAATGGTAACAAGAACAATAACAACAACAATTGTCAGTGTGAATTACTGGACACCTATTATGTTCCAAGCACTGTGATAGGCATGTAGAACATGTCATTTTTTGAAATAGTATGTGCATGGTGGGAAAATTATCCATAATTTGTACTTGAGGAAACTCAGATAAAGAAAATTTATATGACATGCCAAAGACCTTACACCTTATAAACCCACACTTTTCATGTAATGTCCTCTTAATTTCCTTGAAGTTTCACTAAAGTTTAGGCCATTTTTTTTTTACAGATAATATGTTAGTGTCTGGCTTTTACCTTTTACGGCTTGTCTCAGTTTGTAAAGTACCTTACGTTGTCTCCTGACAAGTGAGTGTATCTGACTTGAATCATACAAGATGGGGAAGGCACCAATAGGCAACATAAGCATATATGATTGGGTGGGTGAATCACACAGATGCTGTCCTCTGCAAAACTGGCCTTACTAATATAATCTTAGATTATTATTCAATTGCGTATTATTTCAATTGTTTTCTTAATAGTAGTAATGAATTGGAATTGAGCCAACCACACATACTGTTTCACAGTCCTTGTGAAAATCAACAGTCACAGGCATATGGGACGGTTAGAATATTCTGGGGTTAAGGAAACTTAGCAAAGCCCAGGAGAGTAAGCCAAGATTATTTTAGGGCAATAGATTAACTTACTTGACAACTGTGCTATCAACTTCTATTACCCACTATTTTATGAAAATAAGTTTTGACCCCAATTATGGTTGGATGAGGAAATTCTTTAATGGTCAGCTTCTTATTGAAAGGTAGAAACTTTCTTTGCTTTAGTTGTGCTAAGAAAAAGTGAAATTATTGGTTTTTTGCCTGCCTTCAAAAGGAAAGATGAAGATTTCACTTCCTTATTTTCTATGTGTAGATCACCTATGCTTACAAAACTAGTAATATTTCATAAACGGAAAAATAATGACATTTCTGATTTATTCACATCATACTGTATGTATATTAGTGTCAAATTTCCATCACTTTAATCAATAGCTTTTTTTTTTTTTTTCTGTTTTGAGAACACAAGTAGTTTAGGCAAGTTAACAAGTATTTTATATGTTTGATATTTCTCTTTTCTCAGATCTTGTTTGTTTTTGATCAATAGAATTACTTTATACATATTTGTATACTGACTTAAATGGAACTCAGAATAAAATAGAAGGGCCCACAAATCAGATTGTAAAGGAATGAAGAAGGAGAATTCTGATAAATAAAATGGCATTGAAAATGGGGCATCCATATTCATTACTCCTAGGAGAAACTATGGTATAAATGACAAAATGGAAGTAAAAATTGGCTAGGGCAAAATGTCATAAAAGAGTTACTTGGTACTGTCAGAAGCAGCTATTTTTATTGATGAACTGCCACCTGTTAGCAACATCAATGTGTTTGATTAAATTTATACTGATATAATGAACTATTGCCCTTAAACCGTGGCCTTTATATCGTAAGTTACAAGGTCGGAATAAAGACATGACAAAATGGAAGTAACATTACAGCTACACACATCATGGTAGAATTAACATACATATTAAGTTACCTTAAAAAATTCAGATGAAGTGAAATCATCAGCCTGACTTCACAATAGGACAATTTGTGGACAGGACTAGATTATCATATTATCAACCACATAAGGTAAGGAAGATGTTCCCAAATGACAGAACCTTCTTAATACATTTTCTTCTTAAAATTAGACCTGGGGATACCAACTCAGGTGTACTTTCACTGGAATTTTTGCAGAGATTATAAATTGAAATAGACTGTACCCAAACTAACAACAACAACAACAAAAATAGCTAAAAACTCTCAGGGATCAATTGAGAGACATAAAGACCACAAATACACAATAGACAACCACTTAGCAAGTTAGCACAGATCTATGGTGGGAAAGAATTATATGTGTTTTCCTTTAGGTAAAATGGAAAAAAATTTAAACATTATCAATTATAATTGTGATATATACTAGCTGGATTTTATAAGAATTTAAGAGGTAATTGTTGAGAAATATTTTTATAATTTTTAAGTGCTATAAAAGCATCAGCTTTTAAGAGATTAAACATGTTAAAACGGGATTTTGCACATGGTTGCAATCTTTTTTTGAGCAGATCATTTTCCTCTCCTCAAGAAATGTGATATTTGATTGTCAAATAATATGATATTTTTGTATATTTCTATTATTAATCATAATGAAGAAACACTGGAAGTGAATTTTCTTCAAAGGATAGGTAGTATTTTTAAAATTCCCTTGTGAAATATCTGGGACATCATACACAAATGCTATAAATTAAACAAGATTGATCCTCCTGAAGAACAGTTATTTCTTGGAAATCTTAAAATTTTTTTATCATGTTATTACTAGTATGAGGTCATTAATTCATAAATGTGCCAATTCACCAAATTGCTTGAAGCTAGAACATAAAGTTAATACTCTTCAAGTATTTTCTCAGTCCCTTTCTTTTTCTCTTCTTCTGGGACCCCTGTAATTTGAATGTTGGTGCATTTAATGTTGTCCCAGGGGTCTCTGAGACTGTCTTCAATTCTTTTCATTCTTTTATCTTTATTCTGCTCTGCAGTAGTTATTTCCACTATTTTTTTTTTTTAATTTATTTATTTATTATTTATGGGTGTGTTGGGTCTTCGTTTCTGTGCGAGGACTTTCTCTAGTTGCAGCAAGTGGGGGCCACTCTTCATCGCGGTGCGCGGGCCTCTCATTATCGCGGCCTCTCTTGTTGCGGAGCACAGGCTTCAGACGCGCAGGCTCAGTAATTGTGGCTCTCGGGCCTAGTTGCTCCGCGGCATGTGGGATCTTCCCAGACCGGGGCTCGAACCCGTGTCCCCTGCATTGGCAGGCAGATTCTCAACCACTGCGCCACCAGGGAAGCCCCACTATTTTTTCTTCCAGGTCACTTATCCGTTCTTCTGCCTCCGTTATTCTGCTATTGATTCCTTCTAGAGAATTTTTAATTTCATTTATTGTGTTGTTCATCATTGTCTGTTTGCTCTTTAGTTCTTCTAGGTCTTTGTTAAATATTTGTTGTATTTTCTCAATTCTATATCCGAGATTTCAATCATCTTTACTATCATTACTCTGAATTCTTTTTCAGGTAAGCTTCCTATTTTGTCTTCATTTGTTTGGTCTGGTGGGTTTTTACCTTGTTCCTTCATTGGCTGCATATTTCTCTGTTTTCTCATTTTGTTTAACTTACTGTGTTTGGGGTCTCCCTTTCGCAGGCTGCAAATTCATAGTTCCCATTATTTTTGGTGTCTGCCTCCAGTGGGTAAGGTTGGTTCTGTGGCTTAAGTAGGCTTCCTGGTGGGAGGGACTGATGCCTGTGTTCTGGTGGGTGGGGCTGTATCTTGTCCTTCTGGTGGGCAGGGCTGCAACAAGTGTTGTGTTTTGGAGTGTCTGTGAACTTAGTATGACTTTAGACAGCCTCTCTGCTAATGGGTGGGGTTGTGTTCCTGTCTTGCTTGTTGTTTGGCACTGGGCGTCTAGCACTGGAGCTTGCTGGCTGTTGGGTGGAGCTGGGTCTTAATGTTGTGATGAAGATCTCTGGGAGAGGTCTCGCCAATTCATATTACATGGGGCCAGGAGTTTTCTGGTGGTCTCATGTCCTGACTCGGCCCTCCCACCTCGGGGGCTCAGGCCCAACAGCTGGCCAGAGCACCAATACCCTGCTCACCACACAGCTTTGGGCTCTTTGAACTCCCTGCTTCCTGGCTCCTTCCCTGCTGCCTCCGGTTGTGGTGGGTAAGTGCCTCTTGGATCCTGGACCCCAGCTCCACAGCTTTTCCCTTATGCGCTTTCCTCGCTACTATTTTCTATAGTGGCTGCACCATTTTATATTTCTACCAGCAGTGCACAAGGATTCCCTTTTATCCATATCCTTGTTTATTTTTTGTGTTATTTTATATTTTATTATTTTATTTTTTACAGTAGACTTCCCAACAGTTGAAGCTGGTAACTTCACTGTGGTTTTGATTTGCATTTCCATAATGATTAATGATGTCGAGTACCTTTCCACATACTGGTAGACCATTTGTAAGTCTTCTTTGGAAATATATCTGTGCAAGTCCTTTGCCTATTTTAAAATTTTGGGTTTTTCTTCTTCTGCTATTGAGTTCTTTCATATTTTGGATATTAATCCCTTATCAGATATATGGTTTGCAAATATTTTCTCCCACTCCTTTAAAGGTAGTTCATTGTTAGTGTATAGAAACACAGCTGATTTTTGTATGTTGATTTTGTATCCTGCAACCTTACTGAATTCTTTTATTATTCCTCTTTAGAATTTTCTGCATGTAAGACCATGTTATGTACAAACAAATAATTTTGTTTCTTACTTTCTGATTTGAATGTTTTTATTTCTTTTTCTTGCCTAATTGCTCTGGCTAGAACTTTCAGTACTATGTTGAATAGAAGTTGCACATGTAGGCATCTTTGCCTTGTTCTTGATTTTAGAGGAAAATAATTCAGTTTTCCACCATTGATTATGATGTAAGCTGTGAGTTTTCTATACATGGCCTTTATTATCTTAAGGTAATTCTTTCTATAACTAAGTTTGTTCAGGGTTTTTATTATAAAACAATGTTGAATTTTGTCAGATGCCTTTTCAGCATCTATTGAGATGATCATGTAATTTTTATCCTTCATTCTGTTAATGTGGTATATCACATTATTTGGTTTGCATACGTTGAACCATCCTTGCTTTCCTGGGCTAGCTCCCACTTGGTCATGGTGTATAATCCTTTTAATTTACTTTTGAATTCAGTTTGCTAGTATTTTGTTGAGAATTTTTGCATTTATGTACATTGGAGATATTGACCCATAATTTTCTTTTCTTGTAGTTATCTTGCCTGGCTTTGATAACAAGGCTTTAAATGAGTTAAATAGTATCCCCTCTCCTTCAAGTTTTTAGAAGAGCTTGAGAAGATATGTTGTTAATATTATTTTAAATGTTCATTAGAATTCACCAGTGAAGCCATCTGGTCCTGGCCCTTTCTTTTTTGTGAGGTTTTTGATAACTGATTCACTCTCCTTACCCACTATTGATCTGTTCAGAATTTCCGTTTCTTTTTTTTTTTTTTTAAACATCTTTATTGGAGTATAATTGCTTTACAAGGGTGTGTTATTTTCTGCTTTATAACAAAGTGAATCAGCTATACATATACATATATCCCCATATCTCTTCCCTCTTGCGTCTCCCTCCCTCCCACCCTCCCTATCCCACCCCTCTAGGTGGTCACAAAGTACCGAGCTGATCTCTCTGTGCTATGCAGCTGCTTCCCACTAGCTATCGGTTTTACATTTGGTAGTGTATATACGTACATGCCACTCTCTCACTTTGTCCCAGCTTACCCTTCCACCTCCCCATGTCCTCAAGTCCATTCTCTAGTAGGTCTGTGTCTTTATTCCTGTCCTGCCCCTAGGTTCTTCATGACTTTTTTTTTTTTTTTTTTTTTTTTAGATTCCATATATATGTGTTAGCATACGGTATTTGTTTTTCTCTTTCTGACTTACTTCACTCTGTATGACAGACTCTAGGTCCATCCACCTCACTACAAATAACTCAATTTCGTTGCTTTTTATGGCTAAGTAATATTCCATTGTATATATGTGCCACATCTTCTTTATCCATTCATCTGTCGATGGACACTTAGGTTGCTTCCATGTCCTGGCTATTGTAAATAGAGCTGCAATGAACATTGTGGTACATGACTCTTTTTGAATTATGGTTTTCTCAGGGTATATGCCCAGTAGTGGGATTACTGGGTCATATGGTAGCTCTATTTTTAGTTTTTTAAGGAACCTCCATACTGTTCTCCATAGTGATTGTATCAATTTACATTCTCACCAACAGTGCAAGAGGGTTCCCTTTTCTCCACACCCTCTCCAGCATTTGTTGTTTGTAGATTTTTTGATGATGGCCATTCTGACTGGTGTAAGGTGATATCTCATTGCAGTTTTGATTTGCATTTCTCTAATAATTAATGATGTTGAGCATTCTTTCATGTGTTTGTTGGCTATCTGTACATCTCCTTTGGAGAAATGTCTATTTAGGTCTTCTGCCCATTTTTGGATTGGGTTGTTTGTTTTATTGATATTGAGCTGCATGAGCTGCTTGTAAATTTTGGAGATTAATCCTTTGTCAGTTGCTTCAGATATTCTATTTCTTTATGATTCACTCTTAGTTGGTTGAATATTTCTGGGAATTTATTCCTTCTAGTTTAATTTATTGATCTATAATGATTTATAGCAGTTTCTCATGACCTTTTTTATTTCTGTGGTATCAGTTGTAATGTTTCTTTCTTCATTTATTATTTTTTAATTTGAGTCTTCTCTCTTTTTTCTTAGTTATTTTAGCTAAAGCTACTTTCATTATTTTTATATCATATTTATCAAGAACTATGAAGGGTGTGTGATTTTAAAATACACTACTAGCAAACTGATAAGTTAGCCCATTACTAGTTTAATTATGCAAACAGAAGACATGAGAGTTCTAGGTCAAAGATAAAAGACAGTTTATTTCTCATAGCATTAATAATATCCAGTACCTCAAGCCCCTATATTTCTATAGGGTGATAAGACAAAAGCGAGATGATCCAATATATTCAGTGGTATGAATAACAGAAGAAAAACCCTGAGCTTAGAAAACCCAATTATTTTATAATGGGCAGTGAGGATTTTTGTCCTTGCCCTAGCAAGAACACTGTCTTTATAATACTCAACAGGAAGCATCCCAGATCTTTGTTCCAGAAGAATACACACTCTCTGGTTGTGTTCTATACAAATATCCTTGAAAATATAGTCTGGAAAAGATGACAATCTTTGCCTCTGTTTGCCAGATATGCAGAAATTCAAGAGACCCATGGCCAACTGTCTCACAATAATTTCCACCTGTTTTTTCTACACCATCTTGAACTTCAGGTGAATTTTCCCATTAGTACAGCACTCCTTCAGCCACTTAATTAAACTGACTGACAGAAGCTGAGGAAAAGTCCACTTACCTTGTCTCAAATAGCACTTAATTAATACTATTACCAACAGGAATCCAAGCATCAAGATGAGGCTAACTTGTAGCAATGACCTCAACTCTTCCCCTTAAGATCTACTACCCCAACTCCTGGACCTGGCCAGCTGAACTAATCCTCCATCACCATAAAAATTAGTGTGTGCTTTAGAAAGCCAGAT
Source organism: Balaenoptera borealis (assembly GCF_965194805.1). Lineage (NCBI taxonomy): Eukaryota > Metazoa > Chordata > Mammalia > Artiodactyla > Balaenopteridae > Balaenoptera > Balaenoptera borealis. The sequence goes on from NC_138865.1 coordinate 92,869,765, forward strand.
TACTTTTCTCTTTAAAACTCTGCTCTGACCTTCATTTTTGTACTGAGGCATTAATCCTTGTATAGCAGGGGATGTTAGCAGTTTCACAGCTTCTACTTTCACCCAAATAAAGAAAGCATAGGTCAATTCTACTTTCCAGAACAAGTCTGACCAGTGACTTAAAGCTAGTTTGAATGCCTTCTACAGCCTAGGTAATGCCATTGATTACTTCAGCTGAAGTCAGGGACCAATTTAATTTCACGTTTTCTAATTAGATGGCTCCCATTTTAGGGATAACTGCCCACAGAGTACACATAAATATCAAGTAAATTATCCCTCCAGAAAGCCCCCCTCAGTAACCAAGAACTTCTTCATTTTGGGAAGCCCTCCCCAGTTATCTGAGGGTTACATGATCTACTAGTGGTATTTTCTTAAACACCTGAAGGTCTCTTATTATCACAGTTAAGGTAGAAATCAAATTATTTTCAGGAGAAAATTAAGTTAATATTTGTAATTCTACACAAGAAGTAAAGTCCCAGGTGCACATGGTGCCCCTGTAAAGAAACCCTTATTTATACTAATCAGAGTCCACTAGTGGACTGTGTCACCAATATTACCTCCTGGAGAATTAGTACGTCTTGGGGTCCTAGTTCATTTTGAATAACTGAGAGCAATCAGTCCAACCTATCCTGTTTTTCTACACCACCAGTTAGATGACATCTGTCCATCCCACTAAAAGACTGCTACAGTTGTTAACAAGTTTTGGGTGTGAAAGGTGCAGGAGCTGGGGCTATGCCTTGTAGTTACTAATACACTTCTTGGTATAATTAAAAGGACCACACTACTACTACTTTTTTATACTACTCAGCCATAAAAAAGAATGAAATAATGCCATTTGCAGCAACATGGATGCAACTAGAGATTATCATACTAAGTGAAGTAAGTCAGAAAGAGAAAGACAAATACCATACGATGTCACTTATATATGGAATCTAAAATATGACACAAATGAACCTATCTACGAAATAGAAACAGACTCACAGACATAGAGAACAGGCCTGTGGTTGCCAAGGGGGAGGGAGTTGGGGGAGGGTGGAGTGGGAGGTTGGGGTTAGCAGATGTAAGCTATTATATATAGAATGGACACACAACAAGTTCTTACTGCATAATACAGAGAACCATATTCAATATCTTATGATAAACCATGATGGAAAATATTAAAAAAGACTATATATCAATATATGTATAACTGAATCACGTTGCTGTACAGCAGAAATTAACACAACATTGTAAATCAACTATACTTCAATTTAAAAAAAATTTTTTAAAAAGGACCAAATCTTATCATAGTCAAATATTAGTCAGAATTAATTCTGGTAGGTGAGGGTAGACCCAGCAGTCATTAAAATTAATGGGCTTGTAATAGTTTGCGAGAGCCACACTGGTGTGTTTTCCTTCATGAGGAAGGCTCCAGAAGCTATTCTAAAGGTAAAGATCATTAATGTTCCTCACTTCCCTTTATCTTCCAAGATCTAAGGTGTCCTCTCCCCAAGAGACAGGGATGTTGCTCTCCCTCCACCACAAAATTATGGGTATGTCTCATATTAGCTGTAACTTTCCTTTTTTCCCCCCCAGTAATCCCTGCTTTCACCCAATCCTTTCATTCAGAGGGGTCAGATAGAAGTGGGACAAGGGTATTTTAATAAGATGCAGAGACTCATTATATCCCCTCTTCGGCTCCCATGAACCACTGTAGGGGAATTTAGCAAGTAATGTACTCAACCAAGTGATCATTATCTTTATGATACAAGATCTTGTCAGTCTAACAAGAGAATCCAGGTGGCAGACCCAGCCTGAAGTTTGAATTTTTGAGCCCTTCTTTGGCTGTCCTTCCACATAGAGTACTCCAACCAGACTAGTTCGGGGTTGCTATTAGGGGAAAAAAAGAAGCAGCATGCCCAGAAATAGTGCAGAATTCTGAATTTTTAAAGTTAGGCTATAAAAAACCTACCCTTTTTTATATTGAACATTATCTAGGAAGTGGTCTAGAGGAAATGATCCTTTTCTGCTGGAAGCAGCCATATTTAGTGGCCAAACTGCTTTACTAAGGGGAATGAATCAGAAGGAAGTGAATGAGGTATAGTGGAAAATACTTTGAGAAAATTTTTGAGGTAGTCATTCCAGTGCTAAATGATATCAGATGTCTGTGGTTGATAAGAATCAGGGAAGGTTCATTGAATAGCTTGTCTCTTAGTCATTTTGAGTGCCTTTTTCTCACCATTGTCAGAGTGCAAAAGGTCTGGAAAGCCAAACAAAAGGTTCAGCTTAGTTTCAATCACCAAAAGAGTGTGGCTATATTAAGTTAATCAAACCAGAGTATGCCACATCTTAATCTGAAAAGTGTCAACAGTGCTATCAAAGCAAAAAATGTCAATGGACAAAGTTAAACATGTAAGAAATACTTAACTCAAGGCTACAGCAATAGCAAGGAGAAATCAAAACACAGTCTAAATTCAACTCTACAGAAACAAAGGGAAGGAGAATACAGTCAGGGTGTCCTAGGCCATTTGTGTTTGCTAATTGGCCTTACCCAAAGGAAAAGCAAACTTTGTCTTAATAACAGAAAGCAGTTTTACAACTTGGAGTATGGTGTTCACTGAAGTTAGGTTCTTACCTTCACAAAGAGATAGGAGATAGGGAACTATCTTCCTTGATTGGTTACATTTCAAGGGAATGGCTCCTAGGTCCTTGAGAAAGAGTCTTACACAGAAAGAGGCTTTAAAAAATGTTTACATCTCAAAGAGGCAGAGAAAGAATTTACAATAACACATTTCTAAAGTAAATACTGTAAGCAAAGGGAGGGGAGGGACTTCTATAATTAGGCCATCTGGATTCAGTAAGGGCCAGGGTAAGGAGGTCAGGGAAGGCAGGAAGAGGCTGTCTAAAGTTTAGTCAAGCCATCTTGATCAGTGGTGACCACCACCAAGAGCCCAGGAATTGGCCAGAGGTCTGATGTAGTCATTCTACTAGCAGGGGCCAGGAAAATGGATTATGCTAAATCCCCCCTCTCATAGTGATATGGGTCAAATTTGGGCTGGAGTTGCAAGTTTGGCAATGCAGTGGTATCCACTGCAGCAGAAACATAGTTCTTTTCTTTGTGTCCAGTATACTATGGTGCTTACGTTTCCATGTCTGGCATAATGTTAGATCTAGACAGCAATAGTGACAATCTGAGTTGTGTGGTTCAGTCAGCAACTTGATTCTGATGGGTCTCATCAGGAAACACAGCCTTACTGTGGGCATGTACATGAGTGGTCCAGAGAGTTCAATCAGCAGCCATGATTTGTCTCAATCATCCCTGGACCCAAAAGTATTGCTTTATTCTGCCAGTCAGTAGTATTCCAAGTAGGGCACCAAATAGCTAAGCCACTGTCAACAGTTCAAGAGTCAAAAAAAAAAAAAAAAAAAGAGTCAAAAAAATATCAAAAGAGTCACTGATGTGACTATAGGATTGTGTTTTGAGAAAAGTCTTGAGTTATTCCCACTGAGCAGAACAAGCACATCTATTTTCAGTTCTGAATAGCTTGCATTAGGCAGAACTGCCTAGTAGACATCATTGGGTTTTGGCTTAGCTGAAATACAGTGAAATAGTTCAGGCATTCAGAGGAACCTGAACTTAGAGCCCCAGTGAGCTGGTGTTTTTTGCTTAAGTGGGTGGAATGGGGAACAAAGTCTGCCCTAGAGTGAGAGCTACTCTTTTTTTTTTTTTACTTGACAAATATTTAAATCATTATTGCGATTAAGTTGCAGCATTTTAATATACACATTGAATGGAAATACACTTTTTCATCCTTGTTTTAAATTAATTATTGCCAAATTAACATCCTAAGACTGAACCAATTTGCACTTTTACTAACCACATATGAGTTAGTATGTGCTCCTTTTTTAAAACTGCAAAGCTGAAGTGCTGCTAGGGTCAGCCTGGCTGTGTTCTTATTTACTATTTCCACTTGACAATTGAGTCTTTTTAGTCATTTAATCCAAGCTGACTCTCCTCAAAATGGAATATCAGGTCAGAGAGTCACAGACTTCCATGGATCAGGTATACAAATTCAACTTGAATCCAGTAACAAGCTAAGAACTGCTTTTGAAAATGGGTTGAGCTGATAGGTGTGTCTGGAAAGCAACAAATTCAAAATCCCAAGCGACACTCTTAGGTGAAGACAGCCTCCCTTTGCCAGAGGCTCCAATCAGCCATGTCACCAAGTTTCAGAGACTAGTAGTTCAAAGGGGTCATTGCGGTAGTTGGGATCCAAAGGTAGAGAGCATGTCACAGTATACTTGACAGCTTCTATTGCAGCTCCTTGGTGTGTGTCTCACCGAAAGGATGGATGTTGGTTTGAATGTTAGCTGATACAAAGGATCAAGTAGAATGCTCAAGTGAGGCACATGATGTCTCCCACACCAAGAGTCCAATAAGATGCTGGATACTTTTTAGTGGTTGTGTAGCTGAAGAGATAACAGTGTTGACCATAGAAGGTATTGAGTGTTGTGCATCTGCCTACATGGCTCCAAGAAACTTTTTTCAGCTACTTGTCCCTGTTTTTTGTTGGAATTTATAATCCTTCCCCTTTGGCAAATGTTTGGTAACACTGTTGTCACAGCTGTTGAGACTCATGCTTCTGACTTAGCAGTCAACAGGATATCATTTACATAGTGAAAGTTTCGAAATTCTGAGTATAGAAGTACTTGTGCTAAATTTTTACCTATCCACTGGTGGCAATGGCAGGGGAATTTGTTATACTAATATTTCTCTACTTTTATCTCCTCTGACACTTTTAGTATAGGGAAGTACAAGCCCAGAACACATCAACTCCTTGGATACATTAAGGTGAGAATCAACCCCTGCTAGTAAAGAGCTCTACCTATGAGATTATTTTTACTTCTCTTTTTCACTGCAAAGTTTGTTCAAAACACATTGCTGAAATTGGGCACCTCCTCCTCCCACTGTTAAGATGGTGGCTAGAGTGCCTCTATCCAACAGAGCTATGAAAGTTGGAGTCCTTTCCCTCCCTGAACTTACGCAGCATACTTGAATGATAGTATTTGGCCATTGGCCCTCCCTGGGGACAGGCCATCCACTGCCCTATCCCTAATCATTTTTTTCCTGAAAGCAGCTGAGGTCAGGGTAGAAGGTATGGGAAACATGGGGCATGGGTGGCCCGGTATGGAAAGAGTGAATCTGCATACGCAATGCACATTTACTTTTAGTTCCAGAAACCATTCACTCACTCAGTCATCCAACTTCTAATATTTTTAGTCTATACAAAGCTTTGTGTTGAATAACAAGGTCTTCATTGCTGACCTCATTTATTTCAGATTAGAGGACTCCTTTTCCCAGCATCTACAATTACACTGTTTTGGCTCTAGCCACGCTGTTTGCAAACCCACTGTCTTACTAACAGCCCTTTCTCTGCCTGCAAAGAAGAGAGTGAGCAGCACAAGGCACCATTTTGGCAGCTTGTTTCTATCCTACCTCTTGCTGTTCAGCTTCTAAAGTTCATAAACAGGTATGAGAGGGAGGGGCCCTTACTTCCAATCCCCTCCACCCTTGCCCACCATTTAGCTGAGTACCAGATGCCAAAGAATTTTCTCTTATCCCCTAACATTGTCATGGAACCCTTGTCTTTCCTCTTCAAAAAGCCGTATCTCCTCAGCATCATATATCCTCACTGCCATAACTGTTAAGGATTGTGAAGCATCTGAGATTTTATCTTACTTGCAAGCTGATGAATTTACCTGCCACAGTTTTATGGATTCTGGGACAAGACTACTGGGTCAGAGAAGAAGGATTCATGGAGGTGACACAAATGAGCACAGACAGATATTTGTACACATAGTTGGTTGTAATGCATAAGAGGATCCCTGACCTTAGGAGACCTGAATCTATTATGTTAACTCCCCACATGGATTCCATAAATATTCATTGGTAGCTTTGATTTTTAGATTTCTATTGTCTTCCTTTGAGGTGACTGTTGTACTTGCCTGGGTCTTTAACCAGCTCTGAGTTGATCTGTTCTACCTTCATTAATCTACAGCTTGAGGTTAGTGCAATTGCAACGTAAAAGGGAATAGCTATCTGTATTTGAGGCTACATTATTATCAGGGTATTGTCTACACTGTCTGTGATTACTTTAAAAAGCCTTAGGGATAGTAACAACATGTGATAATGTCAATTATGGTGGCCTCTCATTATTTTTCAAGGATAGTGATGTAAGTATTCCCTTAGGAAGGCAGTCACTTTAATCATTTTTCCAGGCTTGGAGACTGATGCTTAGTGACATCTCAGCATGATACAATGCCATGCTGTGGCAATCTGGATGGCTAGAGTGAGTGCTTCAATAGGTCATTATGAAATAGAACATAGAAAAGAACAAAGCTAACAGACTCTCTTGGGGAGCAAACCAGAAAGCACGTTAGAATGGAAAAGAAGCCAGTTCTGTGATACTTGTCAATATTCTTCCAATGAGAATTTATCATATTAAAAGTCTGGATTTTATACAACCACAGTATTCTGCCACAACCAACACAAAACACCTTGGAAGTAGCCTTTTATGGGAGGTAGAAGGCCTTTTTCATCTCTCATTGACAAAGAATCTATATCCTTGTATCAAATGAATATTGTAGAAGCATAGGAAAACAAGCTCTCATTATCTCATTGCTCTGCATTGACATCTTCTCTACATTTTGGTTCTTGGAAATTCTTTTGAGAGTCAATTATATTATTGACCAATATTTCTGCTTTCTTTACTGTTGATGTTTTGACCCTATTCTATTTATTTATTTATTTAACATTTTAATGAGAAATTAGAGAGGCTGATCAGGGGTTGCTAATAAATACCAATGTATTAATTCTCAGCTCCATAATTCTATATTTTAAAGCAAATTAAAATAAACATTGTTTTATAATTTTAAGAGTTTCTCAGTAGCCCTTGAGGATGCCTCTCCCTGATATCACAAAGAGGATTAGATGTCATTTGCACTGGGATATGATACCACAAACATCTGCTATCAGCAAATACATTTAAGTTTCCATGGAAACAGCCTTAGTATATAGACTAGAAATATTAAATGTACATCAAACCTAGCCTCTAATCTCCACGTTGATTTCTGCTGGGGCAGAGGCCTACCAGACACAGGGATCTGTTCAAGGTCACTCTTCCTTAGGAATGGGAAATGGGATCAGAAATTCTGGCCCCTTGATCTCTAGCCTGCTGTTCTGCCTGTGGAGTCACACTGTCTTCCAACTGTTCTTCTACTAGTGTGTCCCTCAAGAGCAGTTAGTAGTTTCCCTAGGTTCTTTGCTGTATATACAGAACAATTAAAGAAAAATCTCTCCATCTACAGATGAAAATGAGTTCTAACTCCCTAGAGAATACTGTGTTGGTGCCAATTTCTTAGGTAATACATTTAGATAGAAGAATGTCAACCACAGAGCACACTGGTGGCTTTACTACGGAACAGAATTTGTACATATAATAACCAGCATTGCTACATTCAGACCACAAGCCCTGGCTTGAATTCCAGTCTGCCATTCAAATCTGTGTGCCTGTAAACAAATCTCTTATTCCCGGAGAACCAGTCTCACTCGTCTGTGAAACGTAGTGAGAATAATACGACATTAATAAGCTTGCATTATGAAAGTATTGTTGAGTAAATAAATATAGTTTTCTTGACTCTGAGCATGTTCTAAAAATGATGAGGTCACTGATTGTGGATTATTTTTTATGATTACTATTGCTTGTTTCAAGTGATATTTCTGATAGCTTTAGAAGCAGTTAGTATGCTTTTAGTAACAAGGAGCAATAAGAATTTTAAAAACTTAATTCAAAGTGGCTTTAAAATTCAATAAATTTATGTCACAAAACAAGAGTTCCAGGAGGAGATCAGCTCTAAAGATGGTTAATTTCATACCTGAATAAAACTGTCAAAATCCCAGGTTCTTTACGTTTTTGCCCCCTGCCATCGTTTTCCTTTCTATCAGTGCAAGTTCCAGGGTCACATCCACATCTGAAAATAGGCTGTTTGCTTGTTTTAGGATTGAGGAAAGCTTTCCCAAATGCCTCCCACTGGTTTGCCCTCATGTCACATTCCCTAGGGTGAGTCACAAGCATGGGCCTAAAATAATAATTGACAAGGGAAAGAGCTGCCATATATAGTATGGTGTATATCTGGCACATATCTGCTAGCCCCATCTACATCCCCTCCTTCTGCCCATGCTGGCATATGACTAGCTTCCAGTGAAGAAGAAGGTAAATATCTTGACAAATTAAAGTTCTATTTGGAAGAAGAACAGAGGAGTCAAATATTGGACTACAATCAAGATAGACTGCAGTAGCTAAAAACAAGATAATAATTCTTCAGATGCAGTTGATTAAAATAGGAGGTAAGCTTGGAGGTAAGATCTGCATGAAGAGGCTTAGTACTTTTTTCAATATAAAAATAAAACAGCAGATGAACTTTTCCTTATTCCTCCTGTTAAGTACAAGTAAAAATTCTGGACATTATATACAAAACAAATATAAGAAGACTCAAAGGTGGAGAGAGAAAGGCAGATTAGCTAGCAGATTTAGGATTTGAGAAATGACAAGGAGGTGAGTTATCTGGGTTTTGTTGTTGTTTTTTAATTTTTAATGTTGTGTTAGTTTCAGGTGTACAGCAAAGTGATACAGTTATACATATACATGTATCTATTCTTTTTCAAATTCTTTTCCCATTTAGGTTGTTACATAATAATGAGCGGAGTCCCCTGTGCTATACAGTAGGTCCCTGTTGGTTATCCATTTAAAATATAGCAGTGTATACATGTCAATCCCAAACTACCTAACTATCCCACCCCCTCCCCCCCGACAACCATAAGTTCCTTCTCTAAGTCTGTGAGTCTGTTTCTGTCTTGTAAACAAGTTCATTTGTATCATTTGTTTGTCTACTATATACACCTCAGACATAGAGCTGAAGACTGACAACCCAGAAATGCCAATGGGTCAAATTGGGGGAAAAATTGAAAAAGACTACTCTCTCTATCCAAAGGACCAGGAAAGGTGGTAGGCTAGCAAGACAAAAATGTTTCAGATAATAAGCACTTTATTTCAGCCCACCGCAGCAAATGCCAACTGGGGAGACCAGAATTCCACCCTTACAAGGCTGTAATAAGGTACCCCTATAGCCCCTATCAGGGTGTTATCAGAGAGGACCTAGTTGGGAGCTGGGACTTTCAAACCGCTAGCTGGGAAGGAGCCCACTCCTGCCCATGATGTCAGTGGACACCAAGTGGGGACCCAGGACTTCCACCCCCATTGGACAGTAACAAGGTGCCTCACTCCTTTCCCACTGTGATACTGTCAGGTGGAGATCCAAGACTTTACTATTGCCTGGAAATAACAAGGCAAACCCAAACATGGTGTCAATGGAGTCTAACCAGGGAGCCAGGATTACCATTCCCATTAGCATAAATGAGGACCCCAAACCCTCTTTCTCAATGGAGGCCAAATAGTGAAGCTAGACTTTTACCTCCACCTGGCAGTAACGAGGCAGAACTGTGTTAGAAAAAGCCAGGTAACAAAAAATTTAAATAAGATACAGACCAAAAAGAAACCCTAGAACTAAGTGTCACATCTTATACAAAAATTAACACAGGGATATATGTATACATATAGCTGATTCACTTTGTTATACAGCAGAAACTAACACAACATTGTAAAGCAATTATACTCCAATAAAGATGTTAAAAAAAATTAACACACAATGGATTACAGGTTTAAATGTAAAACATAAAACTGTAATACTTTTAGAAAAACTAATAATAAAACTTTTTGGTTCTAGAACTAGGAAAAGTATTCTTAGAGTTGACATCAAAAGCACAATCCATGAAAGGAAAAACTAAATATAATGATAAATAAATTCTGATAAATATAATGCTATCAGAATTTAAAAATTTTCTTTGTGAAAGACCCTGTTAAAAGCATGAAAAGATAAACTGCAGTGTGATGGATGACATTCATAAATCATATATCCAGCAATGGACTACTATCTGGGATATATAAAGAACTCTCAAAACTCAACACTAAAAAAAAGCAAATAATCCAAAACAATCCAATTAGAAAATGGACAAAAGACATAAAATAGTTCACTGAAGAAGATAAATGGGTAGAAAATAAGCATAGAAAAATATAGTCATCATAATTAGCCATAAGGGAAATGACAATTAAAACCATAATGAAATATCTTTACATGTACTTTATTTTATTTTATTTTTTTAACACCTTTATTGGAGTCTAATTGCTTTACAATGGTGTGTTAGTTTCTGCTTTATAACAAAGTGAATCAGTTATACATATACATATGTTCACATATCTCTTCCCTCTTGCGTCTCCCTCCCTCCCACCCTCCCTATCCTATGGAGAACAGTATGGAGGTTCCTTAAAAAACTACAGATAGAACTACCATACGACCCAGCAATCCCACTACTGGGCATATACCCTGAGAAAACCATAATTCAAAAAGAGTCATGTACCAAAATGTTCATTGCAGCTCTATTTACAATAGCCAGGACATGGAAGCAACCTAAGTGTCCATCGACAGATGAATGGATAAAGAAGATGTGGTACATATATACAGTGGAATATTACTCAGCCATAAAAAGCAACGAAATGGAGTTATTTGTAGTGAGGTGGATGGACCTAGAGTCTGTCATACAGAGTGAAGTAAGTCAGAAAGAGAAAAACAAATACCGTATGCTAACACATATATATGGAATCTAAGAAAAAAAAAAAAAGGTCATGAAGAACCTAGGGGTAAGACGGGAATAAAGACACAGACCTCCTAGAGAATGGACTTGAGGATATAGGGAGGTGGAAGGGTAAGCTGTGGCAAAGTGAGAGAGTGTCATGGACATATATACACTACCAAACGTAAAATAGATAGCTAGTGGGAAGCAGCCACATAGCACAGGGAGATCAGCTCAGTGGTTTATGACCACCTAGAGGGGTGGGATACATGTATTTTAAAATGTTATAATTTTTTAGAAAAGTAGTAACACCACCAAATGCTAGCTACGATGTGAGGAAAGTAGATTGCTCATATATGTTACTGGTGAGAATACCACAAATCCTACAGCCTCTTTGGAAAATTAAACATTCTACTTTAAAACAACTAAACATGTGATTGCTATATTTATGGCATTTGTCCTAGAGAAATGAAGACTTAACATCCAATTAAAACCAGAGCATGAATGGTTAAAGCAGATTTTTTTTTTTAAATCCCCAAAATAGAGTCAACCCAAATGGGCTTCAACAGGTAAATGGTTAAACAAACTGTAATACAGGCACACCATGAAACACTATTCACCAGTAAAAGAGAACGAGCTATTGTTATAAATTACAACTTAAATGAATCTCCAGGTAACTACGCTGAGTTTAAAAAGACAATCCACAAAGGTTGCATACTGTATGATTTCATTTAATATAACATTCTTGAAATGACAAAATTATAGAACTGGAGAACAGTTTAGTGGTTGCCAGGACAGTGTGGGGTGGTGGGGAAGTAGATGTGGCTACAAATTAGCAACCTGATGTCAGTATCCTGGTTTGACTGTATTAATGACAATATTCTTGTTTTGATATTGTACTATAGTGTTACAAAATGTTACAATTTGAGAAAAATAGGTAAGGAGTACATGGGATCTCTGTGTATTATTTCATATAATTGTGTGTAAATTTATAATGATCTCAAAATTTAAAAATGATTAAAAGATGTTTAGGTATATTTTAGATCTTGTTAAAAAAATAAATTGAGTAATATAGTAACAAAAGTTTATTTACAGGGCTGATTTTTCTAGGAAATTAGAGTATTGAGAATGAAAGATATAAACATAACTCCAAAGAGTACTTATGTAGTTTTGGGAGACGAGTGATGTGATCAGAATGATGGATAAACTAGTGGAAAGCATTAAAAGGTACTGATGAAGTAGCTAATGAGAAGGAATTACTAGACCTATAGTGCATTAGAATCTAAAACTGGGATCAATAATCTGTGAGATTACAGAAGACAAAAATCAATTTAAGAAACATTAGGAAGCAAGATATTACATATTCAACAATGGAATCTAGCTAAAAACACTTGAAGCAGTCTCTTGGCAACTCTCTTAAAATAGAGTAACATGGAAAAACATGAAATCCTACAACACAATAAAAATCAAGACTAATTACTAATGCATATTATTTGCATCTGGATGAAATCTCCTAATGATAAAGGGTAGATAGAGCTAAATTTGGAGACCCAAATGAGTGATTCATACTGGTACCACCCATTAAGAACTCAAACTGTATAGAATTCAACTTATCAATAAAGACTTATCAATAAAGTCTGCAGGGGAAAAAAAATCTAACTATCAATCTACTGATATATTTATCTATAGATCCACTGATACACTGTTTATTTATTGCCTATATATTTACCTTTATTTTGGTAATTAGATGTTCATATTTCAGAGACTCAAAGTTTATCTCATTAAGCATCCATCCATCCATCCATCTATCCATCTTTCCCTTTTATGGCTGCATATTTATCTCCCCACTTTTCTGGATGAGTATCTTCATTAATGACAATGTACAGAAATCATAAACTAAGGATGTTTGTGTGTGTGTATTAAGTGAGGAGAACCTGGCAGTAGTACAAAAAAGAACAAACTATTGGGAATAGGCAAAAGAAGATTTATGTTAACAATATGCCATTGGAATTATAGTTTTTCTTGGTTATAACTGGTGCCTCATTTCAGAATGGGTGAGAAGTCCTTTAGCTTTTTACAGCAGAGCTGCACTAAATAAATGACTGTTAGAAACTACATGTGGCAAACATTTTTTGCTGACCTCTGACTTGAAATTAAAGAGGGGTATCCATTATTACACTCAGTGAAAAGTGAATTGAACCAGGAGAAACCTATACACCTGTGGACAGAAATGCCCACATTTCATACAGCAGAAAGAATATGGAGTTGCAGCCTAAGTCAGGACAGTCAGGATAACTCAAGAACAACAGGAAGAAATATCACACTGAAGACTCAGAATAAGAGAATCAATAACTCAAAAAATAAGGTCCTACACAATCTGGATTTTTTTTTTTTTTTTAGAAAGGAAATGGTGTCTTAAGTAAGTGAGGAAATACTTGGGTCCTATTTAGAGTAAAGATAGGGAATTACAAGAATGAAACAGATTGAACTGAATAGATAACAGAATGTGTAAAGTGAGATGAGTACAATAAAAACAATAAAAATGAAATTAAATTAGGGAACTACAATAAAAGAATTAAAATTCACATGGGATGCAATAAATAGTAGAAGAGGCACTGCAGAACAATGAATCAATGATGTATATAGTACAAACTAGAAAAGATCCCTCAGAGGGATAGAGTGATATAAATTCTAAGAAGGAAGATAATATCTGGAAGAGGGATCTGGAAGAGAGATGTATGTGATTGATGTATATGATGAACTGCAAGAATAATTTTAATAGAACTGGCAAAAATAAAAATATTTAGGAGATATAAGCTAATATGTTATCAGGTATACAAATTTAAATGGCTTATTATGTTCCAGAGCAATGAGTGTGAAAAAAAAAGTTGTCAAATAAAAATTAAAAAACGTGTTAACTGGGGCTTCCCTGGTGGCGCAGTGGTTGAGAGTCTGCCTGCCAATGCAGGGGACACGGGTTCGGGCCCTGGTCTGGGAGGATCCCGCATGCTGTGGAGCGGCTGGGCCCGTGAGCCACAACTACTGAGCCTGCGTGTCTGGAGCCTGTGCTCCGCAGCGGGAGGGGCCACGGCGGTGAGGGGCCCGCGCACCGCGATGAAGAGTGGCCCCCGCTCACCACAACTGGAGAAAGCCCTCGCGCGGAAACGAAGATCTAACACAGCCAAAAATAAATAAATAAATTAATAATAATAAAAAAAAGATTATCTAGCTTAATTAAAAACAAAAAACAAAAAACGTGTTAACTAAAAGATGTGTAAATTAAATTTAAACAAAGGACTAAGAAAGATGGACAGAAGGTTAGATGGAAAGAAGGGTTAAATTAGTTCCTATGGTAGCTGGCCTCCAAGATGACCCTCAACAATCTCCATAGGCTGGTACTGCCATCCTTTTGTAGCTTCCTTCCACATTTACCAGGGTTTGTCTGTGTGATTAGTAATAGCATATGATAGAAGCGATGGTCAGTCACACCTGATACTAGGTAATAAAGGACTTTAGCATCATTTTGGATTCTTTTCTCTCTCTCAGTGGGAAGCAGCTACGATTTTGTGAGCAACCCTAGAGAGAAAACCATGTGGTGACAAACTAAATCCTATGACCAACTGCAGAGAGAAACTAAGAGTGTCAACAATCATTAAACTGAGTTGAAAGCCCATCCTCCGGCTCAAATGGAGTCTTGAGAAAAATGCAGCCGTGGCTGAAACTTGACTGCAACCTTGTGAGAGACTCAGTCAAAACGAATCAGCTAAGCCACTCCTGGATTTTTGACCTTCAGAAATTGTGTGAAATAAGAAATGTTTGCTAATTTAAGATGTTTTGGGGGTAATTTGTTATGCAGCAATAGATATTTAATGCACTTCCCAATTGTTTTTATAAATATAGCATCGTCACTAAAATGAAAATCTAACAAAAGTAGATTTTTTAAGCAAGTTTAACTAATTATATAAATTAAAAATTAATCAAATGTTGCAGAAATATAGTATCACGCTAATAGAACAATACGTGATCATATAAAATAAAGAACCTTTAAAATTAGTTTGTTATTAATGTGAGTAATAATTATAATAAAAACAATGATCTTCATAGATACCAAATGATATTTGCTAAAATTTCACAAGCATTTTCGATTTAAAAGAAGCTCAACATGAATTAGAGGAATATACTTAAAATGAGGTGCTATATATTTATTTTCAAGCAATAGCTGCATCTGCATCATATTTCCTGATGACTCAATGGAGATATTTCCACAAGAGTTGAAAAAAATAAAGAGCAGCTTGTTATCATTATCACTTAAAAAATATTCCAGGTGTTCTATTTAATTAAATAAAATAATAAAATTTTATTTTAAAAAATCTTTCTAACAAACACTGATAAGAAAATTATTACTGGGTGCCATACAATGTCACAGATGCATTATAAATACTAATACTTTATCCTCATAACAACCCTATAAAATATGTACTGTTAGAAACCTCCATTTTACAGATGTGAAATATCAAAGAACTTGAACAAATTATCCAAGATCATAGAGCTGGCAAGCAGTGAACCCTTCTTTCATAGTGTGCATTTGCAATTATTATACCATGTGGCAATAATGAGGGTAAATTTAAAAATAAGTGAGAGAATTAAGAGAGATTTTTTTTTTTTTTTAATGAGAAAGATACATCTCCAGGAAAGAGTGGGCATAGATAAGGAAAAGAGTAAAGGGAAATCTCATAACAGAAGCAGTGTAGTTGGCCTAAAAAGCAATTAGTTTGGATTGCAGCAAAGGATAGAAAGCTATTTCAGAGAGGTCGCTGAGAATGAACTGATCCCACAGAGTAGACGCTTTGAATGAAGAGACAGAATACATGAGATATTTAAAAAGCATCTAATTCTTCCTTCAACTAGGGGGAATAAAAAGACATTAGGAAACTCAGGAATCTGTATAAAAAGTTACACTCAAATATAGGCAAACTAAATACCAGCATGGTTTTAAGTAATTAAAATCATAACCTTGATGTTAGAAGCCTTCTACTTGTAGAATATCTGGAGAGAAGGAACTATTATCCTATCACAATGCTTGGCTGGGCAGTATAGTTATTACTCCTATGTTGAAGTATAATAATATAGCCACTGCTTATTGGTTTTCATGGAAGCATAGAAGACATTATTGTGACTGTAAAATACAAGATAAAAGAACACAGGCTTAGGTCAAAAACCTTGGTAAGTAAAATCAGATTGTAGCTGCCAGAAAGTAGGAGATAAAAGGAGAGTGAAAAATGGAGGAAAGCTTGGGATTGCTAATATTCTCATTTTACTTGGAGAAGAAACGAGATACTGAATGAAATTGATGGAAAAATAAGTAGAGCTCGAGAGCTTATTATTAAAATGAACAAAAGTCACCAATCAACAGAGGAAACAAAAATAATAATATAACCATCAGTTTTTAACATGAGGAAGAAGGAAGAAACAGGAAAATATAAGTGACCTAAAACTGTGACCCAGCATAGTGAGACAAGAATAGTTATTATTTAAGGTTGATGAATAAAGAAATAGAGAAATAATTAGTTTACATAGAGTCAGACTGGCAACAATCAATCAAAATGCATAAAAAGGTGACTGGTGATTCTTCAGGGAGAGCAGATTATGTAGGCAGAAATGGAGCAAACAGTTTAAATCATTAGCTTTTTAGAATCACTTGATTTGTTATCACTTTTATGAACTACTTTGGTAAAAAATACTTTTAAAAGGTCTGAATCAAAAACACCATAAATAAAAATAACTTGCAAGCAATAAATTGTAAAATAATGCCCAGCACAGGAGAAATAGTTAATATTTTCAACATGCAAAAATATTTTTGCTAACCAATAAGAAAACAGCAAGAGTGTAAAGTAATATTGAAAATAAATTACACATGAACATGAAATTGCTCAACCTCACAAAAAATCTAACATTAGAAATTACAAATACAACTTTATCCTAACATTAACAAAGATGAGAATGAATGGTTAAAAATCAGTTTTTCAGATGATGGGTATAAATAAACACCCTCATTTTAAATTGCTAACTTAAATCCAGAAGTCAATGTGGAATATGAATCAAAAACCTTAACTTGTGCATGCCCATGGATATGTTGAATTTCTTTGGTTTGGTCCTTATGGTATAATCATGCACATGAAAAATGTTTATGTATAAGAATGTTCGGCTATGTAGTTTATATCATAAATTTTACAACTACATAAACATACTGCAATATGAAATTTAGTAAATAAATTACTTTCATGTATAAAATAAAAATTCGTCATTAAGAAGTACAAGTAGAAAACATTCATGTATATGAAACATGTTTATAATTTTTTGTTAAGTGTAAATGCAGGCTATAAAGTAATACTTTATATTCCTCCAATTTATTTTTATTTTAGGCTTTTTGGGAAAAAAACATAGTATAGAGCTTCACTGCTGTTGCAGTGGTTAAGAATCTGCCTGCCAACGCAGAAGACATGGGTTTGAGCCCTGGTCTGGGAATATCCCACATGCTGCGCAGCAACTAAGCCCGTGCGCCACAACTACTAAGCTTGCGCTCTAGAGCCCGTGTGCCACAACTCCTGAAGCCCACACACCTAGAGCCTGTGCTCCACAGCAAGAGAAGCCACCACAATGAGAAGACCATGCACCGCAACAAAGAGTAGCCTCCACTTGCCCAACTAGAGAAAGCCTTCGTGCAGCAATGGAGACCCAACACAGCCAAAAATTAATTAATTAATTAATTTTAAAAACCCATAGTATAATAAAATAAACTACAAACTAAATATATCAAAAATGGCTATATCTGGCAGTTGGAAATATTCTGGTTTTTTTTTTTCTTTTAAATTGTCTAAAGTGAACAAAAGAACAAATATCCCCAGATAAAATTGAGAAATACCAAATAAAATATTCTGAAGAAATTCATTTAAGAATTTCTTTTTATAATGATGGAGGGAAAAACCAGCCTCAGATAAAGAAATCTTGGTGTTGCTGACCATTTCCTTGGTAATAAAATGAAACCACACCTTTCTCAGAAATTAATATGTCCATACCTGGGGGAAAATATGTATCAATCATGAACCATATCTTAGTAATTTCTTTCAGTAAACTATTTGGGGAAGTCTATAAGGCTTAATGACAAGTACTTTCATTCTTCTTTTTCTAAAAAAATATAATCACTCCTGTGTACTTGATTGGAATGTATAGAGGTGCAATATATAGGACCAAACATTGGGTGATGGAAAATAGAACATGTGATTCTCTTTTTTTAGGGAGAAAATATTTTTTTGATTCCTTTAATTTGAATCTATAACAAGAGTTAAGGCAGCACCAATCAGAATACTGGAGTAAAACAGGTAGTCGTCTTAGAAGTTTTAGATACAGAATGGTCCCAAAGTTCTGAGATGCATTGACGCATGAGAGGCCACCATTGCCACCTACCACCCTTTACCCCTGGACCATGGACATAATATGAAATAATATTAATTTCATTCTTCTTCCAATATCCAACCTGCAGACCATTAGGAAAAAAGAAATATCTTCCTAACACCATGTCTAGAAGGCCTCCCCCTCAAGCTATGAAGCCTGAATGCTGGACCTTCTCAAAAGGACAGCCTGTACCATACTTCTTCACTTCTTGTTTTCCTCAGTCTAATTCCTTCTACCAGATTTGTCTTTCCTCTCTTCTCCATGGATTGCCTGGACTTCCTTTTACATGACAGTTCCCAAATACTGCACTCTCCTACAACTTTACATGTCTCTTCCAGCTTTCCAAGATGAATAAAGTCCCTTTTAAATTTGAAATTTTTCATTGGATACTCCCTATACCTCCTTATTTAGCTAAGCCTTGGCTTTATTTTAAGGATGCAGAGAATCCCATCCTTTATATATTCCAAGCCCACCTTTTCCATGCCTGCCTGAACCATGGCAGCTGAGTGCTGGGGAAAAAAAAAAAAGGAACACAAATATGTAGGTTACGATCAGTGATGACACTAAACATTACAATTGCTTACACACTCTAAGCCCACACTAATTCTCCCACAGTATTTCAAGGATGGAAGACAGGGATGTCCATTCTTGCCACTTTTATTCAACTTAGTTTTGGAAGTCCTTGCCACAGATACCAGAGAAGAAAAAGAAGCAAAAGGAATCTAAATTGGAAAGGAAGAAGTAGAACTGTCACAATTTGCAGATGACATGACACTTACTATACATAGGAAATCCTAAAGACACTGCCAGAAAACTACTAGAGCTCATCAATGAATCTGGTAAAGCTGAAGGATACAAAATTATATACAGAAATCTGTTGCATTTCTATACACTAACAACAAGCTATCAGAAGAGAAATTAAGGAAACAATACCATTTGTCCCATTTACCATCATATCAAAAAGAATAAAATACATAGGAGCAAACCCTCCTAAGAAGGCAAAAGTCTTGTTCTCAGAAAACTATGACACTGATAAAAGAAACTGAAGAGGACACAAACAGATGGAAAGATATACCAGTTCTTGGATTGGAAGAATTAATATTGTTAAAATGACCATACTACCCAAGGCAATCTACAGATTCAAAAAATCCCCATCAAATTACCAAGGGCATTTTTCACAGAACTAGAACAAATAATTTCAAAATTTATATGGAAACACAAAAGACCCTAAAATAGCCAAAACAATCTTGAGAAAGAAAAATGGAGCTGGAGGAATCAGGCTCCCTGACTTCAGACTATACTACAAAGCTGTTGTAATCAAAATAGTATGGTACTGGCATAAAAATAGACACACAGATCAAAGAAACAGAACAGAAATAAACCCACACACTTATGGTCAATTAGTCTATGACAAAGGAGGCAAGGATATACAATGGAGAAAAGACAGTCTCTTCAATAAGTGGTGCTGGGAAAACTAGACAGATACTTATAAAAGAATGAAATTAGAACATTCTTTAACACCATATACAAAAATAAACTCAAAATGGGTTAAAGACTTAAATGTAAGACTGGATACTATAAAACTCCTAGAGGAAAACACAGAACACTTTTTGACATAAATTGCACAAATATTTTTTTGGATCCATCTCCTAAAGCAAAGGAGACAAAAGCAAAAATAAACAAATGGGACCTAACTAAACTTAAAAGCTCTTATAAAGCAAAGGAAACAACAGACAAAATGAAAAGCCAACCTACTGAATGGGAGAAGATATTTGTAAATTATATGACTGATAAGGGGTTAAAATTCAACATATATAAACAGCTCATACAACTCAACATCAAAAAACCAAACAACCCGATTAAAAAATGGGCAGAAGAACTGAATAGACATTTTTAGAAAGCAGAAGTGCAGATGGCCAACAGGCACATGAAAAGACACTCAGCACTGCTAATCATCAGGGAAATTCAAATCAAAACCACTATGAGATATCACCTCACACCTGTCAGAATAGCCATCATCAAAAAGAACACAAATAACAAATGTTGTCAAAGATGTGGAGAAGAGAGAACCCTCCTACAATGTTGATGGGAATGTAAATTGGTGCAGCCACTGTGGAAAACAATACGGAGATTTCTCAAAGAACTAAAAATAGAACTACCATATGACCCAGCAATTCCACTCCTGGATATATACGTGAAAAAAAACCAGAAACACTAATTTGAAAAGGTACATGCACCCCAATGTTCATAGCAGCATTATTTACGATTGCCATGGTATGAAAGCAATCTAAGTGTCCATCAACAGACGAATGGATAAAGATGTTTTATACACACACACACACATATACACACATACATACAATGGAATACTACTCAGCCATAAAAAAGTATGAAATTTTGCCATTTGCAGCAACATGGCTGGACTTGGAAGGCATTATGCTAAGTGAAATAAGACAGATAAAGACAAACACTGTATGATATCACATATGTGGAATCTAAAAAATACAACAAACTAGTGAATAAAACAAAAAAGAAGACTCACAGATATAGAGAACAAACTAGTGGTTACCCATGGGGAGAGAAAAGGGGGAGGGGCAATATAGGAATAGGGGATTAAAAAAAGGGTTATTATGGAATTATATAAAATCATGTGTGTGAAATTTCTGAAAATTGTAAAGCACTACAGAATTTAAAGAATCTTTCATTCAGTAAAATAAAAGTTTAATAAAAAAGGCACACAAATAGGTAGATTAGGACCACTGATAACACTAAACATTACAATTGCTTACACCCTCTAAGCTCACACTAATTTTCCCACAATGTTTCCATGCTTCCCTAACTCAGCTTACTCAACCATTTCTTACACACACATAAGACACATTTTAAATCTTCAAACTTCTCTTCTCATATCTCCATGGTCTGTTTTTTTTCTTTGTAGTATCTCTCAGCACATATTACCCCACATATTACCAATCTCAATATCAGTTCTAGCAGGGTGACCTCATTTACAAAGTGTTTCTACAAAAACTAATTATCATAATATTGATCAACAAGGAGACTCCTTATCTCTCTTGTTAAAAGAGAGGAGGTTGCCCTCTTAGTATCTAAGGACAATCTCCCACCTATTCTGCTTCACCTTCATGCTCCCTTCTCAAGATTTTCATATTATCAATTCCATGTTTTTATATCATTTGTCTCTACTATTTATTCATTAGTTCAATAATCTCTTCATTGAATACTGAGCATCAAATATGTGTCAGAACCTGGTCTTGAATCTTCCTCCTTAGCATTTAAACATGCAGAATATTCTCCTATATGATGAGTATCTTACCATAAACTCATATCCTCTCAAGCTAGTACCTCTCTACTGCCCTCACAACCAAGGTTCAAAAGAATTGTCTCTTGCTTTGAATACACATGCTTCTGTATGTTCAGTCTGAAAAACAATGTATCACTTCACTAAGCTAAGATTTATTACTTTTTAAGGGTTTAGTAATATATCAGTAACCTAAAGTTAGTCCAAACAGAGCTTGTTCTGATGAAATAATTGTTTCTACATCAAGGGAACTCACAAGTCTCTTCTGCACACTTGTGAGAAGACTTTTAAAATGCAAGAATGTTGAGAATTGAAGAGTAAATGATCCACTCTGTGATTCCTATTTTAGACACTACATCATTTTCTCTCCATACCCTTCATTTATGTGAAAAAATATTTAAACTAATTTCCTAAAGAACAGAATGTCAGCCTAAGAGTTATCACAAAATTGTAACATTTGAAAGACATTATCATTTAATAAGTAGTTTACTGGACAGGATAATTGAATTTAGTAATTATTAGGAATGTGTTTGATTCTGAGAATTTATTATCTCACGTTTTAAAAAATTTGTAAAATTTGATAAAGTCTTAAGTTTTCCTCTGTTTTGGAATATGTTGTTTACTTGCCCAGTTGAGGAAATAATTTTGTTGTGAGTGTAAGGAATACAAAATTTTGCCTCTGTTAAATGGGAAAAAATTAGCAGAGGCCAAGTTTCAGATTTTCAGGAAGAACTTTGCTTCCCAAATACATGGAAAACAGTTAGATGAGAATTACATTTTTAATACTCTTTAGTATCAGAAATACAAAGTAACACAAATGAGGGCCAGATGCTACCATCTGACTTGTATGCTAAAAATCAGGAGGCAGGGGACATGCTATTAACAGATCAGAGACTCAAAGTTGAGTAAATTTTCATAGTTCTAATTGTTTCTCTTGGTTGAACCAGTCTTCCCCATTTATTCAACATATATTTAAGTTATACTTGGGCAAGGTCCCCACTTGTTGGTCTCAGCCTCTATTTTCTGTCTGTCTGTTGTTGTTGCTAGTATTTGTTGTGTATCCTATTTCCATCCCTAGAGGGCCTGCATCAGTCATTTTTTTCAGTATCCATTTGTCACCCACAGATTAGAAGCAGCATTTCTTCCATATGCAAAGATACTACTTACATTGAAATGGAAGCCATAGGTACATTCTGAGAACCGAAAGGCATAAGAAGCTTCTTTTTTTTTGTATTTGATATAAAAGTTTGCACTCTACTTTAAAAGCATGAATGGACTGCATATAAATCTGTAAGAAAAGTTACCAGATGTGCAAGGAATACTTAATTCCTGGAGCAAGATATAGAACAGAATAATGCACATACTGTAGTTAGTCAAGATAGCCTAGGTAAAATGCAACTGCAAATAATTCCAAAATTTCAGTGGCTTAACTCAATACATTTGTCTTTTGTGAAATCTACCTGTCTGGAGATGAGGGTGAGGATGGCTGTTGGGGGAGGTCATCTAGAAGACGGGACCACTGGTTTGACTGGTGAACTGCACCCAGGCTATTAGAGCCCTCTCACCCCCTCAGAATGTGCATTCTGCTTGCCTCCCCTGCTCCTTGAAGTTGCCCCAAGAATACAGGCTTGAGATAGTAATGTAGTGATTTATATAAACTTATAGAAACTTTTAAAATTCTCGTGAGCCAGTGCAGAGATCTAGTCGTCTTGCAGCCACCCAAGACAAGTCTTGTAAGTAAGGGCCCTTACTTATTACACCTGCCACTTACCAAAGTAGAGTGGCCTGCCTCTTTCTTAAAGGTCTCTTGGCTCTCCAAGAACTGGGGCCAATTTCAGATTACAACGGTGAGCTCCTGAGGTCACAAAGCAACTGTGATACAGTTGTCAGATAAAGGATAGTGATAGAGATTTATTATTACAAACTGGTTATAAAGGCTGAGAAGTCCCAAGATCTTTTGGAGACTCAGGAGAGCCAGTGGTTTTGTTTCAGTCCACATCCAAAGGCCTGAAAAGTTGAAGAGCCTATGATGTAAGTTCCAATGTGAATCTGAATCCAAAGACAAAAAAGACAAATGTCTCAAAAGGAAGACAGGCAGAAAAAGCAAATTCTTGCTTCACTCTGACTTTTTTTCTACTCAAGCCTTCAGTAGATTGGATGAGCCCACCCACAGTGAGGAGGACAATCTGCTTTATTCAATCTACAGATTCAAATCCTCCATAAAAACCTTCACAAACGTATTCAGGATAATGTTTAACCAAATATCTGGGCACTCTGTGGCCTACTTAAGTTGACACACAAAATTAACCATTCAAGGGGTGTCAAAGTTTATTTCAGAAAGGAAAGATATTCTTAGAACTTGAGACCTTAGATTCTGAGTTATAAATCCCATGTATCTTTCTCCCTACATTGCTGTGTAGACTGCCCTCTTTCTTATTAGCTTTATTTCTAAAAGTGAGTGGGAAAATTATCACCTTTTTTGTTATGAATGTGCAAAGGAAGATTGGATTTTCCATTTTCGAGCTTATTGTTTCAGTTAATAATATGATAGCATCATTTCCAAGTAATGTTATTGTGTTGTCTTTGAACTCTTAAACATGCACTCTAATTTTATACTTGAGGAATAGAAAGGTGTGGTGGTTAAAAGCATGGGTTGTGTAAAAACACCTGAGAAGTATGGATTAGTTGAAGTGAGTTAGTAAGTGTTAAGTGAATGGAACAGTGTTTAGTGCACAATAATAAATCAATATTCCAGTGTTACCTTTCAATATTTCCAGTTTTAGAATTCCTCTAAAATAAGTTCCCAGAGATTATTTGTTAGGGTGAAGGTAGGTACATTTTAAATATTAAGAGATAGAGACAATTTTCCTCTAAAAAGGTTTTTCCCCTCATGTAAATAGAGCTTAATCACTCAAAATATAGTTTGATTAAAATTCAGATGTAAACAGTAGAAAAGTCTTGGTTGATTCAATGTGAATGTTGTCTGATGTGAAGTGATTTCTAAAACTCTCCAGATCTGCTACCTGAAGAAGTTAAGGATGGCTTGTCCGGACAATTTTTTTTAATGAAAGAGATTTCTTCTATTACTCTGTGAAAATCTTGGGTAGATTGAGGAGAAGGAGGAAATGCCACTTCCTTTTTCTTTAATTCCTAAGAAACAGAATTAAAATTTCAGGGCAAATTTGCATAAATTTCGAAGCACTTGCATAATATACTAGTTTTTTCTCAAGGAAATGAAGATATTAAAGTGAAATGCTCAAAGAAAATATGCAAACCTTCTATTGCCTAGAGATTGGAAATCTGATCAGGGGAAAGTAACTGTAGCCTGCTCTGTTCTCTCTCCTTTGCGTGAGCACAAAAGAAAACAAAACAAAAAACAAAAAAAACAAAACTCATCTGACATTTTTTCTAACCTTAAGCACAACAGTGGTTTTCTTTTTCTTTTTTTTTTTTTGATGGTCCTGAGAGCTATGTTTGCTATTCTCTAGTGCTTCTTGTTTATTGGATCCCCCCACTC
This sequence comes from Balaenoptera borealis, assembly GCF_965194805.1. Lineage (NCBI taxonomy): Eukaryota > Metazoa > Chordata > Mammalia > Artiodactyla > Balaenopteridae > Balaenoptera > Balaenoptera borealis. Next base: position 92,894,815 of record NC_138865.1, read on the forward strand.
AGGGACTTACATGTGACCTGAAGGATGGGTAGTAATATGATGCCTGGATAAGCAATTAAATTTCATAATGAAGGACCTGAACTCATGGCACCATGTTGGCCCTATGGTTGCATAAGAAGCTAATCTCTACCTGCCAGGCAGAAGGTAAAGATGAGAAGGGCATTAGAGACCAAAAATTTTGATTACCATTAGATAAGGACATTGTCAGCATAATGACTCAGAATAATTCTAAGAATAGTGTTCTGATTACATCACATTTGGCACAATAAAGGCAGGGCAGGGTGGGCTGATGTATCCTCAGGGAAAGGATAGTTAAGGTAAATTTTAGACTCCAGCTCTTCTGGGAGTTGGGATAAGAGACCCCCAAAAAAGGGAGCATTCCTCATTCATCAGATTGATGGCAGTCTATGTTGTGGTGGATATGCCACAATTTGCTTAATTAGGCAGAGAGTTGGAAGGCAGATGTCTGAGATCAAGTTGCCAACAGATCAGTATCTGGTAAGGACTCTCTTCCTGGATTGTAGATGGCAGCCTTCTTGCTATGTTCTCACATGGCAGAAAGAAAGGGGTTGGTGGTTGGGGGAGAGGAGATAGACAGCGAGAGCCCTCTGGTGTCTCTTCTTATTAGGGCATTAATCCCATTATGAGGACCCCACTTTCATGAGCTCATCTAAATCTAGTTACCTCCCAAAGGCCCCATCTTCAAATACCATCATATTGGGGGTTAGTTGCAGGAGGACACAATGTGGTCTATAGCTGGCTGAATGACAGATCTCTTACCAGTTCAGAGTCAGTTTCAGAGTCAGATTTGCATAAGTGTAGACAGAGTTGACAAGTTCTGTTAACTTTTAGCACCATGACTAGCCTATGAATGCCTTCTACTTGCTGGGATTTATGGGGTTAAGAATGAAAATTAGAGTCTGTTTTTAATATTAAGTAGGGGGCAATTAAAGGTGGTAAAGTGGAATTGGATTAAAACTGTCCAGGAAGAGGTTGTGACATTTGCACAGGATCTGGCATAAATGATTCCAGGGATTCTCTTTGTCATGATGGCGGAGGTGTTTGGATGTTGTTTGCAGGGGTGGGTCTGTTCTCCTCAGGCATTAAATTAGAGCCTGTGAATCATTTCTTCAATAAGAAGAAAAACTTGTGGTGGCTGGCTTTCAGCTGAGTATCCGCGACAGAGAGCCAAGTGACTCCAGGTCAAATTTATCAAGGCTTCTACACTCAGTGCAACCAATGGAGGAAAGGCTCACTAGCTTTCTGCCAGTAAGTAGGCAGATTGACTAGAGAGCCATGTGGATACAGTACCCTACCTTTCAGTAGTTTTTTTCCCATTGAAGCCAAACAAGTCCTCCACTAGCAATGACAGGGATGGGAACTTAAAAGAGGCTCAATATAAGCTCACAGAAGGAGAATCACTAACAGTGAAAAGGTTTTGTGTTGGTGGTAGCCACTGACATTGTCCACCTAAAAGTTCCAATTCAGCTCTCAGAGCCACAGGAGAAATGCAGTTCTCTGACCTGACCGAGACATTCCCCTCAGCTTGACTAAACTTTAGACAGGCTCCTTCCTGCCTCTATGTCCGTGACCTCCCTTTTCTTAGGGAATATTTACTGTAGGAAATTTTCTCTCTGCTCCTTTGAGATGTAAATTTTTAAAAGCTTCTTGCAGTTTTACAACCCAGGAATGTCTTTATCAAAGACCTGAGAATAATAACTTTGAAATGTAGTCATCAAGGAAGATAACACCCCTATCTCCCAGTTTCTGTGGAAGAACAGGAGCCTAACCTTGGTAGGTGCCTTGCTGCAAGTTGTAAAACAATTTCCTGTCACGCAGAAAAGAGAAAGTTTACTTTTCTTTGTCGTAAAGCCAATGAGCAAACACAGATGGCTCAAGATCCCCCAACTCCAGCTCTGAAAAATTCTCAGTCCTCTGTTTCAGTAGAGTTGAGCTTGCACTGAGCTCTGGCCCCTCTCCCCTGTGCAATAGCCTTGAATAAAATCATCCTGGCCTATTTTGTCCAGTGCAAGTTTTGCTCTGACAGACCCCTCAGATTAGTGGTGCCTTGTGACTTGTTTTGGTCAATTCAATGTAAACAAAATTGACATGTGTCTTTTCTGGGTGAAAATTTTAGGAGATTTTTCATTCTCTCTCCCTCTGGAGATTAACATTGTTCTGGTTGATGACAATTCCATCAGCATGGGTCTCACAATGAGGAGGATGTACAACAGAATTCTGAGGTGACCTCAAAGGACATGTGATTTAAGTGAGACATAAATATTATGTTTAGCCACTGCTTTTGAAGTTGTGATACTTCACTACCTTCATATATCCAAATTGATATAGCTTCGTGTAACCCTGAAATGAGGAAGATGAACATAGAAAGTTGAGCCATATGGATTCCATATGGATTATATCAGAGTAATTGACCAGTAACAGCTTTAAATATGCCACACCTGATTTGATTGAATTATCTATTTAATTCTGACAGTTGTTTTCATAAAAGAAACATCCCTTATGACATTCTTTTATAGGCAAATTTCCTTGAGGAGTTTGAGCAGAAAGGAAGAAAGAGAACCAGACCTACCACTGGGAAACATATTCAAACTATTTAACAACACCAATGGAATCAGCAATTCAGTGGGGTGGCCTTCAGTAGAAAGGAATTAGCCTTAGTTCAACAGTTTGAAGCTACCCTCCAGTGTTAGTGCTTTTCTACTTTCCCTGAGCTTTCAGTAAGATCTTGTTAAGTGTCTCAGTATATTCAGATCTGTGGGAAAAAATTGAGGGAAAATTCTGTGTATGTGACAAGTGGTGTCATACCGGTAGCAATACTATGAAAGAGTTATGGTAGTTTTAGGACTGTGGGGATAACTGGGAGTGGTCTGGGCAGTGGTCTGTGGACAAAGCACGGTGGTATACAGAGTCAGGTGATATTGGATTGCAAACCACTGTACAGATTCAGTTAATTTTATGTGAACTAGCATACTCTCTTCCCTTCTCTATAATTCCCTTGAAATACTAGATAGGGATGGAAATTCTGAAATGGGAGCTAAATCCTGTTATCCTCCTGAAAAAATTATTAATACCATAGACTTGAAGTTTTAATAATAATGGGACTGCAGTTGAACCCTTTAGCTGATGCATTCTGGCCACAGTTGTGTTAATGCATTGTAGTTGTGAGTTGAGTTACTAATACACAGTTAATATCTGAGCAAATATTTCATTGATTTCCTGTAATCTTGGTGCTGAATTAAGAAGATCAGCTATTTTGACCAAAATTATCCATATCAGCCTTTCCCATTTCCATGAATTTACAAGTTCTTTCTTTTTATGCCTATGTTGATGAGGCTTAACAATGTTTAATTTTATTCAAGTCCTATACTTCAGGAAAAGAATGATAGTTAAGACACCCCTCCATTGTTTTGTGTTCTGGAAAAGTGCTAACTGCAAAAACCTCCCTACCCTCAATATAACTTCGGTAGGTTCCACTCCCACTCTTTCCTAATGACTTAGATAAGACCACCTCCACTCTTACTCAAATTTCCTTATTTACCTGCCATTACAAAACCTTAGGCTCCCTTCCTTTTCTTTGAGATAGTCCTCATTAATGAACATTCTCCCTACTGAAAAACTCTGAATAAAAACATCTCCTTGTCTAGTGCATCCTGTCCTTTGAATTTTATTTTATTTGTTTTTTTATACAGCAGGTTCTTATTAGTTATCCATTTCATACATAATAGTGTATATATGTCAATCTCAATCTCCCAATTCACCACACCACCACCACCTCCCCCACCACTTTCCCTCCTTGGTGTCCATACGTTTGTACTGTACATCTGTGTCTCAATTTCTGCTCTGTAAACCGGTTCATCTGTACCATTTTTCTAGGTTCCACATATATCCATTAATATACAATATCTGTTTTTCTCTTTCTGACTTACTTCACTCTGTATGACAGTCTCTAGATCCATCCATGTCTCTACAAATGACTCAATTTCGTTCCTTTTTATGGCTGAGTAATATTCCATTGTATATATGTACCACTTCTTCTGTATCCATTCATCTGTCGATGGACATTTAGCTTGTTTCCATATTCTGGCTACTGTAAATAGTGCTGCAATGAATATTGGTGCATCTGTCTTTTTGAATTATGGTTTTCTCTGGGTATATGCCCAGTAGTGGGATTGCTGGGTCATATGGTAATTCTATTTTTAGCTTTTTAACGAACCTCCATACTGTTCTCCATAGTGGCTGAATCAATTTACATTCCCACCAACAGTACAAGAGGGTTTCCTTTTCTCCACACCCTCTCCAGCATTTGTTGTCTGTAGATTTTCTGATGATGCCCATTCTAACTGGTGTGAGGTGATACCTCACTGTAGTTTTGATTTGCGTTTCTCTAATAATTAGTGATGTTGAGCAGCTTTTCATGTGCTTCTTGGCCATCTGTATGTCTTCTTTGGAGAAATGTCTATTTAGGTGTTCTGCCCATTTTGGGATTGGGTTGTTTGTCTTTTTAATATTGAGCTGCATGAGCTGTTTATATATTTTGGAGATTAATCAAATAAGCAACCTAACTTTACACCTAAAGGAACTAGAGAAAGAAGAACAAACAAAACCCAAAGTTAGCAGAAGGAAATAAATCATAAAGATCAGAGCAGAAATAAATGAAATAGAAACAAAGAAAACAATAGCAAAGATCAATAAAACTAAACGCTGGTTCTTTGAGAAGATAAACAATATTGATAAACTGTTAGCCAGAATCATCAAGAAAAAGAGGGAGAGGACTCAAATCAATAAAATTAGAAATGAAAAAGAAGTTACAACAGACACCGCAGAAATACAAAGCATCCTAAGAGACTACTACAAGCAACTCTATGCCAATAAAATGGACAACCTGGAAGAAATGAGCAAATTCTTAGAAAGGTATAACCTTCCAAAACTGAACCAGGAAGAAATAGAAAATATGAACAGACAAATCACAAGTAATGAAATCGAAACTGTGATTAAAAATCTTCCAACAAACAAAAGTCCAGGACCAGATGTCTTCACAGGTGAATTCTATCAAACATTCAGAGAAGAGCTAACACCCATCCTTCTCAAACTCTTCCAAACAACTGCAGAGGGCGGAACATTCCCAAACTCATTCTATGAGGCCACCATCACCCTGATACCAAAACCAGACAAAGATACTACAAAAAAAGAAAATTACAGACCAATATCACTGATGAATATAGATGCAAAAATCCTCAACAAAATACTAGCAAACAGAATCCAACAACAAATTAAAAGCATCATATACCATGATCAAGTGGGATTTATCCCAGGGATGCAAGGATTCTTCAATATACGCAAATCAATCAATGTGATACACCATATTAACAAATTGAAGAAGAAAAACCATATGATCATCTCAATAGATGCAGAAAAAGCTTTTGACAAAATTCAACACCCATTTATGATAAAAACTCTCCAGAAAGTGGGCGTAGAGGGAACCTACCTCAACATAATAAAGGCCATATACAACAAACCCAGAGCAAACATCATTCTCAATGGTGAAAAACAGAAAAAAAACCTAGAATGATATATGCTTAAATGTAACAGTGATGAGTTTTAAATTTATATGTCTAATTTTTCTAACTTTATGCAAGTGAGAAAAAGAATAAATGATGTGGAAATGTATTTGAAAATGTTATATTTTTGAAAGTGAACAGACTAGGAAACTATTTTAATGGAATTGTGTGGTAAAAAGTTATGTTTTAAGTAGCCAGATAATTATAAGGATATAGAATAAAGCTACATTATTTAAATCATTGCTGAAACGCGACACGGTGAAATCTTCTACATTCAGCATCTATTTAATATTCACCAGAATTCTAGTTTATGTTTTTACAAACAATGATACTGAGCCTTTGAGCATTAAAGCATGTATTTATCAAAAAGCTAATACTTGATGAACTCAGAACTATTTGACTCTTGAACCTATGTTCTTTCTATTACATCATACTACTCACATTACATACTATGGAGCTAATCAAAATAATAATGTTAATAAAAACTACCAGACTATAGTTCATATTAAAGATGGATAAAAGATGAATTTTCATTTCTCCTTTTATTACCCAATCTCTGATTTACATTTGAATATTACAAAAATATTTTTGACTATATGAAGCATTATATCTTAGATGCTTCTCCAAGAGTTTTGTTTTAATCAGTCTCAAATAGATTAAGTGGTTTAATAATGTTGAACTAGTCTAAAAAGATTTACTCTGAAGAAGAATACACAGTGCATAAATAACAAGTGTTTTAACTAGGTGTCACACTATTATATAGCAATTAGCCCGGAGTATATGTTGTAAGGTAAAGCATTGATTTTATGTGGAACTTTACATTAAACAAAAGAACTCTGTGAACAACATAATAAAGGTCAGCTTCATTATGTCATCTACTCTATTTCATTTCTTTAGGGAAAAGAATATCTTTGGGTAAGCATGAAGTTAATATCTGTGCTTTTTAAAATTTATTTTATTTATTTATTATTTTTGGCTGTGTTGGGTCTCCATTGCTGTGCACGGGCTTTCTCTAGATGAGGCGAGCGGGGACTACTCTTCGTTGCGGTGCATGGGCTTCTCATTGTGGTGGCTTCTCTTGTTGCAGAGCACGGGCCGTAGGCACGCAGGCTTCAGTAGTTGTGGCTCGCGGGCTCTAGAGTGCAGACTCAGTAGTTGTGCCTCAGTAGTTGCGGCGCACGGGCTTAGTTGCTCCGCGGTATGTGGGATCTTCCTGGACCAGGGCTCGAACCCGTGTCCCCTGCATTGGCAGGCGGATTCTTAACCACTGTGCCTCCAGGGAAGCCCTAATATCTGTTTTTAGTCATACTAGTTTTATTATTAAATTTAGCAAATGTACATACTATATTAAATCTTTATTCTATATAATATTTTTATTTACACGGAATAAAAACATCTCATTAAATCAACGTCTGCAAACATATTTTTTTCTATTTGGTAATTAATTTTTAAAATATAACTTGACTAAAATGAACTTTGAAAACCCAATATGATAATCTTAAGAAATGCCTTTGAAAATGAAAATTATATCTAACATCTCTGTAGAAGGAAATGGGCTCTTTCAGGTAGGTTATGTTCAGGATCATCCTTTTAGATTTAATCCATCAAGGGTTAGTACCATGTATAATGTACAAATGGAATCAGTGAGGTATGGACTGGCAGAAGGCAGCCAAAGCAGTAATATATGCATGACACATCTTACATTAGGCTATCATCTCCTTTGACTGAATGTCTCCTTGTCAACTCCTAAAATGCAATCTAATGACCTTTCACATTTAAGAGAAAAGTGTCAGCACTTCAGAAGTGGGCAGAAGAAAATTCTGTTATTTGTCTGTGACTATCTGGTCACAGACAGTATTAGCTTTACTGAGAATCATCTCTGGGTGCTAACTAGGTTATGGCTCATCTTCATGTCTTTGACCCATTCAAAGACATCATGTAAACATTATTCACTGATTTGCTATAGATCGCTCATGGGCTTAAGGGCTTTGTCAGAGGTTGTAAAACATGTCTGTGTCAGTGCCATCTGCTAATAGCATCATTTAACCCAAGCTTAACATTTACACATTCCATCAATTGAGGGGAACGATTAAATAAATTCCTTTTGATACTAAGAGATTACAAGCTCAAGGGCCAAACATATCTCATTAATAAACAACCCCCACCGCTCCCTGCAGAAATGTGAAGTCCAGGGACAGAAGTCAAAACTGAAGGACACTTTTTAAGATTGTATAACTGGGCCTATGACTTGCTTGAAGATCTATTAATACGGATATGTGTGGAGGAGCAGAAGCGAGGTTAGAGCAAAATCCAAGAAGCAGGAAAAAGTCCTCATGCTGTTGACCTTTAGGCAGAAAGTATACATTTTTTCTACAGTTGAGAGGGTCTCTTGAAGACTACTTTTCTCTTCTTTGAGTGCTTTAGAAGAGGAAGCATTACAAGAGTATCCAAGAGAAGCAAGAACTTCACTATTTCCTGTCCATTCCACCCAGGACTTTTAATTGGATGGAAAGTTGAGCTACAGTGTCCTCTAATGTCCTTTCCACAAGTTATTAAAGTGCTGTTCAGCTTTTAAACTCAAAAATCATGAACAATTTCCTGGTTTCTAAATTGGAAAGATTTCCAACAAAGTAATCATGACTAACTAAACTAAAGCCACCACTTATTTATTTTTCCTTTCTGAAAGGGAAATTTTCAAAATTTCTGAGTAGGTTTAGGTATGGAAGTAGCATGTGGTAGATAGGAGGAAAACAGAGATATAGAGATGGAGAAGGAGTCATATTGTCTTCAATTCATAAGCAATATCACTGTGAAGAGATATGCCTATGTGGCATTTGCAACGTGGGCAGTGCTAAGTGAAATATGTCCTGGTAATTAATGAGAAACCAAGCCAACCTTGCAGGGTTCATTTTAATATTTTTATATGTCATATGGCTTTGTATTCCAACTAGAAAATTTCATACTCTAGATCTTTTTTTCCTCTCTAGGTTTGAGTTTATTTAAATTTAATTTCCTTTCCCTTTACTTTTATAGCCTCTGATTAACAATTTGATGTCATCCACTATAGCTCTTTGTATTCAACATGTCCCAAGAGCTAGGAAAAAAAGTTGAGAGTCTCATATTTAGGGATGATATCTGACATGTATACATAGAAGCATACAAATTCTTGAGTCATCAACCAATGAACAAGAGGAAAGATCACATGCAACATGAGCTAATCATATGCCCATAACCTTTGTTAGGCATTTTATTTTTCTAGATAATTGGTCTTATGAGGAATGGAATGGGCAATGGAGTGTATCTCAATCTTACAGAGCTTTAAGCTCCAGTAACTCAACTAGTATACATTTAATGTTCTATTGCTTTGTAGGGGAGTGAAAAAGCTAATTCTCTAAACTCAGAAATGTTGGAAAGGTGGTGGTGGTAAAAGGAGGCTCTTTACGTAGAGAAAAAAAGTTGGCCCCCAAAATCAAAGTCAGAAAATGTATAGGATACATCGATAATTCAATTCAATTCAACTCAATAAACTATAATTTCACTGGGAAAACACACCAGGAGATTATTAGCTGAGAATAAGTTAGCTAATAATCATTGGAATAAAAATAAATTATTAGGAACATATACAGAAACTGGCCTTTTAGTGATTATGATGGTCCCTATTTTGTAATTTTCATAAAAAAGTCAATATGGTCATGTGTACTCTAATAAATACTTTCTTTCCCAATACTTGGCACCTCTGATACTGGATTTCCATGTCATGATGACCTAGGTAAAGTTTTCAGAAATCCTGGTTTAAACCAAATTAAGAGTTATGACCATATATTGTAATTTCTGGACAACAGCAACAATACCATTCTGAATTTGCAGACAGAAGTAGTGTTAACTAGGACAACCTGTCTATAATGCACGTAAAAATTCAGGAAAAAATGTTGGACCTGATGATACAGAATGAAAAATGAAGGAATGCAAATTATGGGAACCATAAAGAAATACCTTATTAATTTCATTATAGGGTCAATTGCTAACATGAGTTGAGTATAAAGGGTTGTGTGAGGGGATGCCAACAAAGATATTCTTGCCATTTTCTCTCCCCCATCTATAAATAATGTAAGAAAGCAGGTTTTTTGTTTGCTTGCTGGTTTTGTTCTGTTTTTAATTCCATATGTGGTTTGAGGCAGATTGTGATTATAATGTATGAAAATAAAGTTACTAGGCTATGAAATTGGTTTCATGGGAGGTTTGAAAAAATTAGAAGGGATTTAAGACCTCTGACATACTGTACCACTGCTGAGTATTTTTTCTTTGAGTTATAATTATTAACTTCGGATATACAATAGTGATATTATATTTTTATACATTAGGAAAGTATTTTTTAAATATAGTTATTTGAAGAATTTTTAAAAATTGTTGATTGTGTGTTTGGATATATAATAATATGTTTACCAAGTACTCACATGTATGCTTCTTTAAATATTCAAAGTATATAGATGATACAGCAATAAGTATATTATGCAACTAAGTGTTGTTCTTTTTATGGATTCTTCATTTGTTCTTCCATTCTTTCATTACATTTTTATGAAATTCCATATATGAGCCAAGCTAAGAACATATGTTTCTCACTGGGAGTATTTTAAAGCAAAGTATTGTAAGTGCATATTCTGACAAATTTATCTTGCAGTTTGATCCTTTAATTAGATCATTCCAGTTGCTTAAGATATAAGATTTGACAACTCTGGAATTCTTGTGCAGATATGCCCTTTTCATAAAAGAAAAAAGACCATAGGCATCAGATTAAAATAGAGTAGTGTCTGAATTCCAACTTTTCAGAATCATGTGAGATATAGTGTGTGAAGCCCACTGTACACTGTACATACTAACAAATGATAGGTGTTATTGCTGTTTGGATTTCTCTGGATGCAGACATTTTCCCTCAGTATGTGCTTCCACATTGCAGATCAGCAGATTGAATAAATGTGTGCGCATGTATACATTTGAGTTTTCCCACTCCCCTGTTCAGTCATAACACAACAGAATAGTTTAATAAAATAAACTGTGTCACATCATGTCATTTATTATCAGCAGATTATATAAGGAAAATAAAACTTATAGACAATTTCACTCTTTGAAATATGCATTCTCATCATTCATGTCCTTGGATACACTACAAGAATTTTAATCATGTAGGCCTTCTGAGCTTTCTGCTATCTGTCCTACTAATAGCTTACACTTCAGTATTTTGGTAAATGAAAGGCCATTAGTCATGAAGTACTCTCTTCCAGAATCAACCCTTAGCTGGAATCGGAACTCTTTCCTTTATCTGGAAGTCAGCATAACATCCATATCACAGCTTTAGTGTCAGCACCTTATTCTGCATCACTGACATATTATTTGTATTTTACTGTTTTTTTTTTTTTTCCTCTAGCCAAAACCAAAGTTACACCCTAGAACATCATCACTTCTTGTTCTTTTCCAATGAAAAAAAACAAGATGGAAAAGAAAATTTACTTTCACTACCAGAAACTGAGAGCAAGCTCTGTTTTCTGGGGCTCTTATTGAAAAAAACAATCATGATATTACTCACACTAGTTGTGAATTCATAGTCCTTACATGAATGATGTAATGGAGTTACAGAAGTTACTTCTAATTCTTTTTCTTCATGGTAGGATCATTGTTTTTCCCGCTGTTGTAGATATGAAGAATGACTCACCAATCTAATTTTCCTAAGTTCAGGCAAACCCACACACAGACACACACAGGCACACACACACACACGATGTATCTTTGGCATTCTAACTCAACACATTTTCACAACTTCATATATCATTTTCCCCTGTAATTCACTCTTATTTTCTTAGTTATCATTTTGCTTTCTCGGAGCTTTAAAATTTTGATGCACTTAATAACTGTCTTATATTCACTGATTCTTATTTCCAGGAGCAAAATTCATCCTTCTGCAACCTTGAGCACTACTTTCATTTGTTATTCATTCAATATTCATTATATCTATTGTAATATGAATCATGTTTAACTTGTCGCAGCAAATTCAATGTGTATGGTAAATTAGTCCTTGGGGGAATGTACAATAGTTTGAAAAATAAAATTGACTAATATGACCTTCTGTGAATCTCCTAGGCCAGTGATTTTCAGCCTTATCAGACACAACTCTCTTTTTTAAAAAATTTTACTACCTCAGGTTAAATTCACAGACAATATGGCTTACTTGCCTCATAAATAAATGAAAGCAATTGATTGATTTGATACATTACTTAACTGTAATGCAGAAGAGAAATAGAAGAAAATAAAGTTATAATAAAATAATTTGTTTTAATACACAAATGCATTATCACAACGAAGCAGTCAGATGCTCCTATGTAAGCCGACTCACTTGGAATCCAACAATTAGAAATGTAGACTGATATTGGTATGTTGCATTAAATTGGCAGTTCTAATGCCAAGTAACTAGTGCACTGGTACACTAATACACAAGTAACATCGCCATCAATAATATAATTTTCTACAATGGTGGACAACTGTTTAAAAAGATCTGAACAACATCAACAAAAATAGTGCAATAGACTTATTATTTTGTAGTTGCCTTTTCTGGAAAGCTCAGTTATATTAAAACTGTGCTACTTCTGTTGAAGATGACTGTGAGTCTAGGAGAAAGGTAACTGCAATTCTACTGATCAGCAATCCCTAAACCTCTAAAAATAAGTGTACTTAACAATCTTGCTGAAATTCTGTTGGTTCTGAAAGTTGTCCTATAATAGAACCTGTTCTGATTCTTTTAACCTGAGGAATATTTAATCACATTTTAAACTTCCTTTTTGAATACAGAAACAATGCTTAAAAGTTTATAAGTTGATTAATGTAAATATTTGCCACATTCAAAACAGAAGTGCAATATATATTATAATTTAAACCATACAATAATTTAACATGTTTTTTCAGTGTCTTCTCTATCTCAGACTCATTTAAAGTGCTCTTAGAAGAATAAGTCCTACAAATATACCTTTGGGTCAATTGTGAGTCCCATAGGGCCAGAAACTAGTGGTTTCCCAAGAATACAAGGCAAATGTATTTATTTTTCTGGTGGAAATTCAATCTATTAAACACCATATAGGGTAGTCAATATCTTCAATAATTTTCTTTTAGTATCTTGGGATACAATTCCATTACTCTAAGCACCTATTCATCAGAATTTTAAAATGCATTTAAATAATAAGATCTTCATTTACAAGGCAATATTATAGGCACAAAGAATCACAAAGCCACAGTATTTATAGTAAATGCTTTAATAATGGAATGTGTAGTGAAAAGCTTCTAGTGAATACCTCTATCCATTCTCCTAATAGATTCAATGCTGTCATATGCCAAGAAAGCTCTTGTAATACAATTTAAACAAAACAAAGCACTTTTAAAAATTTACTTTTTAAAGAATATTTAGTTTACTAAGTTGTATCAGTTCTTTGCATTATAGATACTGCTTTTAATTCATATCTGACAAACATTTTCAGTATTACTCATGATGAAACTAATAATTTTTTGCGAACTGAAGGTCAGCACCTTTGCTGAAGTTTGCAGTCAAACTCCTCAAGAAAAATATAACTACACCAATGAGGACTGCATAATTCATTACAGACTTATAATTAATAAAATGACTAATGCAGATTAAAGTAACATTTCTTCTGCCACATACGTTGGTGCAGAGTTAGATTCTATTAGATCGAAGCTGGAATGTCAGAGTCACTCTTTTAAGAGCTAGATTTTCATTCCTACTAGGCCCACCATGTAGACTGATTTTCACTGCTTCACAGCCTCGTATTACACTTTTGGCATTGAGAGGCAACTCTGATCACAAGCATTTACCCTTCCACTGTGGTTGGCATAGGGTGTGAATCCCAGCATGAATTTCTCTTGGCCTTTATCCAAGAAGATTTCATTCTACAAGTGGCAAAACATCCTATTCTCAGCTACATGGCTCCAAAGCATGCCCATGGGAATAGGAGCCATGGCAAGCCATTCTGAACAAGGACTTTTCACTAATGAGTTAATTCACTGAACCCTCAAGATCTAGACCCTAAAAAAAGCAAGCCAGATGCTTGAGTCCTGCTGCTTCCATCTTTCAATCCCATTTAATTTTGTCTTTTACTTTTTGCTATGGTAAGACTAAACTGTTTTTACAAAAATTGAACAAAACAAACAAATATGTATTTACTTGACTACCCTAGAATGATAATGAAATAAATAGTTTATAAATTCAAAACCTCCATTTAAAAGCAGAAACTATTCAGTAAATACACCGCTTAATAGATGTGTTCTGCTCTGGGTACTAAGAGAATTAACACACATATTAGTTAGATCACAGAAAATCACAGTAAACAATTTCCACATCTGAGGTTACTTTTTAACTTAAGATGAGAAGAACTGAATCCCCACAATAAGTAAATTCTACACATTTTACTAAAACATTAGTTTATCCATACCACAGAGAGGTCATAGTTAAATGAACATATATTATTTTAGAAGACAGAGTAGAAACAATAATGGCTGTATTCCTGTTCTCAAGATATTTCCATTCTAGACAGAAAGACATATAGACACATGTTTTCAGCACAAGTAATTACAGAAGTTCTGAGGAGGGAGAGAATATTGGTGTCAGGAGTGTTACAAAGAAGTGTCATCATATGGAAGAATGATTTCAGAATAAGAGATGAAGAATAGGTCAAAAGAGGTAGAGTAAAAGCAATTACTAAGGGATGAACTAGTAACATACTATTAATTAGAAAATATAATCTGACAAATGTGTTTTAGTGGAAACTAAACTATATAATAAAATTGAAATTTTGAAAGAAAATGGAGGATGATATATTTAAAGACTGGTGAAGAGTACAACCTGACTAAGAGGATCTTAAAAAGTTAAACTAGAAGAGGAAATTGGGGTATTCTCTGAAGTCCCACTGAGAAACTGATATCCTTCAAGTGAAGTCACTAAAGGTGTCAAGAAGAATGATAAACATGAACAATAACTGTGGAGAATGGATAGGATGAGGAAAAGCTATTAACAGTTGTGATAGATCAGACTCTAATTAATTAACTGACAATGGAAGGATGAAAATTTGAGTCATGGAACAAAAAGATTACAGAAGAAATTAGGTAGGGGAGACGGCTTCAAGATGGCGGAAGAGTAAGACGCGGAGATCACGTTCCTCCCCAAAAATACATCAGAAATACATCTACATGTGGAACAACTCCTACAGAACACCTACTGAATGCTGGCAGAAGACCTCAGACCTCCCAAAAGGCAAGAAACTCCCCACGTGCCTGGGTAGGGCAAAAGAAAAAACAAAACACAGAGACAAATGAATAGGGACGGGACCTGCACCAGTGGCAGGGAGCTGTGAAGGAAGAAAGGTTTCCACACACTAGGAAGCCCCTTTGCAGGCGGAGACTGCGGGTGGTGGAGGGGGGAAGCTTCGGAGCCACGGAAGGGGGGAACAGCCACAGGGGTGCGGAGGGCAAAGCGGAGAGATTCCCGCACAGAGGATCGGTGCCGACCAGCACTCACCAGCCCGAGAGGCTTGTCTACTCACCCGCCGGGGCGGGCGGGGCTGGGAGCCGAGGCTCGGGCTTCGATCGGATCGCAGGGAGAGGACTGGTGTTGGCGGCGTGAACACAGCCTGAAGGGGGCTAGTGCGCCATGGCTAGCCGGGAGTCCCGGAAAAAGTCTGGAGCTGCCGAAGAGACAAGAGACTTTTTCTTCCCTCTTTGTTTCCTGGTGTGCGAGGAGAGGGGATTAAGAGCGCCGCTTAAAGAAGCTCCAGAGACAGGCGCGAGCTGCGGCTATCAGCGCGGACCCCAGAGATGGGCATGGGAGGCTAAGGCTGTTGCTGCCGCCACCAAGAAGCCTGTGTGCAAGCACAGGTCACTATCCACACCTCCCCTCCCGGGAGCCTGTGCAGCCCGCCACGGCCAGGGTCCCATGATCCAGGGACAACTTCCCCGGGAGAATGCGCGGCGCGCCTCAGGCTGCTGCAACGTCATGCCAGCCTCTGCTGCCGCAGGTTCACCCTGCATCCGTACCCCTCCCTCTCCCCCGGCCTGAGTGAGCCAGAGCCCCCGAAGCAGCTGCTCCTTTAACCCCATCCTGTCTGAGCAAAGAACAGACGCCCTGAGGCGACCTACACGCAGAGGTGGGTCCAAATCCAAAGCTGAACCCCGGGAGCTGTGCGAACAAAGAAGAGAAAGGGAAATCTCTCCCAGCAGCCTCAGGAGCAGCGGATTAAGTCTCCACAATCAACTTGATGTACCTGCATCTCTGGAATACCTGAATAGACAACGAATCATCCCAAATTGAGGAGATGGAATTTGGGAGCAAACATATATATATTTTTTTCCCTTTTTCTCTTTTTGTGAGTGTGTATGTGTATGCTTCTGTGTGTGATTTTGTCTGTATAGCTTTGCTTTTACCATTTGTCCTAGGGTTCTGTCTGTCCTTTTTTTTGTATAGTTTTCAGCACTTGCTATCAATGGTGGATTTGTTTTTTGGTTTGGTTTCTCCCTTCTTTTTTTTTTTTATTACTTTAAAAAAATTGTTCTTAATAATTATTTTTAATTTTTATTTTAGTAACTTTATTTTACTTTATCTTACTTTATTTTATTTTATCCTCTTTCTTTCTTTCTTTTTTTCATTGCTTTTATTCTGAGCAGTGCGCATGACAGGCTCTTGGGGCTCCAGCCAGGCGTCAGGGCTGTGCCTCTGAGGAGGAAGAGTAAAGTTCAGGACACTGGTCCACAAGAGACATCCAAGCTCCAGCTAATATCAAATGGCAAAAATCTCCCAGAGATATCTATCTCAATACCAAAACCCAGCTCCACTCAACGACTAGCAAGCTACAGTGCTCGACACCCTATGCCAAACAACTAGCAAGACAGGAAGACAACCCCATCCATTAGCAGAGAGGCTGCCTAAAATCATAATAAGGTCACAGACACCCCAAAACACACCACCAGACGTAGACCTGCCCACCAGAAAGACAAGATCCAGCCTCATCCACCAGAACACAGGCACTAGTCCCCTACACCAGGAAACCTACACAACCCACTGAACCAAACTTAGCCACTGGGGACAGACACCAAAAACAAGTGGAACTACAAACCTGCAGCCTGTGAAAAGGAGACCCCCAAACACAGTAAGGTAAGCAAAATGAGAAGACAGAGAAACACACAGCAGATGAAGGAGCAAGACAAAATCCCACCAGACCTAACAAATGAAGAGGAAATAGGCAGTCTACCTGAAAAAGAATTCAGAATAATGATAGTAAAGAGGATCCAAAATTTTGGAAATAGAATGGAGAAAATACAAGAAACGTTTAACAAGGACCTAGAAACTAAAGAGCAAACAAACAGTGATGAACAACACAATAAATGAAATTAAAGGGATCAATAGCAGAATAACTGAGGCAGAAGAACGGATAAGTGACCTGGAAGATAAAATAGTGGACATAACTACTGCAGAGCAGAATAAAGAAAAAAGAATGAAAAGAATTGAGGACAGTCTCAGAGACCTCTGGGACAACAATAAACACACCAACATTCGAATTATAGGGGTCCCAGAAGAAGAGAAAAAGAAAGGGACTGAGAATATATTTGAAGAGATTATAGTTGAAAACTTCCCTAATATGGGAAAGGAAATAGTTAATCAAGTCCAGGAAGCACAGAGAGTCCCATACAGGATAAATCCAAGGAGAAACACGCCAAGACACATATTAATCAAACTATCAAAAATTAAATACAAAGAAAAAATACTAAAAGCAGCAAGGGAAAACAACAAATAACACACAAGGGAACTCCCATAAGGTTAACAGCTGACCTTTCAGCAGAAACTCTGCAAGCCAGAAGGGAGTGGGAGGACATATTTAAAGTGATGAAGGAGAAAAAGCTACAACCAAGATTACTCTACCCAGCAAGGATCTTACTCAGATTTGACAGAGAAATTAAAACCTTTACAGACAAGCAAAAGCTGAGAGAGTTCAGCACCACCAAACCAGCTTTACAACAAATGCTAAAGGAACTTCTCTAGGGGGGAAACACAAGAGAAAGAAAAGACCTACAGTAACAAACCCAAAACAATTAAGAAAAAGGTAATAGGAACTACATATTGATAATTACCTTAAAGGTAAATGGATTAAATGCTCCAACCAAAAGACATAGATTGGCTGAATGGATACAAAATCAAGATGCATATATATGCTGTCTACAAGAGACCACTTCAGACCTAGAGGCACATACAGACTGAAAGTGACGGGATGGAGAAAAAGATATCCCATGCAAACGGAAATCAAAAGAAAGCTGGAGTAGCAATTCTCATATCAGACAAAATAGACTTTAAAACAAAGACTATTACAAGAGACAAAGAAGGACACTACATAATGATCCAGAGATCAATACAAGAAGAAGATATAACAATTGTAAATATTTATGCACCCAACGTAGGAGCACCTCAATATATAAGGCAAATACTAACAGCCATAACAGGGGAAATCGACAGGAACACAATCAGAGTAGGGGACTTTAACACCCCACTTTCACCAATGGACAGATCATCCAAAATGATAATAAATCAGGAAACACAAGCTTTAAATGATACATTAAACCAGATGGACTTAATTGATATTTATAGGACATTCCGTCCAAAAACAACAGAATACACATTCTTCTCAAGTGCTCATGGAACATTCTCCAGGATAGATCATATCCTGGGTCACAAATCAAACCCTGGTAAATTTAAGAAAATTGAAATCGCATCAAGTATCTTTTCCGACCACAACGCTATGAGACTAGATATCAATTACAGGAAAAAATCTGTAAAAAATACAAACATATGGAGGCTAAACAATACACTACTTAATAACCAAGAGATCACTGAAGAATTCAAAGAGGAAATAAAAAATTACCTAGAAACAAATGACAATGAAAACACGATGACCCAAAACCTACGGGATGCAGCAAAAGCAGTTCTAAGAGGGAAGTTTATAGCAATAAAATCCTACCTTAAGAAACAGGAAACATCTCAAATAAACAACCTAACTTTACACTGAAAGCAATTAGAGAAAGAAGAACAAAAAAACCCCAAAGTTAGCAGAAGGAAAGAAATCATAAAGATCAGATCAGAAATAAATGAAAAAGAATTGAAGGAAAAAATAGCAAAGATCAATAAAACTGAAAGTTGGTTCTTTGAGAAGATAAACAAAATTGATAAACCATTAGCCAGACTCATCAAGAAAAAAAGGGAGAAGACTCAAATCAACAGAATTAGAAATGAAAAAGGTGAAGTAACAACTGACACTGCAGAAATACAAAGGATCATGAGAGATTACTACAAGCAACTATACGCCAATAAAATGAACAACCTGGAAGAAATGGACAAATTCTCAGAAATGCACAACCTTCCGAGACTGAATCAGGAAGAAACTGAAAATATGAACAGACCAATCACAAGCACTGAAATTGAAACTGTGATTAAAAATCTTCCAACAAACAAAAGCCCAGGACCAGATGGCTTCAGAGGCGAAGTCTATCAAACATTTAGAGAAGAGCTAACACCTATCCTTCTCAAACTCTTCCCAAATATAGCAGAGGGAGGAACACTCCCAAACTCATTCTGCGAGGCCACCATCACCCCGATACCAAAACCAGACAAAGAGGTCATGAAGAAAGAAAACTACAGGCTAATAACTCTGATGAACACAGATGCAAAAATCCTCAACATAATACTAGCAAACAGAATCCAACAACTTATTGAAAGGATCATACACCATGATCAAGTGGGGTTTATCCCAAGAATGCAGATTATTCAGTATAAGCAAATCGATCAATGTGATACACGATATTAAGAAACTGAAGAATAAAAACCATATGATCATCTCAATAAGTGCAGAAAAAGTTTTTCACAAAATTCAACACCCATTTATGATAAAAACCTTCCAGAAAGTAGGCGTAGAGGGAACCTACCTCAACATAATAAAGGCCATATATGACAAACCCACAGCCAACATCACTCTCAATGGTGAAAAAGTGAAACCATTTCCACTAAGATCAGGAACAAGACAAGGTTGCCCACTCTCACCACTATTACTCAACATAGTGTTGGAAGATGTAGGCACAGCAGTCAGAGAAGAAAAAGAAATAAAAGGAATCCAAATCGGAAAAGAAGAACTAAAATTGTCACTGTTTGCAGATGACATGATACTATACATAGAGAATCCTAAAGATATTACCAGAAACCTACTAGAGCTAATCAATGAATTCCGTAGAGTAGCAGGATACAAAGTTAACACACAGAAATCTCCTGCATTCCTATACAATAATGATGAAAAATCTGAAAGAGAAATTAAGGAAACACTCTCATTTACTACTGCAACAAAAAGAATAAAATACCTAGGAAAAAAACCTACCTAGGGAGACAAAACATCTTTATGCAGAAAACTATAAGACACTGATGAAAGAAATTAAAGATAATACAAACAGATGGAGAGATATACCATGTTCTTGGACTGGAAGAATCAACATTGTGAAAATGAATATACTACCCAAAGCAATCTACAGATTCAGTTCAATCGTTATCAAACTACCAATGACATTTTTCAGAGAACTAGAACTAAAAATTTCACAATAAAGAAACAAAAAAGACCCCGAATAGCTAAAGCAATATTGAGAAAGAAAAACGGAGCTGGAGGAATCAGGCTCCCTGACTTGACTATATTACACAACTCCAGTAATCAAGACAGTGTGTCACTGGCACAAAAACAGAAATATAGATCATTAGAATAGGATAGAAAGCCTGGAGATTAAACCCACGCACACATGGTCACCTTATCTTTGATAAAGGAGGCAAGAGTATAAAATGGAGAAAAGACAGCCACTTCAATAAGTGGTGCTGGGAAAACTGGACAGCTACATGTAAAAGAATGAAATTAGTATGCTCCCTAACACCATACACAAAAATAAACTCAAAATGGATTATAGCCCTAAATGTAAGGCCAGACATTATAAAACTCTTAGAGGAAAATATAGGCAGAACACTCTATGACATAAATCACAGGAAGATCCTTTTTGACCCACCTCCTAGAGAAATGGAAATAAAAACAAAAATAAACAAATGGGACCTAACGAAACTTAAAAGCTTTTGCACAACAAAGGAAACCTTAAATAAGATGAAAAGACAACCCTCAGAATGGGAGAAAATATTTGCAAATGAAGCCACTGACAAAGGATTAATCTCCAAAATATACAAGCAGCTCATGCAGCTCAATACCAAAAAAATAAAAACCCAGTCCAAAAATAGGCAGAAGACATAAATAGACATTTCTCCAAAGAAGATATACAGATTGCCAACAAACACATAAAAGGGTGCTCAACATCACTAATCATTAGAGAAATGCAAATCAAAACTACAATGAGGTATCACCTCACACCAGTCAGAATGGCCATCATCAAAAAATCTACAAAAAATAAATGCTGGAGAGGGTGTGGAGAAAAGGGAACCCTCTTGCACTGTTGGTGGGAATGTAAATTGATACAGCCAATATGGAAAACAGTATGGAGGTTCCTTAAAAAACTAAAAATAGATCTACCATACAACCCAGAAATCCCACTACGGGGCATATGCACTGAGAAAACCATAATACAAAAAAAGTCATGTACCACAATGTTCACTGTAGCTCTATTTACAATAGCCAGGATGTGGAAGCAACCTAAATGTCCATCGACAGATGAATGGATAAAGAAGATGTGGCACATATATACAATGGAATATTACTCAGCCATAAAAATAAACAAAATTGAGTTATTTCTAGTGAGGTGGATGGACCTAGAGTCTGTCATACAGAGTGAAGTAAGTCAGAAAGAGAAAAACAAATATTGTATGCTAACACAAAAAAATGGCTAAAAAAAAAAAGGGTCTGAAGAACCTAGAGGCAGGCCAGGAATAAAGACGAAGATGTAGAGAATGGACTTGAGGACACGGGGACGGGGAAGGGTAAGCTGGGACAAAGTGAGAGAGTGGCATAGACATATATACACTACCAAACGTAAACTAGATAGCTAGTGGGAAGCAGCAGCATAGCACAGGGAGATCAGCTCGGTGCTTTGTGACCACCTAGAGGGGTGAGATAGGGTAAGCAGGAGGGAGACCCAGGAGGAAGGGGATATGGGTATATATGTATACATATAGCTAATTCATTTTTTTATACACCAGAAACTATCACACCATTGTAAAGTAATTATACTCTAATAAAGATGTTATAAAAAATCAATAAATAGTGGAAAACTTAGCAGCAAATGTGGTAAGATATTGAATGAACAAACAGTTATAAACTACTTGTGTCTCTGTTATTCTGAATAACATTTTTGGAAAGACAAATGGAAATGTTAGAAGATATACAGATACTCATACCTACTGATTCAGTTATGTTTTCCCTAAGAATTTAACATAAAAAATAATTCAACCTAAGGAAAAAAGTTACTTTGTACATATGAAGTTTTTAAGTAAACAAAAGAACCACAACTTGGAAAATTAAAATGTTAATAAATGAAATATGCTGTGGATACTGAGACTTGGAATCATGAAGGTTGTGTCAAAACATTTTTTAAAAGATCTATGAATAAAATGTAAAAGAGAATTAAAAACAAGAACTTAATGCTTACGACCCTAAAATGCTTGGGTGCATATGTAGGCACACTGAAGATGATGTTTCTGAATTAAAATTTTTGTGTAAAGTTCATACTAAAATTATTTTTTTTCTTAAAAATAGTATTAGTTTTAATAGGGATAATAGCAGCAATAACATACTACTAGTAGTAGAAGCATCAATTATTAAAGTTCTCTATTGGCTGCTTTCAGTATAAGAAAACATCTGCTAGTAGAAGAGTTCAGATGGAATATTTAATATCATAAAGTACTTTCTGTATTGTGTGCATAGAAAATGGAAAATATTATTTGCACTGTATTCATGTAGGTATTTCTCCTGGCCTCTTTGTGCATTCTTTCTAACGCCTGCATCAAGGCTATGGTAGCCAACTGTGAAAGGTGCCAGATTCTCATCGAAGGATATTTTTTTGTTAGTTACAAAGTTACTGGTCCCTTCTCTTGTGGGAATTATAATTTGAACCCTTAATACTACACACACACACACACACACACACACACACACACACACACACACACACACAATCATGTAGGGTGGCAGGGTGGGTTCTCTGAATGACATACAGTTTTTCTCTAAGTATCGGGTCTCCTCTGGCTTCAAGCTACCCTGTTGTATTTAACACAAAATTTATTACTGGCAGAAAGTTCTTGGACAAACCACTGTATAATTTCTCGAGCATTCTGGAATTATTTTTGCAAGTCCAACTGAGTCTGGGCACCTGCCTATTATACAAATTTTCTGGCATTTAAAAATTGTGCTTGCTGTGTGACGAGCTAAGACTAGAGTTCAAATATGAATAAATATTCGTTAGACAGTTACTAAACTGCAGAGGAAGATTTAACTATCTCCTAATAAATTATTTTTCTAGATGATATAATATGGTTTGTTTCCTTCTCTCACAGTCCTTTTTCCTATATTTTATAATTAAAATAATTTTCCAAAATCAATTTTTTTTAGCTTTTTACATGTTATTTATTATCTTCTCAAATTTGTGCAAATTATAACTTCAGCAGAATCAAGTATCTTTCTTACCTAAGGTCTTGAAGATTGGAGCTTTAACTGTATCCCACATACGCATTCATTCTGAATACATAAACTTTCTTTCAGCCACTAGAGTATCTACTATTCATATCATAAACTACCTGAGATATAACATTAGTTTTACCAAATGGTATGAGTGAAGCTTAGACTATAATACAAAACAGATGAAATTCTAGATATTATAGAGCAAAATAGTTGAGTTAATGTAAATTATGTTTTGTGACATGGTATCCATCTTCATTATTGAATTCTTGGATATAATGAAAGTAGATAAGGAGTGAGTTACAATTCATTTCTTTAGACTACCTTTTCCTGAATATTGTATGGATAGTTTTTTTCCTACTTGAACAGAAAATCTCTCTGTGTATCCTAAAATCTGCATTTTAATCAATATTTTACTTTTCTGATGAGCAAACCCCAGCTAACTTTAAGCTCCTAATGAAATGAAAGCCACAGTAGGCAGGCAGGGAGACAAATAAGTGTCTCACGGCTCTCCCACATACAGGGAGGGCAGACAGTGAGAGGGTCTGTGCATCAGCAACGCTGCCTCTAAGAATCACATGGGGAAAAGAATAAATGGATGGAGGACCATCAGCATCGGTGCTAAAAGAAAGGGAAATGAGTCTCCTTTGTCAGAAATATGAAGACATTTCCACAGTGTAATGATGACAGGACTACAAGAAAGATAACACCCATGAAGAATGCACGGAGCATGACGTGGAGAAATGCCTTGGCAGCCCTGGACCTGGAGGGTGAGGGAGAGAAGGCAGATAGGTTGGTAGGGCAGCTGACAAGCAAGCTGAGGAGTCACAGAAACTACAAAGAAGCACTCGGAGTCTTCAGGGAGAGAACCTGGGCTGGGGCTCCTCTGTCTCTTTGATATTCCAACATCACTGCGTGTGTGTTTTTGTTTAAGCACCTTCTCACCTTCTAGCACTACAAGACACTGGGTCATCCTGCCACAGCCCTAGAATCAGCCATTTCTCCAGTAAACCCTGGTTCCTCGTACTAGAGAAAGGTTTAGAAGCCAAGATATGGGGCCTAAGTGTGCTCCTTGCTACTGGTATTTCATTGCTTGAAGGAATGCTAAGCTGACAGAGCAAAGATATGTGTGTGTATAATAACCTGTGCATATACTCATACCTATAAATATTCCTATATGTAACCATCTGTATCTATAGTAAGCTGAAACTGAGTTTTTATTTATTTTTAACATCTTTATTGGAGTATAATTGCTTTACACTGTTGTGTTAGTTTCTGCTGTATAACAAAGTGAATCAGCTCTATGTATATATATATATCTCCATATCCCCTTCCTCTTGCGTCTCCCTCCCACCCTCCCTATCCCAGCCCTCTAGGTGGTCACAAAGCACCGAGCTGATCTCCCTGTGCTATGCAGCTGCTTCCCACTAGCTATCTATTTGACATTTGGTAGTGTATATATGTCAATGCTACTCTCTCACTTCGTCTTAGCTTACCCTTCCCCCTCCCCATGTCCTCAAGTCCATTCTCTATGTCTGCGTCTTTATTCCTGGCCTGCCCCCAGATTAATCAGAACCTTTTTTTTTTTTTTACATTCCATATATGTGTGTTAGCATATGGTATTTGTTTTTCTCTTTCTGACTTACTTCACTCTGTATGACAGACTCTAGGTCCATCCACCTCACTACAAATAACTCAATTTCATTTCTTTTTTATGGCTGAGTAATATTCCATTGTATATATGTGCCACATCTTCTTTATCCATTCACCTGTCGATGGACACTTAGGTTGCTTCCATGTCCTGGCTATTGTAAATAGTGCTGTAATGAACATTGTGGTACATGACTCTTTTTGTATTATGGTTTTCTCAGGGTATATGCCCAGTAGTAGGATTGCTGGGTCATATGGTAGTTCTATTTTTAGCTTTTTAAGGAACCTCCATACTGTCCTCCATAGTGGCTGTATCAATTTACATTCCTACCAACAGTGTAAAAGGGTTCCCTTTTCTCCACACCCTCCTCAGCATTTATTGTTTGTAAATTTTTTGATGATGGCCATTCTGACCGGTGTGACGTGATACCTCATTGTAGTTTTGATTTGCATTTCTCTAATGATTAGTGATGTTGAGCATCCTTTCATGTGTTTGTTGGCAATCTGTATATCTTCTTTGGAGAAATGTCTATTTAGGTCTTCTGCCCATTTTTGGATTGGGTTGTTTTTTTTGATATTGAGCTGCATGAGCTGCTTGTATATTTTGGAGATTAATCCTTTGTCAGTTGCTTCGTTTGCAAATATTTTCTCTCATTCTGAGTGCTGTCTTTTTGTCTCGTTTATGGTTTTCTTTGCTGTGCAAAAGCTTTTAAGTTTCATTAGGTCCCATTTATTTATTTTTGCAAAATCCAATAAACTTTTGATTGGGAAATTCTATTATAAGGGAATATTATGGACCATTTTATTATTTACATGTCTCAGTAGCAACTCAACTGACATATCTGAAGACAGTACCTTTAAAATCCTATCTTTTATATTTACTATCTGAGTGACCTTCAAGAAGCTATTAGCTTTATTTGAACCTCCACTTCCTCATCTATTTGATGGGTAAATCATAATGCCTGAGCCAGGTACTTCACTGTCTTATGCATATTTTAAGTATTTTGAGTACTGTAACATATAACTCAAACTTTCCTTTAATGCTATCTATGAAAAATTAACTTTTACTCTAAGAAATTTATAATATTAAATTATGTACACACCTTGCAAAATGGTATACAAATCAAGTGAATTTTTATAATAGGTGTCCGATATTCTTTTCCACATATTTCAACAGTGAGAGTGAGAGAGAATCAGGTGACAAAAAAGGAAGGGTAATTGTGTTACAATTTAGTAAATTACAGAGACCAAAAATGGGGAAAAAATGGTATGAGAAACTTAAATTTATCTCACTGGTCAGCAGAAAGGTAATTGAGTAAAAAGAGTTTATATCATAAGGAAATTTCCAAGGAGGCACAATTTGAATGGTTTACAGCTGAGTAACATGCTAAGAATCTAAAGAATGGAACACTGGAAAAAATTTGCCAACTTTACAACTTTGTCTTATATCCATCATGAATTACTTTATAATGGGATCAAGTAAAAGGCTATCAATATATGCACACAGTTTTTTCTCAGCCGGGTGGTAAAATCTTCAAGTTCAAAATGATGTCCAGTGGAATTCATCTTCATATTGATACTTACTCATGGAGACATTAATGCATTCATTATTTACCTCTATGTAATACTACTAGATATTCAAAGAATAAAATAATTTATATTTACACAAAGCTGCTGCATTGTTTACCTGTAATCATGTAGGTTGAAGCATCTGAGTCTATGTATCCTTATAAAAATGTAAAACCATGATTTTAATTGCAAAATCATTTGTGCAATAGCTATCCCCACCTTGACACCATCCTTTAGTAAACCTCCTTATGGGTCTTTCACAATCTAGGCAACATATTTGTTCCTAAAAATTACCATGCTATATAACACCATTCAATAAAAGCCATGAAGCTCATGGGGTTAATGGGGTTAGGAACACACACACAAAAGATTCAGTACTGACATAGTGAAATATGAAAAAAAAAATCTAGTAAAAATAATAGTACAGCCTTACACATCTTAAGTAGCTAAATGATACACAAAGACTACAATAAATGTGGTAAGAAAAAGAAACATTATAACTGATAATGCAGAACTTCAAAAGATCATAAGCGGCTGCTATGAACAACTATATGCCAATAAACTGGACAACCTAGAAGAAATGAAAAAATCCTTAGAAGCATACAGCTTAGCAAGACTGAATCAGGAAGAAATAGGAAATCTAAATAGACCATTTATTAGTAAGGAGACTGAATCAGTAATCAAAAATCTCCCAAAAAAGATAAGCCCAAGACCAGATGGCTCCACTGGTGAATTCTGCCAAGCATTTAAAAAAGAATTAACACCAATCCTTCTCAAACACTTCTAAAAAAGTCAAGGAGGAAGGTACACTCCCAAACTCATTTTATGAGTCCAGTATTATCCTGATACCAAAACCAGAAAAAGACACCACTAAGAAAAGAAAACTACAGGCCAATATCTCTGATGAATACAGATGCAAAATTTCTTAACAAAGTACTAGAAAACACAATTCAGCAGCATACGAAAAGGCTCATTCACCATGATCAAATGATATTTACCTCTTGGAGGCAAGGATGGTTCAAAATATACCAATCAATGAGACACATCACATTAATAGAATGAAAGAATAGAGTCATATAATCATCTCAATAGCTGTAGAAAAAGCATTTGCCAACATCCATTCATGATCAAAAATAAGTCTTTACAAATTAGGCACAGAAGGAACATATATTAACGTATTATAGGCCATATATGACAAGCCTACAGCTAACATTACACTTAATGGTGAAAGGTTGAAAGCTTTCTCTCTTAGGTAAGGAAATAGACAAGGGTGTCCACTCTTATCACCCCTATTCAACAAAGTACTAGAAGTGCTAGCTAGAGCAATTAGGCAAGAAAGAGAAACAAAAGAGGGGAAGGGGAGGGTGGGATGAATTGGGAGATTAGGATAGACATATATACACTACCATGTGTAAAGTAGATAGCTAGTGGGAACAAGCTATAAAGCACAGGAAGCTCAGCTCGGTGCTTTGTGATGACCTAGATGGGTGGGATGGGGGAAGGGGGTGGGAGGGAGGTCCAAGAGGGAGGGGATGTAGTATACATATAGCTGATTCACTTCATTGTACAGCAGAAACTAACATGCCATTGTAAAGCAATTATACTTCAATAAAGAAGAGTAAAATTGTCTCTATTTGAAGATGATGTGATTTTATATATAGAAAATCCAAAAGACTCTACAAGAAAACTGTTAGATCTAATCAATGGATTCAGTAAAGTTGCAGGATACAAGATTAACAAACAAAAACCTGTAGCGCTTCTGTACACTAACAATTTTCTGAAAAAGAAATAAAGAAATCAATCCTATTTACAGTAGGATCGAAACCAATAAAATACTTAGGAATAAGCCTAACTAAGAAGATGAAAGATCTCTACTCTAAAAACTACAAGACATTGATAAAAGAAATCAAAGAAGAGATAAATAAATGGAAAGGTACCCCTTGTTCATGGATTGGAAAAATCAATATTGTTAAAATGTTAATATTACCAAAAACTATCTATAGATTCAGTACAATCCTTATAAAGATTCCAACTGCATTTTTTACAGAAGTATAAAAATTATTCCTAAAATTAATATGGAACCACAAAAGACCCTGAATAGCCTAAGAAATCATAAAAAAGAAGAACAAAGCAGGGGGCATCACACTTCCTGATTTCAAGCTATACTATAAATGTACAGTCATCAGTATGGGACTGGCATAAAAACAAATGAGTAGGCCAATGGAACAAAATCAAGGGCCAGAAATAAACCCAAGCACATACGGTCAACTAATATTTGACAAGAAAGCCAAGAATACTCAATGGAGAAAAGACAGTCTCTTCAATAATAGTGCTGGGATAATTGGATATTCACATCCAAAGAATGAAACTGGATCCATATCTTACACCACCTACAAAATATTAACTCAAAATGGATTAAACACTTAAATGTAAGACCTGAAAACATGAAAATCCTAGAAGAAAACATAGGAATAAAGCTTCCTGACCGAGGTCTTGGTAATAATTTTTAAGATACGACACCTAAAGCACAAGCAACAAAATAAAAAATAAACAAGTGGGGCTATATCAAACTAAAAAGCTTCTGCACAGCGAAGGAAACCATCAACAAAGTAAAGAGACTAATCATGGAATGAGACAAAGTATTTGCAAACCATGTATCTGATAAGGGGTTAATATCCAAAATACATAAAGAATTCATACAATTCAATAGCAAAAAAAAAAAAATTTAAAAGTGGACAAAGAACCTGAACAGACATTTCTTCAAAGAATATATACAAAAGGCCAACAGATACATGAAAAGATGCTCAACATCACTAGTCATTAAATAAATGCAAATTAAAACCACAAAGAGATATAACCTTATGCCTGTTAGAATGGCTGTCATCAAAAAGACAATAGATAACAAATTCTAATGTGGACGCAGAGAAATGGGAACCCTTTTGCACTGTTGGTCGGATTGTAAATTGTACAGCCACTATGGAAAACAGTATGGAGGATCCTCAAAAAAATAAATAGAACTACAATATAATCCAGCAACTTCACTTCTCAGAATATGTCCAAGGGAAATGAAAATACTGACTTGCAAAGGTATCTGCACCCTCATGTTCATAGCAGCATTATTTACAATAGTCAAGACAGGGAAACAATCTAAGTGTGCATTGGTGGATGAATGGATAAAGAAGTTGTGGTATAAAAATATACATGGAGTATTATTCAGCTATAAAAAGAAGGAAACCTCATTATTTGTGACAACATGGATGGATCTTGAAGACATTAGGCTAAGTTAAATAAGTCAGAGAAAGACAA
The DNA here is from genome assembly GCF_965194805.1 of Balaenoptera borealis. NCBI lineage: Eukaryota > Metazoa > Chordata > Mammalia > Artiodactyla > Balaenopteridae > Balaenoptera > Balaenoptera borealis. Next base: position 92,924,651 of record NC_138865.1, read on the forward strand.
ATACTGTATGACATCACTTATATGTGGAATCTGAAAAATAAAAATAAAAAGCCAAATATCCATAGAAAAAGAGATTAGATTTGTGGTTGCTAGAGGTGGAGAGTAGGGGTAGGAGTAATTAGAGGAAGGTGGTCAAAAGGTGCAAACTTCCAGTTAGAAGATAAAGAAGTGCTAGGGAGCTTATGTACAACACGATGACTACAGCTAACACTGCTGTCTGATATACAAGAAAGTTGTTAAGAGAGGGAATCCTAAGATTTCTCAACACAGGGAGAATTTTTTTCCCTTTTATTCTTTCTTTGCTTTTTATTGTACCTGTATGAGAAGCTGGATGTTAACTAAACCTACTGTGGCAATCATTTCACAATACATGTAAATCAAACCATCATGCTCTACTCCTTAAACTAACACAGTGATTCATGTCAATTATTTCTCAATAAAACTGGGAAAAAACCTTCTCTTCTGTGAAAGACACTGGAAAGAGAGTGAAGAAACAAGACACAGCCTGGGAAAAATGTCTATTTTTATCTAATAAAATGTCTTTATCTAAAACATCTTTATCACATATCTGATAAAGGACTCATTTCCAAATATGAAAATAACTTCTAAAATTCAACAATAAGAAAAAGAAAAAACCTCATTAAAAAGTGGACAAAGCTCTGAACAGACACATCATCAAATCAGATAACACCTGCCAAATAAGCATATGAAATGTTCAATATCATATGTCATTAAAGAATTATAAATTAAAATAACAATAAGATACCCCTCCACACGTACTAGAATGGCCAAAATCTAAAACACTGACAACACCAGTGCTGGCAAGGTTGTGAGGTAATAGCTACTTTCATTTATTGCTGGTATGAATCTGAAATGATATAGCCACTTTATTTAAAAGACAGTTTGGCAGTTCCTAATAAAGCTAAACATAGTCTTACTATACAATCAAGTAATTGTACTCCTAAGTATTTACTCGAATGAGTTGAAAACTTATGTTTACATAAAAGCTCAAACATGATTGCTATTGCTTTATTCATAGTTGGCCAAATTTTGGAAGCAACCTAGATATCTTTCAATAGGTGAATGGATAAATGAAATGTGGTACATCCCTACAACTGAATATTACTCAATGATTAAAAGAAATGAGCTAACAAGCCTCAAAGGTACATGGAAGTACCTTAAATACAAATGAAGAGAAAGAGTTATAGACACAGTAAAAGAATTACTAGTTGTTATGGATTTGGGCAGAGGATGAACAAATATGTGGGGTACAGATTTTTAGGGCAATTAAATTATTCTGTATAATATTGTAATGGTAGATACATTAAATTATACATTTGGCAAAACCCAAAGAAATGTACAAAAAAATGAATGAAACCAAATGTAAACTATAGACTTTAGTTAATACTAATGTATCAATACTAATTCATCAGTTATAACAAATATACCACACCAATGCAAAATGTTAATACTAAAGGGAATTTTGGAAGGGAGGAGAGAGAATACATGGTAACTTCTGTACTTTCTGCTCAAGCTTTCTGTAAACTTTGAATTGCTCTAAAAAAATCAAGCCTCTTAATTTAAAAAGGTGGGGATGGGTTAAGATGGATATGTCTGGCAATGTCTGCTCAATCTGGGAATCTTGTTAAATTTCCTTTGTAATCTTAGAGGAAGAAATGATACTTATGTCTTTTAAAAAATAGTTATTTATTTATGGCTGTGTTGGGTCTTTGTTGCTGTGCGCAGGCTTTCTCTAGTTGCAATGAGTGGGGGCTATTCTTTGCTGCGGTGCACAGGCTTCTCATTGAGGTGGCTTCTCTTGCTGCAGAGCATGGGCTCTAGGCACGTGGGCTTCACTAGTTGTGGCTCGCAGGCTCTAGAGCACAGCCTCAGTAGTTATGGCACACGGGCTTAGTTGCTCTGCAGCATGTGGGATCTTCCTGGGCCAGGGATTGAACCCGTGTCCCCTGCATTGGCAGATGGATTCTTAACCACCGTGCCACCAGGGACTAAGCTATTTACTTTCACTAAAACAATAGTAACAAACCTAGCATAAATAAAAGATTTTGGAATTTATAAAGTGTTTCACTTATGCTAGTGATGACATATATCTTTCCCAGAATCCCAAAACACAGAATAGGCTTTATGCTTATTCCCATTGTAGAAAAACCTGCAGCTCTGACAGGCTAATTAACTTGTCCAAAATATGTGGTTAGCAAGGAGCAGAGCCGTCTTCTGATTTGTATCCCATACACTTTCCTCTATACCTCGTGAAATCACACTTTGCTTTAAATATTTCCTTAAGGAAAACAGACTGGGTGTCCTGATCACAGAATCCCTTACATACAGTTGGTTATAGAGTAAATCCATATATGAAGTGGACAAGATGTAGACCACTGGCACGGTGTTGGCTGTGTCCAGGTTTACTCTAGGTCCAATGGTAGGGAAAGAAATAGAAAACAGAAATAGCCTTTGATGCTGCAGAAAGTGGCCTTAGATGGCAGTAGTTAGATTTGAAGACCGACACAGCATCTTTCATAGTCTAATGTGAAAGGTGGCAAGACCACACCTCTGATCATCTCTGACCTGTAAAGGCTGCAATGCCAACATTGCAAGGGCTGCAATGATCATCAAATTTGTAGCTTACCTCCACCAGGAAAGAGAGAGAAAATGAGTAGCTGTGATCACTTTCTTGTAGCCATATTTTGCATATATCCTTGACAAATGTGTTTGTTAATTTGATAGTAAGTCAAAGTGAAAACAGCTTTTAAACTAGGCCAAGTTCTTTGAAACTTTGAAAATGCTTGGTCACTTAATGTTGCTCAGTTTTATTTCAAGTCAGAGATCACTAGTATTTACAATTCAGCCTGCAGAGCATCAGTTAGACTAAAAAGCTGTCCAGATAAGATTGATTATGAATTAGAATTCTACTTCTTGTATGTTCCATGTAGTGAATGATAGGAGCAAAGCATGAATGGAAAATACCTTTTTCACTCTGTTCATTAAAGAAGGAAACTGTCAATAAATAAATTGAAAAAAAAAAAACTATGTCCTCAAATTTTAGTTTGAGAAAATTGGACAATGAATATTTATTGACAATAAAGATTGAGCTGTTTACCTAGATTCCAGATAAACAGAGGTTCTGGAGTCTAAAGTAAAATGTATTAATATTGTTTTAACCTTTCAGAATAAAAACACTAGCAGAAAAACACTGGATCCTGAAAACAGCAACATAATCAGTGCATGATGCAACCTCTTTTATGTCTAAGTGTCATAAACTAAACATTATTTTCTGTCTGTATCTCTTACAGAGGCTTAGAATGTTCCTGCCCTGAATACTGATTTCTAACAAGTTGGAAATTTGGGTCCTGCCAGTTCCTAATGCTCACACAGTTTGAATGTGTGCTCAGACATAGATTCTGTTAGTAATTTTAATTGGATTTATAAAGTGGAGAGAAGAATAGATAAAACTCATCATTCTTTGTTTTCTTGGCTCAAAAATAATAGAAAATTCCCAAAGCAACTGCCACTATTGGAAAAATACAAGTATATGTAAGGAAAATTGAGGTTTTATGTTAAACCAATAATTAATTTCTTTCCTATTGCTAAAAATTCACAGTTATATACAAATTCTGATAAATATTTCACCATTTGTTCTTCCAAAGGAAGGTAGTGATGCTGAGTGCTTGGTCTGGACATTCTGGAATATAAGTATTTTACTGTATCTGGATCTAAGTGGCAGATCTGGAAATAAGACAAATACCCACAGGGGCAGGATAGATGTATTTCTTGTACTACATTTTCATTCTCTTCCCAACCCTCTTGCTAGTGTCAGTTCGTAACACTTAATCTCAGCCTTTGATAGATGGTTTGATTTTGTTGTTGTTGCTGCTGTTGTTTATGATAATTATCATTCAAAACAATTAAAAAAGAATTCGCTGTATGTATGAATTATAAAGAGGCACTCATTCATCCAATAGTTCATTAGGATTACCACGTGGCAGGCATAGAGCTTGGTGAAAGAATGCTTCATTGAGTGAAATAAGCTCATTTTTTACCTCATTTGTGCATAAATGATATGATTTTCTTTTTGTTTTGTTTTTTGATAGTAAGGATTTTTTTGTTGTTGTTTTAATTTTAGGAGCCATGGGGAAAAGAAGGAAGGGGATTCATTCATTCCTCCATCTGGAGAGTCAATAAATAGCATGTTTCTAACCCTTGCTCTGCCACTAACAGGCTATGTAAACCTTGGGCAAGTTATATGATCATTGTTGGTCTCAGTTTAGTCATCTGCAAAACTGCCATAATAATAGATGTAACATCTAGGTTTGCTGTAGGAATTAAATGAGTCAATTCATGTAAAGTGCTTAGAGTTGTGTGTGGCATTTGCTGTTAACAGTTTAGCTATTACTATTCACTTGTCAAAATATTCATTGTATGTTTTAATACAGTGTGCAAAAAAAAAGGCAATAGCAATTATTCTAACCTAATAATTAATTACATGGTATTAGGTAGTTTGCTTAGACCTTGACATACATTATTTAACTTCACCCACAACATAGTGGAAGACATTGTTATCCTCATTTAGAACTGAACTGAGACACAGGGAAGTTAATCTGTGAGCAAATATTCAGACTATGATTATGTGATTTCAAAGTCCAGATTAAGATAAAGATATGCCCTACTGAATCTTAATATTACAAAAGCTATGCTTCAACAGAAACATGAATAATAGTACAATATGATAAGAACTATACTAAGAGTATATGCATGAGGTGTCTTCAGAACACAAAATACAGGGATTAAATTTCTCTCCAGTGGGGCTTGGATAGTCTCTTGGGTTCTGGAACTGTGTCTGAACAGAGTATGCCAAATAATGTCAAATAGAACATTAGACTATTGTTTTTACTAACATTTTCTCAGCATACGGACTAAAGAATATATAGCTAGGAATCTCTGCATCATTTAGTGGTCAGAGGTAATATTTTTGATAACACAAGGAGTCAAACAAAAATATTCTAATTAATAGAGCAATTGAGTAAATTCTACCTGAAAAAGCTGAAGAAAGACATGAATAATTTTTCTAAATGTCACTGCTTCATATTCTAATATCACCCAGCCTCACTACAACATTTCAATCCTGCACATCCTTTTTGGCTCATGTAGCATTTTTACTTCATACTTGTATTATTTTATAAACTTCCAAAATTGATCTTCCTATTGCAAATATCACCCATTTCAATTCACTGCAGCTGAGGTGACATTTCTAAAATGAAAATCTGACCATATTAACTTAAGACTTAAAAATGTAATAATACAATTTCCCATTGTCTACAGAATAAAGTTTCAACACGATGGTAGGACTTTCAAAATTCATAATCATCTTTCCATTTTCTACCGGTTCAGATGCACTCCTCTCATTACATATGTAGGCTCTATGTTCCACCCATAACAAATGACATTCAGTTCCTGAAATATTTAACTTGTTGCCGTCATGTAGTTCAGTGCATGACACATGACACTTAATAAATATTTTTGGCTGAAGGGATGGGAGTTTAAGAAAAAGGAATGAGGGAGATTAGCTCAAGATGGCAGAGCAGAAGGATGTGAGCTCACCTCTTCTTACAAAAACACCAAAATCACAGTTAACTGCAAAACAGCCATCGACAAAAAAACGCTGGAACCTATCAAAAAAGATATCCTACATCCAAAGAAAAAGAAGCCACAACAAGGTGGTAGAAGGGGTGCAGTCATGATAAAATCAAATACCAAACCCACCGGATGGGTGACCCACAAACTGGAAAACAATTATACCACAGGAGTTCTGACAGAGAAATGAAAGTCCTGAGCCCCAGGTCAATCTTCCCAGCCTGGGGGTCTGGCAATGGGAGAAGGAGACCCCAGAGAATCTGGCTTTGAAGGCCACCAGGTTTTGTTTGCAGGAATTCCACAGGACTGGGGGAAACAGCAACTCCATTCTTGGAGGGCACACACACGGTCTTGTGTGCACCAGGACGCAGGGAAAAAAAGCAGTGACCTCATAAGAGACTGGGCCAGACTTACCTGCTAGTATTGGACGGTCTCCTGAGGAATCAGGTGGACAAAGACACTGGAAATGGCAGTTCTGGGGAATACTCATTGGTGTAAGACCTCCTGGAGGCTGCTATTTTCTCCTCAAGACCTAGCCCCACCCAACAGCCTGTAGGCTCCGGTGCTGGGATTCCTCAGGCTGAACAAACAACAAGCCAGGAACACAGCCCCATCCATCAGCACATAGGGTGCTTAAAGTCTTCCTGACCACACAGCTGCCCACTAAACACGCCCCCTGATACGGCCTTGCCCACCAGAGGGACAAGACCCAGTTCCATCCACCAGTGGGCAAGAACCACTCCCTCCCATCAGGAAGCCTGCACAAGCCTCTTAGACTGCCTCATCCACCAGAAGACAGACAGCAGAAGCAAGAAGAAGTACAATCCTGAAGCCTGCAGAATAGAAACCACAATCACAGGAAGTTAGACAAAACGAGACAGCAGAGGAATACATCACAGATTAAGGAACAAGATAAAACTCCAAAAGAACAACTAAGTGAAGTGGAGATAGTCAATCTACCACAAAAAGAATTCAGAGTTATGACAGTGAAGATGATCTAAGATCTCAGAAAAAGAATGGAGGCACAGATCTAGAAGATGCAAGAAATGTTTAACGAAGACCTAGAAAAACTAAAGAAGAAACAAACAGAGATGAACAATACAATAACTGAAATGAAAAATATACTAGAAGGAATCAAGTCCAGGAAGCACAGAGAGTCTCAGGCAGGATAAACCCAAGGAGGTACATGCCAAGATATATAGTAATCAAACTGACAAAAATGAAAGACAAAAAACACTAAATGCAACAAGGGAAAAGCAACAAATAATATACAAGGAAATTCCTGTAAGGTTATCAGCTGATTCCTCAGCAGAAATTCTGCAGGCCAGAAGGAAGTGGCACGATATATTTAAAGTGATGAAAGGGAAGAACCTGCAACCCAGAATACTCTACCCAGCAAGGCTCTCATTTATAATAGATTTGATGGAGAAGTCAAAAGATTTACAGACAAACAAAAGCTAAAAGATTTCAAGACCACCAGACCAGCTTTGCAACAAATGCTAAAGGAACTCCTCTAAGCAGAAAAGAAAAGGTCACAACTTAAACAAGAAAATTATGAATGGAAAAGCTCACTGTTAAATGCAAACATACAGTAAAGTTAGGAAATCATCTGCACACAAATGTGATATCAAAACCAGCAACTGTGAGAAGACAAGAGCACAAAGGCAGGATATTGGAAATGCATTTGAAATAAGAAGACCAGCAACTCAAAACAATGTTGTTTAACTTTGTTATAAAGCAGAAACTAACACACCATTGTAAAACAATTATACTCCAATAAAGATGTTAAAAAAAAACAATGTTGTTCATATATATGTTGCTATATCCAAACCTCATGGTAATGGTAACTGCAAACCAAAAATCTACAATAGATGCACACTCAAAAAAGAAAAAGGAATCCAAACACAATAGTAAATTTAGTCACAAGAGAACAAAAGAGGAAGGGAAGAAAAAAGACCTACAAAAACAAATCCAGAACAATTAACAAAATGGCAGTTAGAACATACATATTGATAATTACCTTAAACATAAATTGATTAAATTCGCCAACCAAAAGACATAGACTGGCTGAATGAATACAAAAAAAAAGACTCATATATATGCTGTCTACAAGAAACAATTCAGATCAAGGGACACATACACTGAAAGTGAGGGGATGGTAAAAGGTATTCCATGAAAATGGAAATCAAAAGAAAGCTGGAGTAGCAATTCTCATATCAGACAAAATAGACTTTAAAATAAAGACAGTTATAAGAGACAAAGAAGGACACTACATAATGATCAAGGGATCAATCCAAGAAGAAGATATAACAACTGTAAATATATATGCACCCAACACAGGAGTACCTCAATAAATAAGGCAAAAACTAACAGCCATAAAGGGAGAAATTGACAGTAACACAAAAACAGTGGGGAACTTTGACACCCCACTTTCATCAATGGACAGATCATCCAGACAGAAAATCAATAAGGTAACACAGACCTTAAATGACACATTAGATGAGATGGACCTACAATATTTATAGAGCATTCCATCCAAAAGCAGCAGAATACACATTCTTCTCAAGTGCACATGGAACATTCTCCTGGATTGATCACATGCTAGGCCACAAAGCAAGGCTCGGTAAAGTTAAGAAAATGGAAATTTTATCAAGCATCTTTTCTGACCACAATGCTATGAAATTAGAAATCAACTATAAGAAAAAAAAAAAACTGTAAAAAACAAAAACACCTGGAGGCTAAGCAACACACTACTAAACAACCAGTGGATCACTGAAGAAATCAAAGAGGAAATAAAAAAAACTACCTACAGACAAATAAAAATAAAAGCATGATGATCCAAAACCTATGGGATGTGGCAAAAGCAGTTCTAAGAGGGAAGTTTATAGCAATACAATCTTACCTCAGGAAACAGGAAAAATCACAAATAAACAACTTAAACTTACAACCAAAGCAACTAGAGAAATAAGAACAAACAAAACCCGAAGTTAGTAGGTGGAAAGAAATCATAAAGATCAGAACAGAAATAAATGAAATAGAGATGAAGAAAACAATAGAAAAGATCAATGAAACTAAAAGCTGCGTTCTTTGAAAAGATAAACAAAATCGATAAACCTTTAGCCACACTCATCAAGAAAAAAAAGGGAGAGGGCTCAAACCAATAAAATTAAAAATGAAAAGGAGAAGTTACAACTGACACCACAGAAATACAAAGGAGCATAAAAGACTACTAAAAGCAACTATATGCCAATAAAATGGACAAACTGGAAGAAATGGAGAAATCCTTAGAAAGGTGCAATCTCCCAATACTGAAGCAGGAAGAAATAGAAAATATGAAAGGACAAATCACAAGTACTGAAATTGTGATTTAAAAACCCCCAACACGCTTCCCTGGTGGCGCAGTGGTTGGGGGTCTGCCTGCCAATGCAGGGGACGTGGGTTTGGGCCCTGGTCTGGGGGGATCCCACATGCCACGGAGCAGCTGGTCCCGTGAGCCACAACTACTGAGCCTGCGTGTCTGGAGCCTGTGCCCCGCAACAAGAGAGGCTGCGATGGTGAAAGGCCCGTGCATCATGATGAAGAGTGGCCCCCGCTTGCCACAAATAGAGAAAGCCCTCACATAGAAACGAAGACCCAACACAGCCCAAGAAATAAAATAAATAAATAGATAAGTCAGGAGCTCTTTAAAAGAAAAAAAAAAACCCCAACAAACAAAAGTCCAGGACCAGATTGCTCCACAGGTGAATTCTACCCAACACTTAGAGAACAGTTAACACCTATCTTTCTCAAACGATTCCAAAAATTGCAGAAGAAGGAACACTCCCAAACTCATTCTATGAGGCCACCATCACCCTGATACCAAAACCAGACAAAGATACCATAAAAACAAAATTTACAGGCCAATATTACTGACAAACATAGACACAAAAATCCTCAACAAAATACTAGCAATCTGAATCCAACAATACATTAAAGGGTCATACACCATGATCAAGTAGGATTTATCCCAGGGATGCAAGGATTTTTCCATATCTGCAAATCAATCAGTGTGATACACCACACATCAACAAACTGAAGAAAAAAAACCATATGAACTTCTCAATAGATGCAGAAAAACCTTTTGACAAAATTCAACACCTATTTATGATAAAAACTCTACAGAAAATAGGCAAAGAGGGAACCTACCTAAACATAGTAAAGACCATACTTGACAAACCTACAGCTAACATCATACTCAATGGTGAAAAGCTGAAAGCCTTTCCTCTAAGATCAGGAACAAGACAAGGATGTCCACTCTTGCCAGTTTTAGTCAACATAGTTTTGGAAGTCCTAGCCATGGTAATCAGAGAAGAAAAAGAAATAAAAGGAATCCAAATTGGAAAAGAAGTAAAACTGTCACTATTTGCAGATGATATGATACTATACATAGAAAATCCTAAAGATGCTGCCAGAAAACGACTAGAGCGCATCAATTAATTCAGTAAAGTTCTAGGACACAAAATTAATACATGGAACTCTGTCGCACTTCTATACACTAACAAGGAAAAAATGAGAAAGAGAAATTAAAGAAACAATGCCATTTAACATCACATCAACTAGAATAAAATACCAAGGAATAAACCTACCTAAGGAGACAAAAGAACTGTACCCCAAAAACTATAAGATAATGATGAAAGAAATTGAAGATGACACAAACAGATGGAAAGATATACCATGTTCTTATATTGGAAGAATCAATGTCAAAATGATTATATTACCTGAGGCAATCTACAGATTCAATGCAATCCCTATCAAATTACCAATGGCATTTTCACAGAATTAGAACAAATAATTTAAAAATTTGTATGGAGACACAAAAGACCCCAAACAGCCAAAGCAATCTTGAGAAAGAAAAACGGAGCTGGAGGAATCAGGTTCCATGACTTCAGGCTATACTATAAAGCTACAGTCATTAAAACAGTATGGTAGTGACACAAAAATAGACACATAGATCATTGGAACAGGATAGAAAGTCCAGAAATAAACCCACACACTTACAGTCAATTAATCTACAACAAAGAAGCCAAGACTATACAATGAAGGACAGTCTCTTCAACAAATGGTGATGGTCTGAAGTCAGGGAGCCTGATTCCTCAGGCTCCGTTTTTCTTTCTCAAGATTGCTTTGGCTATTCGGGGTCTTTTGTGTTTCCATACAAATTGTGAAATTTTTTGCTCTAGTTCTGTGAAAAATGCCATTAGTAGTTTGATAGGGATTGCACTGAATCTGTAGATTGCTTTGGGTAGTAGAGTCATTTTCACAATGTTGATTCTTCCAATCCAAGAACATGGTATATCTCTCCATCTGTCTGTATCATCTTTAATTTCTTTCATCAGTGTCTTATAGTTTTCTGCATACAGGTCTTTTTTCTCCTTAGGAAGATTTATTCCTAGGTATTTTATTCTTTTTGTTGCAACGGTAAATGTGAGTGTTTCCTTTATTTCTCTTTCAGATATTTTGTTGTTAATGTATAGGAATGCAAGAGATTTCTGTGCATTAATTTTGTATCCTGCTACTTTACCAAATTCATTGATTAGCTCTAGTAGTTTTCTGGTAGCATCTTTAGGATTCTCTATATATAGTATCATGGCATCTGCAAACCGTGACAGCTTTACTTCTTCTTTTCCGATTTAGATTCCTTTTATTTCTTTTTCTTCTCTGATTGCTGTGGCTAAAACTTCCAAAACTATGTTGAATAATAGTGGTGAGAGTGGGCAACCTTGTCTTGTTCCTGATCTTCGTGGAAATGGTTTCAGTTTTTCACCATTGAGGACAATGTTGGCTGTGGGTTTGTCATATATACTACAAAGCTACAGTAATCAAGAAAGTATGGTACTGGCACAAAAACAGAAATATAGATCGATGGAACAGGATAGAAACCCCAGAGATAAACCCATGCACATATGGTCACCTTATCTTTGATAAAGGAGGCAAGAATATACAGTGGAGAAAAGATAGCCTCTTCAATAAGTGGTGCTGGGAAAACTGGACAGCTACATGTAAAAGAATGAAGTTAGAACACTGCCTAACACCATACACAAAAATAAACTCAAAATGGATTAAAGACCTAAATGTAAGGCCAGACACTATCAAACTCTTAGAGGAAAACATAGGCAGAACACTCTATGACATAAATCACAGCAAGATCCTTTTTGACCCACCTCCTAGAGAAATGGAAATAAAAACAAAAATAAACAAATGGGACCTAATGAAACTTAAAAGCTATTGCACAGCAAAGGAAACCATAAACAAGACGAAAAGACAACCCTCAGAGTGGTAAAAAATGTTTGCAAATGAAGCAACTGACAAAGGATAAATCTCAAAAACATACAAGCAACTCATGCAGCTCAATATCAAAAAAACAAACAACCCAATCCCAAAATGGGCAGAAGACCTAAATAGACATTTCTCCAAAGAAGATATACAGATTGCCAATAAACACATGAAAGAATGCTCAACATCATTAATCATTAGAGAAATGCAAATCAAAACTACAATGAGATATCATCTCACACCAGTCAGAATGGCCATCATCAAAAAATCTAGAAACAATAAATGCTGGAGAGGGTGTGGAGAAAAGGGAACCCTCTTGCACTGTTGGTGGGAATGTAAATTGATACAGCCACTATGAAGAACACTATGGAGGTTCTTTAAAAAACTAAAAATAGAACTACCATGCGACCCAGCAATCCCACTACTGGGCATATACCCTGAGAAAACCATAATTCAAAAAGAGTCATGTACCACAATGTTCATTGCAGCTCTATTTACAATAGCCAGGACATGGAAGCAATCTAGGTGTCCATCAGCAGATGAATGGATAAAGAACATGTGGCACACATATGCAATGGAATATTACTCAGCCATAAAAAGAAACAAAAATGAATTATTTGTAGTGAGGTGGATGAACCTAGAGTGTGTCATACAGAGTGAAGTAAGTCAGAAAGAGAAAAACAAATACCGTATGCTAACACATATATATGGAATCTGAAAAAAAGAAAAAGAAAATGGTCAGAAGAACCTAGGGGCAAGAAGACGGAAATAAAGATGCAGACCTATTAGAGAATGGACTTGAGGATACGGGGAGGGGGAAGGGTAAGCTGGGACAAAGTGAGAGAGTGGTATGGACATATATACACTACCAAACATAAAATAGATAGCTAGTGGGAAGCAGCCGCATAGCACAGGGAGATCAGCTTGGTGCTTTGTGACCACCTAGAGCGGTGGGATAGGGAGGGTGGGAGGGAGGGAGATGCAAGAGGGAAGAGATATGGGGACATATGTATATGTATAACTGATTCACTTTGTTATAAAGCAGAAACTGACACACCATTGTATAGCAATTATACTCTAATAAAGATGTTAAAAAAAGACAAAAAAATAAATGGTGTTGGGAAAACTGGACAGCTACATGTAAAAAAATGAAATTAGAACATTCTTTAACACCACAGACAAAAATAAACTCAAAATGGATTAAAGATCTAAATTTAAGACCAGATACTGTAAAACTTTTAGAGGAAAACATTGGCAGAACACTCTTTGACATAAATCGCAGCAATATGTTTTTCGATCCATTTCCTAGAGAAATGGAAATAAAATCAAAAATAAACAAATGGGACCTAATTAAATTCAAAAGCTTTTGCACAGCAAAGGCAACCATAAACAAAACAAAAAGACAACCCACAGAATGGGAGAAAACATTTGCAAATGATGTGACTGACAAGTGATTAGTCTCCAAAATTTACAAACAGCTCATGTGGCTCAATATCCAAACAACCCAATAAAAAAATGGGCAGAAGTTCTAACTAGACATCTCTCCAAAGAAGACATACAGATGGCCGAGAGGCACACGAAAAGATGCTCAGCATCACTTATTATTAGAGAAATGGAAATCAAAACTACAATAAGATATCACCTCACACCAGTCAGAATGGCCATCATCAAAAAACCTACAAACAGTAAATCCTGGAGAGGGTGTGGAGAAAAGGGAACCCTCCTACACTGTTTTTGGAAATGTAAATTGATACAGTCACTATGGAGAACAGTATAGAGGTTCCTGAAAAAAGTAAAAACAGAGCTACCATATGATCCAGCAATCCCACTCCTGGGCATATATCTGGAGAAAAACATGGTTCGAAAGGTTACATGCACCCCAATATTCACTGCAGCGCTGTTCACGATAGCCAAGACATGGAAGCAACCTAAATGTCAATCGACAGATGAATGGATAAAGAAGATGTGATACATATATACAATGGAATAATACTCAGCCATTAAAAAGAATGAAATAATTCCCTTTGCAGCAACAGGGATGGACCTGGAAATTATCATACAAAGTTAGACAGAGAAAAACAAATATCATATGATATCACATATGTATAATCTAAAAAATGATACAAATGAACTTATTTACAAAACAGAAACAGACTCAGACTTAGAGAAAGAATTTATGGCTACTAGGGGGGAAGGGTGGGGGGAGGGATAGATTTGGGGTTTGGAACTGACATGTACACACTGCTGTATTTACAATATATAACCAACAAGGACCTACGGTACAGCACAGGAAACTCTGCTCAAAATTCTGCAATAACCTAAATGGGAAAATAATTTGAAAAAGAATAGGTACAAGTATATATATAACTGAATCACTTTGTTGTACACCTGAAGCTAACACAACATTGTTAATCACCTATTCTCCAATATAAAATAAAAATTAAAAGAAAAAAGGAATGAGCCCCTGTATTGAATAATCCATAATCTATTTCAGCGCCATAGGAGAACTTTGTTTCCTGTGCCATCTACCTCAATGGAGCAGACTCAACTGAGGAACATTTCCATCAGGACTGGTCCCTAAAATGGACTGCTAATGAGAACATGTATTTACTTTTTCAAGCCAGAAAGTCATTTCTTCTTATGAGAAATTTTTTGTATTCAAGCTAAAATACTGTTTATGCAAATGCAGTTATTTTAGGATTTATCCATTTGTCTTCTCTGTTGCAAGTGACCAACACTTGGTTCCTGTCATGGACTAAATGTTTATGTCCCCCCCCAAATCCATATGTTGAAATCTAACCCCAACGTGATGGTATTTGGAGGTGAGACCTTTGGAATGTAATTAGGTCATAAAGGTGGTGCCCTCAAAATGGTACTAATGCCCTTACAAGAAGAGTTCAAAGAGTTGGCCTGCTCTCTCTCCACAATGTGAAGACACAATGAGAATCTTTCAGTCTCCAACCTGGTAGAGGGCTCTGGCTCTTACCAGAAACCAACCATGCTGGCACCCTGATCTCAGACTTCCAGCCTACAGAAATTGTGATAAATAAATGTCTGTTGTTTGTAAGCCACCCGTTCGTGGTATTTTGTTATAGCAGCTTGAACTAAGACAATTCCAGTGGACCAAGCAAATCCATGACCTCTCAAAGCACAAACTTATGAACTCACCTTTATTTTTATAGGATAAGTGGTGTGTTTCTGAAGCTATTCAGTATCAAACAGTGAAATCTACTATAAATATTAAGTAGCTTGACTTTTCCAACACTCTCATCCTCTGCTTATTGGCCTTGTCTGTATTCTGTACTAGGAGATAGGATGGTATATGGTGAAGTGTAGTTTCTCGACCAGATTAGCTGTCTTGTAATGCTGTGCTGTCGTGTGATAACAATATGAGCTTGGGAAAGTTAATTAACCACTCATTATCTGCCCCTTATTATCTACCCTTGCAATTCTTCAAAAGCTGGTACACAAGCACACCATGTTCAGCCTTGCTTGTGAGGTCATGTCTGGAGTCTTGCCCTCCAGGACTCCACTATGCACCAGGAATAAGAGGAAGGTACATCATTTAATTTATATAAAAGTGACCCAAATAAGTGCCATAAGATGCACATAAAAATAAAGACAATGTTTGCCCGAAGCAGGAAGAGATTGTCTTAGACTCAGGAAATTACAGAGGCTAGATTCACAAGGGATGCTTCAAGGAACAGAGCTTTATCATATAGTGTTTAAAAGTACTTTAAAATTAGATATGGATTGGAATTGAATTTCTACTCCTAACTAGCTTTATGGCCCAGAGCAAGCTATTTACTTTCTCTGTCCTATTTCCTTAAGTGAAATGTGAATCATATTATTTATTTCATTTGTAAAGGGCTTGATACAGTGCTTGGCCCATAATTCATGACTAAACCCAAATTGTTTTTTCTTCTTTTCCTTCTACATAGTTTTAAAATATTTGTTCTGCTTGGTTAAAAAGTGGAAAGATTCCAGGAAGAAATATACCAGCTGACACAAACACGCCTACATACACTGGATGTCTCTTATCTGCCCTTGAAGATACACTCTCTGTGTCTATTCCCCTCTCTGTATCCTGAAAGGCTAAAATGTATGGGCTACAATAGGATTCCTCATTCCTAGGTTTCATGATGGGTTTGGCAAAAAGAAGTCCTGACAGGAGATAGGAGGGAGATAGGAGAGTTAATTCAGAACACTAATTACTCCAGCTCCATCCTTGTAGGTCTGCTTCAGTCTGTTAGTATCCCTCTTGAAGAAAGGTTTTAGCTCTTGTCAGATGATCCTCTCCTTGAAACCATTTTTGTTTTTGCAATGTAATAATGCATCTTGTCTTTTTTTTTGACTGCTTTGGGTCTTTGTTGCTGCACGCGGGCTTTCTCTAGTTGCAGTGAGCAGGGGCTACTCTTCGTTGAGATGCGCAGGCTTCTCATTGCGGTGGCTTCTCTTGTTGCGGAGCACGGGCTCTAGGTGCAAGGGCTTCAGTAGTTGTGGCACACAGGCTTCAGTATTTGTGGCTCGCAGGCTCTAGAGTGCAGGCTCAGTAGTTGTGGTGCACAGCCTTAACTTCTCTGCGGCATGTGGGATCTTCCCGGACCAGGGCTCGAACCCGTGTCCCCTGCATTGGCAGGTGGATTCTTAACCACTGCTCCACCAGGGAAGTCCCTGCATCTTGTCTTAACTTGCCAAATAACTAATATCCTTAGCTTCATCTCTTCAGGACTAGGGGTCTTAAAGAAATCCGGTGTTACTAGCTTTTGGGTACAATACTACCTAATGTGGTGTCTGCATGGTCACACCTTTGAAAATAATCCTTTTATTAGCTCTTCTCTGAATTATCCTTAGAGTGTGCCCTTTGGGTTTTCTGGGACCCTGAATAATGTATGTGTGCATGCATAGAAAAATGGGATTGCATATGTACTAAAAAGAAATGAGAATAAGAACCATATAAAACAAGGACATGGTTTAAAAGAAAAACAAACAAACAAGCCAAAGGAATAATAAGGAAATGGTTGTAGCTATCTTTCCAGCTTCCTGGAACTCCTCACATATTTTCAAGTATTGTTAGTACATAATTACAATGATTAGCATGAAGGATTCATAAAAAATTTTACATGTGATGTGGCTTTTATTTTTTGAATCAAATGTTTCTTAAGTTTTTGTGACTGTGTTTCTGAAATTTATTATGTCTATTCTCTGTTTTCTTAAAGAATTTAGGGAATTTATTTTCACTGAGGTGGGATTTTAATACTCCTGAATTATAGTATACTAGAGAAAATTGAATGTGATTTTCAAATGTAACCAGGCCATCAGTACTGGGCAGTACTCTTGCGAGCACTGCTTTCTGTTAAGGCATGGGATTATAATCTATGAGTTTCCAGAACAACTAAAAATAAAGAAACATCAGGAATGAACTCTCCTATGGCTAATATTTCACTCTGTGGATAGTATTCAAGTTTTCTCCTTAAATATCTCATAAGACAAACATTATGCGTTTAAAAATAGACTAAATGGTAATTCTTATGAGTAATAGCCCAGAAAATTAAGGTGGTCTTTGCAATAAAGTGTTCTCTTCCCACTTTCCAGTGGTTTGGCTATCATTCATACATTCTCAAGAGTAAAGCACAAGGAACATACAATTTTTGAACCATAATTCTTCCTTTAATTATCATGTCCTCTCCTGCCTGCCTTGAAGAGTGAGGTCAACAGAGTCTTCAAAGCATAAAGGAATTCCAAAGTCTAGTATGCCAGCAAAGCCCCAAATTCCCCTCAATAAAAAGAGTCCTTGCCAAATTTAATTTCTTATGTTTATAATTCTTTACTTATCATCAAAGCAAAAGTCATTTGTTTAATTTCTGTGAAGGTTGGGAGAGAAGAAATGTCCATTCTATAGTAACAGAAGATAACCACATACCCATTCCAAGAATAGACATTTCTACACTATTAGGGGTGCTGTGGATTTTTCTCACGATTTTTAAACACTTTTCA